>NW_024080856.1:0-458395 GCF_003009895.1 Hyaena hyaena
GACTCTTGAATGCTGACAAAAACTGAAGACTGATGGTTGTGGGGGGGAGGGGGATGGGCATGGAGGAGGACACTTGTGGGGATGAGCACTGGGTGTTATGTGGAAACTAATTTGATAATAAACTATTTGTAAAAAATTAAAAAACACAACAAAGTGGCTCTGTCTGTCATCTACTCTTAGAGCAGCACCTGTCTCTCCCCTATGACTTACTACTGTTTGAATTTCATATCATACCATTTCTGTGCCTATTTCCTACCTGTGTCTCTCCACAACAGACCGACAGCACACCAATGAGGGTTTCTGACTTTGCTTTCTAGGGATCTTGAACATCTAACATGGTGTCTGGTACATAGTAAGTGCCCAGTAAACTTTGGAATGAATGCATAGAAGAGGGAAAAAGGGAAGAATAACTCTTCTTGCTCTATGTTCAGTTGCTTACCAGATGCTTACTCTACCCACACTGTTGGTCTTCACATCTCCCTACGACCTCCTGCACTCAAAGATATTTGAATATTAAAGAGCATCAACCTAGCATGATGTATGAGAGCAGGGACTCTGGACTCAAAATGCCTATGTTCAGGCCCTGGTTAAGCTATTGCTAAGCTATATGACCTTTGGAAACTTGTTGGACATCTCTGTTCTTCAGTTTTCTAATTTGCAAAGTGACAAAAGAGTACCTAGCTGTAAGAGTTATTTTGAGGAGTAAAATCCATAATGTAAGTAAAGTGCTTGCAACAGTTACTGGCATATAGTAATAACAGATACAATGTTTACTCACTGGCAAGTTCTCAGTTAACTTTTAACTATCATTACCATTTTTTTTTTTTTTTTTTGGAAAGTGAATTGGGCATTTTTTTTCTAAAGAATCCCTTTCTGTGCTTTAGGATAGATTTTCTGATGTGACTTAAGGTGCCTCTCCCAGCCTCTTTTTCTTTCATTTACTGTTGATCTCCCCTCTCCTGTCTAAGCTGCAGGCTCCCTGGATGCTTTCCTTTTCTTCCAACTTAAGATCTTTTCCTGTTTCTGTGCCTTTGTCCACACTGTTCTTTCTGATTAGATTGCTCTCATATTTTCCTCTATGAGTTGCATCTTTTGGGAGTCACCTCTTCCATGGAACCTTCCCAAAATTAGAGAGGCTTGTTCCCCAGTCGCTCTATTTTGGAGCACTTATTATTGAGTGTAACAATCTAACATAGCTGTTTCATTTCTCTTTCTGCCAGAACATCAAGTCTATCTGCTGCCCAGGATTGAGTGTCAATATACATGTAGAATTAGTGAACATCGAGGCACAGCATTTGGTTGCAGAGTTTAAGATCTGACCATGACTCCCATGTTGCCCCCACGTGGGCACTCCACCTCCGCTTGTTTCTATATATTGTGCCTGCCCAGCCCTGCCTGACCTCATGCCCTCCAGCCAACATCTCACTTTGGAGCACTGAACACATGCTATAGCAACTAATCTCAATTCCTCCCAGTCTCCAGGACCTATTGAAATCCTGTTAGTCTCTCACTTCAAACCTTCCTGATGAGGCTTCTCATCAGTCTTATCTTAACATGACAGGGGCTTCTTACTGTATGGGTCTTTCTGCCTCCCTCTTGCTTCATTGTTCTCCAGCCAGACTGACCTTCTTTTGTTTCTCAAACATGCCATGCCTGTTTCCACCTCAGGCATCTGCACTTGCCGGTCCTGCCTCAGTGCCTGTCCCTGACCTCAGATCTTAGCAGGCTCTTTTTCTTAACTTATTTATCTTTCAGCTCCGTGAAACCTTCCCTTACCCCTCATGTTACATGGTACTCAGAGATATGTGTATTAACTTGTGTTGTTACCTGTTTTGTTTTCTTCATAGCCCTTACCATTATTTGAAATCATCTGCAAATCTGCAAACCTTCCTGTCTCCTGTACTTGAACATACACTTGTTAGAGCAGGAAACTTTACTGTCCCTCTTATTCATCATTGTATAACTAGTGCCTAGTGTAGTGCCTGGTACATAATAGGTTTTTAATAAATATTTGTTGAATGAGGAAATGACAGAATGAACGAACAAATGTCCTTGTCTGTTCTTCCTTGGAGACATAGTAGCTTTCCTCAGAATTCTTGTTTGCTGGGTGGAGTCTGAGCCCTCCTGCCTGGCCCCTAATGCTCCTGATAAAGACACCATATTATTGGCTCAGGGGCCCTCATTGGGCTTTGCTCTCCTCTCTTCCTCTCCTTTCCTAGATGATGTCCTGCTTTGAGTCTCTCTCTAATCTTTTGAGACAACAATTTCAGAAGGCAGCCAGTGTGGCTTTACATACTGGCAAATCCAGGTTCAAATCCAGGGTCTTCCACTCATTAACTCTGGTCTTGACCAAATCACTTTGCCTTTCTGAGCCAGAGCTTTCTAAACTCTGAGTAGATACTGTGGAGAGAATCTGCAAATATCCATTGTCTCAGAGGGTCCCTGAGAAAATTACATGAGATAATATATCAAAAGGGCTTGGCACAACAGTAAATTGTACATTAACAGTTAGACATTTTGATAGCTGTTTACACTTTTGATTTGGCTTGTCTTCCAGACCCTGCATCTTCTCTGCTCCATGAATTTTCACAGTACTGACACCCCAACCTGGTCCCAGACAAGACCCCATGCTTGGTTGGAATGACCAGTGAATTCATGACCATGTATCATTTTGAGTGACTGCCTTGCAGGTCTGCAGAAACTTTGAATGTGACCTAGGCAAAGAGACAGCTCTGCATGTCACCTCATTGATGTACTGACCTCAGAATTCTCTTACATGGTCTCTCTGGTGAGGAAGGGGGTCAGATGCTGGCCTGTCACCATCACAGATGACTGACACCTTATAGCACATAGCTGATTATTACAGAGGGCTGACACCCCATCTCTGATGACACATGTTGGTTTGATTATAATATTCACTTTATGAACCCATACAGGGAAAAATAAACCCTTTGAACCTAATGACAAGGTCTAACAGTAAGTGTGGGTCCAATTTACTTAGCAAGCAGATCAGAAAGAAGTTGAGATATTTTAACAGCTAGTACTAGCTTTTCTAGAACTAAATATGCAGACACACGTACCCAGAACAGGCCTTATTCCTTTAGAGCAATGCTAGTAAATACTAAGTCCCAGAACCTCTCATCATCTGGTCTTTATGTAAGTAAAGCCAGGCCTTTAACAACTCTAGATCCTTGTCTGTCTGATAAAACCTATTGTCACTCACATTTCAGCCCACACAGCATTCAAAGTGAATTTCTCACCACTTGCTTTTCTAGCAAGACCTGAATAAAGTTAGAAAGCCCTCTCAGAAGATGAAAGCAAGTATGGGAAAACAAAATAATAAAATGCCCACATGTAGTCATTAGGACTTGTGGAGGAGAGTAAGTGGTTATTAGTGCATCTTTCTCGATTTGTTAAGTTGGAATATAAACCATCGATGTTAAGTAAGCGATTGTTTAGGAACCAACAATGACTCATCTCCCATGCAGACTAAAATATTTAGAGGAACTTGTGAGCATTTAGTAAAGCCATTTACCTGTCATTGGCCTCTCTCTAATCCCTTGGTTATGAAGTGATGTCTTTCCAAACATCGATGAAAAGAAATTAGAAAGAGACAAAGATGTATTGTATCTATAGGAAATAAATAATTCACATCCTGGAAACACAACTTCATTGAGAATATCACTGCTCCATACTAATTACTCTATTATGGATAAAAAGCTTTATGATTGAACATGTAGTATAGTCCTAAGTCATCATTAAACGTGAATGTCTATTTCTCCCCTTAATGACTTAAAAATTCCCTAGAATGATGGAAAGCCTGTTTGTGGCAAGAACTTCAGCCAAATGCATCATCTTACAAAGAAGTATATAGATTTCATGTTTAAAAACAGGATTATTGCAAATATTCCATTCTGACTGTTTAAAGGTAAGCTTGGTGGAATGCCCTTCTTGAAAACCCTAACATTCACAATTGTGTTGGTTGTTTTCTTGTGGATTTTGTAAACCCTACAGATGTGCACATATGAAAACATTACTGTATTAGTTATCTGCTGGTATTTAACAAATTACCCCCAAAATCATGACTTAAAGCAACGCTCTTTTACTGTCTCACAGCTTCTGTGGTCAGAACTCTGGGCATGACCTAATGGAGTCCTTTGGGTGCCTAACAAGGCTTTCATCAAGGTATTGGCTGAAATCACTATCTCATCTTAAGGCTTGACTCCTGTGTCTCAACAATACAAGACATACCACCTAGTGGTAGTTGATGGGCTGCAAATTGTCTGTTTCAAATTCACTATGAAAGTTTATGTAAAATTCCATCTACTCTGGTGAAGAGTAGTGAAGGTTTGAGCAACTTTCTAGTGGATTCTATCACTCATCCTGGTCAACAAGGGTTATGAAAGTCCATTAGTTTATTTCTTGTGGGAGATACAGATAGTATAGTTATTAAAAGCAGAGCCCTGGAAGAAACTACATCCAGATTTGAGATGTACCACAAATGATCTGTCTGACCTTGGGCATATCAGGAACGTTTTCAGAGTCTCAGTTTGCTCTGTGAAATGGAGATAAAATGGTAACTAAAACACTTAGCACCTCTTGAAACATACTAAACTCACAAGCAATGGTGATACTATTAGCATTCTTCTTCATATTAACTTTTGTCTCTCACTTGTCAGTGGAGGGATGTTGGCTTAGCCCTGTCTTGTCTTTGAAACCCAATTTTTAATAGACGAAATACTTGTACAAAAATAGAATGCAATAAAAGAAAAAAAAACAAGTTTTAATGCTTTAGCTATTTGGTAAGTGAAAAAGTAGACTGTTTCCAAGACCTTTATATATCTAAATATGGTTCCATCACCGCAGTGCTGGACATGTAGTTCCCTATGGCTTTTGCCCACAAATCTTGGCTGTAACGGGCCAAACTTAATTTGGTTTCCAGGATATGGTTTCTGTATGTGATGTACAGTCTGCAAGAAACAGAGGGCCAGTTTTGTTTTAGGAAATGAAGATTAATAACCAGCAGCTGGCTCATTAATAACCTTGGGTATATGGGACAAAAACAAAGTTGTAGATAAATATGTAATCCCATAAATATTGGTGAAGCAGTAAACTTCTGATTCTAAATTAGTTAAGTTTCTAAGGCTATAAAACACTTTTACTGCTGACTTCCTTTTCTAAAATATCCATCTGGGACCTTCAAAGAATAATGTCGACCATCTTCTTTTAAACCAATTTTATTTTTACAGTATTTGTAGGGTATGGATTTGTATTAATACTCTACTTCTTCCTTGAAGGACTGGAATAAATGGTAACTACTGAAGTGGCACCATCTAATATAAACACATGTTTATGTCATGTAGTTAACCCTTTTCAAGTCTGGGTAATCTTCTGGGGTGGAGTATTTTCATTTTGCATTCTCAGTGTGATTTTCTCTTCTATGCTCAAATCTGGTCTTAGTCTTGGAATGTTACCTTTTCTGTACTTGAGAATTAGAAATGATTGCTTTTGTTTGGTGCTTTATAGTTTACAAGTAATTTTCCTGTATTTTGTTCTTTGACCTACAACCACTCTTTACAGTAGGTATTGGCAGCCTTTGATAAGGAAAACAAGATTTAAAGGTGTTAAGTCACTTGCTGAAAATTAACACTAACAGGAAGTGGTAGAGCTGTAAATGTTGAGGTTCCAAATCTCATGTTCTTTTCATTCTGATAGAGACAGGAAGGTTTTGGGTAGCACACATGATCTCCGCACACTAACAGTTGTGCTGTGGGCTGTTCCTTACAGACAGTGGTTCTCATATTTCTTCTCTTTGTATCTTGTATTCTTTCATGGGAGCCCCTAATAGTCCCTCTTCCCCTCCTCATGCTGCCTTCTAGAAACATTTTCTTATCAATCATTTTTTCCCCAGTAATTTCCTAAGTTTGAGTCCCACATCCCAAAGAGACCTTGACAAAAGATTTGGGTACAAGTTGTTTATTTGAGAGATGATCCCATGTAGTGCAGTGAGGGGATGAGGAGGCAAGATAGGAAGGGAGGAAACTCAATAAAGGTGGTTTCAACGAGTGAGTTACTACTGTGGGAAAGCAGAGCTCTTTTCCTTCAGTGCCTTTCTCTCTCTCTCCCTCTTCTGGAATTTCTATGATACGGATATTATTCCATTTGATTGTATCACTGAGCTCTCGAACTCTCCTTTCGTGTTCCTGTATCAGGTTATCTCTCTTTTTCTTGGCTTCTTCTTTTTCTATAATTGTGTCTTCTAAATAACTTATTGTCCTTTCTGCCTCTTCAATCCGTGCATTGGACGCCTCCATTTTATTTTGCATCTCATTTATAGCATTTTTTAATTCATCACAACTATTTTTATGCTCCATAGTCTTTGTAGCAATAGTTTCTCTCTTGTCTTCCATGCCTTTTTCAAGCCCAGCGATTAATTTTATGACTATTGTTCTAAATTCTTGTTCAGTTATTTTGTTTATATCTGTTTTGAACAGTTCTTTAGCTGTCAATTCTGCTTGGAATTTCTTTGGAGGAGAGCTCTTTCATTTCATCATTTTGGTTAGCTTTCTATCTCTTGTTCGTTTTAAAAGCTTGTTGTACACTGGGCTCTCTACACCTGTGAGTGCTGCGTACCAAAGAAGGCTCTTTGACTGTCCAGGGCCTGTCTATTCAGAAAGTGTTCTTTGAATGGTATTTCTTGGTCTTTCTTGTTGAGACCTTGGTTATTTTATTTTCCTACTTGTAGTGGTATTTGGGACTCTCCATCATGTGTACTTTGGCTTGTTTCTTGAGGTAGCCCTGGAAAAGAAAACAGACAGACAAACACACAGGGAACAAAGGTGCACAAACACACAGACAAATCAAACAAACACCAAACTGAAAGGGAAAATGAAAAAGAAAAGAGAAAAGAGGCAGGAGGGAAGGCGACTAATAAGAAATAAAAATACATAAAAAAGAAAAAAAGAAAAGAAAAGGAAAAAAGAAGAAACCTAATAGACAAAGAACAGTCTAAAGCATGTAACCAGATTTCCCAGCTACAAATAAATAGCCGGGTGTATGTAGTACTGGTGGAAGAGCATAAAGAAAGAGAGAAATGACAGGGCGTGGATGAAGCGAAATTGGAAATGAAATGAGCAGGCAGAAGGAATAAGAGGCTTTTTTTCAAAGAGGAAAAGAGTGGAATATGGTTGGAGAAGAGGCGAAAGAAATGACGATGATGCTATCCAGAGACACTATATAGTCAGATTACTCCAGAGCGAAAGAGATGAAAAGGTAGGTAGGTGTAGAATTTACATCTAGAGAATGGATTAAATGTGACTGTTTAAGCAAGCCAGTGACCAGAATTAATCAAGGCAGTACATCCATGTTGGTCTTGCCCTGGCTCCGGTAAAAAAAGGCAGCTCTCTAGCAGGGATGGGCGTGGTTTGGTCCAGTGCATCCTGCTCCTACCTTGGCGGTTGTGGGGAGAAGAGTGGCGGCGCCCCAGTCCCTTCTTGAACCAAGCGTTGCAACTCACTTATTTGAGCGTGATCTCCCTGTGCCCGTGGCGTAGCCAAGGTGGGCTGTGCTCTATATCCCAAGCCAGGCCTCCTTTCCAGATTTCAGTCCGTGGGCTCCCTTGAAATTGCCCGAAATATAAACTTGCAGGCGAGCCCCTTAGAGCAGTTTCAAGCCTCTCGCTTTCCCCCTGGGGATCGAGCCAGAAGCTGCTGCTCCCGTCTCCTCCAGGTCTGGCTAGTGAGTGAGGAGCAGTTTCACCCAGGGTCCCCTGGGACCAGTGCTTCCTGCCTAAGGTCAGCTGGACAGCAGGAAACCGGGTCTCTCTGTGTCCCATCGCCCAAAATATAAACTCGCAGGCAAATCTCTCAGAACAGTTACAAGCCTTTCGCCTCCCCCCTAGGGATCCAGCCAGAAGCACAAAGGCGCGGCAGCCATGAGTCCCCTCCAGGTCAAGCTGGTGAGCAGGGAGCAGTTTCCCCGGGGGTCGCCTGGGACACGTGCCTTCCGTGTAGGGTCGGCTGGAGAGCAGGAAACCGGATCCCTCTGTGTCCCGAGCGGAAGTTTTTCTCTTCTTCAGCAACAGGGACAGTGTCTTGAGCAGTTTCAGCCACTCTTTCCCCCGCCTCCCCAGACTCACTGCAGCTCCCCACAGAGGGGGATTCCCACCCCTCATCCCTCTGTGTCTCTGGTCCCGGCCCAATTTTATCTTCCCCAGTTTGCACTCACGCTATAAGGTTTTCTCAGCAGACTCTGTCTCCTTTTCCTCCCAAACTCCTGGATTCCGTAAGGGTTCCTATGGCTTCAGGCCTTCTCCGTGTGGGATATGGGGGCGAGTGAAATGTTCAGAGCTCCCTACTTCTCCGCCATCTTGCCTCCCCCAGCAGGGCTCTTTTCTACTAGGTAGACTTCTTAAAATCCAGATCAGATAGATCCCACTGAGGGGTGGCAACTCATATCTTTCACTGGTTGCACTTTGCTTCTCAGGATATTAGCTCCCACATTTTGCCATGTATATGGAATGACCATGATCCTGTGGCTACAGAAAGTCCTCAGGCAGAAATATGGCCAATTGAGATAGGAAACCATCAGCCTGATGGTCTGTCCACTGAAGTTACAGTTTTCACCTCTGTCTGGGTGGGCATATGGATATAGCAGTGGGGGTATGGGGGTGCACCAACTGTGTCTGCTATAGCCCTTTATTTTTTTTCTGTAAATTTTAATCATCAGATAACCCTTCCTTCAAGGCATTTGTAGCCTGTCTAGAGTTTCTTGGTTCAATTAACTGAATTCAAACGGGGCTTATACACAAAAGGAATTTATTAGATCATGAAAAAGGAAGTCCAGATGAAGATCTATTTCAGGTGCTAAACGATGGAAGGGTTCATGCATCTAGTTGTTTCCATTTCCTCTGTGGTAGCTCTGTCCAAAAAGGCTCTTTCCTCAACGTCAAAAGTGGCTGCTAGCAGCACCTAGTCCTCCATTCTTCTAGGTTCAAATCCAGTGGAAGAGTGAACGTTTTATTTAGAAGGCCAGCCAAGAGTCCTAAACCTCACTCGTACTGAATTGATCTATATCACATGCACACTCTTGAGCCACTCACTATGGGACAGGGTATGTGACACACCAGTTGTCGTAGGTCCACACCATTTGTCACACCACAAGTCCAGATTTTATGGTGAAGTTGGGGAGGTGTTAAGGCTGTCCCTACGAAGAAATAATGAACGTGAAGAGGTCAGATAATAAGTATCCAGGGCAATCACCCAGGAGAATTAGATGTCAATATTTACCTCTAAATGTTGTTTCTGGAAAGAGTTTTTAGGTGTCAGGGAGCTCAAGTGGGAGAGGGATGTAGTGGATAGTACTCACTAAGATAGTTCAAAAGATGGTGGACCCTGCTCCCTGGTTGTTTCCTGTTTTTGTTTGTTTGTTTGTTTGTTTGTTGTTGTTGTTGTTGCTGTTTTTTGGGGGGGGGCAGTCTATGGCTCCTGATATGCATGTTCACAAAATCCCTCACCCAGTTTTCACCTGTAGAAATCAGACACAATTCAAAGAAGCTTCCTTGAGCATATACTATGTGCAAGGCTTATGTTCTCTGCCAACCAGTTTTTCCCACTAGCAAGTGCTCTATCCCTAAATTTCTTTTCCTTCATTCTCTGTTCTGGGTGAATCATGTCAGGTCCTGTAATCTTTAATAGCCCCAAGAGAACATTGGCAAAGAACACCACATTTTTCATTTCCATACTCATTCATCCTTTCATCAGTCCAGCCCACCATTCAGTCATCAGTGAATGAATGCCTTCTATGTGCCACAAAGAGGCAAAGACCAATCAGAACAAATATTTTGACTTCAAGGAGCTGAAAATCTAGAAGGGGACGTGTTAAGGGAGATAAGACACAACAACTATGTAGAAATATCTCTCATGTGAGCCAGAAACTGGCCACTACCTTCAGTTAAAAATAGATAAATCCCATTCAGTTCAAAGAAATGACTTATTTTCTGAGGTGGAATCAAGACGGCATATAATGAAAGAGAGGGAATAATTAAAATTGAGTTATTCTAGGGACGCCTGGGTGGTTCAGTTGGTTAGGTATCTGACTCTTGATTTTGGCTCAGGTCATGATCTGGTCTTTGAGATCACTCTGTGCTGACAGAGTGGAATCTGCTTGGGATTCTCTCTCTCACTCCATGAACCTCCACATCTCTCTCTCTCTCTCCTCAAAATAAATAAGCATTTTTTTTAATTAAGAAAAGAAAATTCAGTTATTGTTTGCATCTCAGAATACTTAAAATGCTTGGCAGGATCAAAATGTTTATTCCAATAAATCCAATGTATCTATTTAAAATGGCAACTCTTGCAATTCAGATTATTCCAGATTATGCTTGATGTTTAACAACATCTCTAGAAATGTGATTTTTCTGTTTTACTAAAGTGAAGATAACTAATTTAGTTCTTATTTTTTTGCCTGATGTGGTCCCTATACAAATGTCAGTATTTATTCTCTAGCAAAGACTTGGTACTCTGTATATAAATGGTGGAACAGTGTTGCCCATGGGACTGCTGCTAACATGTCCATTCTGGAATAAATCAAACACAAGACTGAGTTAAAGATAAAATTAGGGTTTAAGGTAAGGACTTATGAGCCAGAAAGTTGAATATTAAGGACACATTAGATCATTAGACCATACAGTTTTTGAAGCAGGGCCTGTGGCTTATTCCTTAACATACCTTACCCACTCTGGGTTTAAGCCTGGACAGATGAGTAGGTGTTCAGTAAAGGCATTTTAAGTTAATTTCTTGGCAATCTTCAGGGATACCACTGTTCATGAGAAATCGGATGTGTCACCAACAACCCATATGAACTCCTGGAAGGCAGAGACTGTCTCTGCTTGCTCTGTGCATCATTGTTGTTATGTGCACCTTGACACACACCAAGGGTACAAATTGTGGAACTGAAATGCCAGGGTAACTTTCAACATTCTCTAACATTCCTTAAGAACTAGAAGGTAATCTTGGTCATTTCGACTATTAACATTTTCAATTCTGTCTCCCATGAATACTCTTCAAATGAGTCTCCATTTTCCTGAACCATAAAATTACAAGGTGGTCAGAAGGAAGATAATATATAATAACTTCATAAGACAGTTGTACAGGTGGCATAAGTTACCACATGGAAGTAGCCTGCAGAGGGCTTGGCCCATATTGGGAACTCAGTAAATGACAGCTGGATCTATAAACATGAGCACATCTTATTTTCATGTCTAGCTTTTACTGTGAATCACATGATTGAACAATACAAAGTTGGTGGCTTTCAAATGCATTACCAGTCTCTCTATCTTAAGCTGCTCCAGGTTTTATAGTTGAAGCTTTGAGTGGACTAGCAGAGAATTTGATTCTACACAGGGAGTCAGTGTGAGAAAGATCTGGTTAAGGTCAGACATTCTGGAGTCAAAAAGGTGATTATAGAAGATGCTTGTGGTGCCTTAGTCCAGACCTCCTTTGCGCAGGTGGGGCATCCTTCCCCCCAGTGCAGAGAGGGTTGGCTGCTGACAGCCCACAACTATACCTTTTGCTGAAGAATTGCCCTTGACAGAGCTGCTTCACCTGGAAATGCCTAGGGCATTACATCACTTCCACCTCCCCCACAAACAGTGACAGATGTAGGGGTGCAAAAGACCCTTTTGCCTTAAGTGAAGATGACCTTATGATATCATTCATACTTCAAAGCTCCCAAGGGGATCACGCTCGGGCTGGATGGTAGCTGAAATCTCACCTCTCCTGGGTTTCTCCTTCTGCTCTATTTTGTTTTCCTCCCCAAGAAGCATGCTGATTTCAGACTCTCCTAGGGATGCCATCCTAAGTCAGAGATAACCTGAAGACACATCAAAGAGATGCAATGTTGTGGGGCTTTTTTTAAGTTTGCTTATTTATATTTGAAAGAGAGAAAGAGAGGTAGAGATAACCCCAAGCAGACTCCAGATTGTCAGTGCAGAGCCCAATGTGGGACTCTAACTCATGAACCATGAGATCATGATTTAAACCAAAATCAAAAGTTGAACCCTTAACCAACTGAGTCACCCAGGTGCCCTAAGAGATGAAATGTCTTATTTATGGTTTGATATAAAATGCAATGTTCTGTTAATAATGGCTGCTGATGCACATATTTTACATTGTGAATAGCATTTTTCACATGCCAAGTTTCCTTCAAAATAGTTCTGCTAAGCAGTTATTATTAGTTTCCCATTTTACAATGAGAAAAACAAGACCCAAGTTGGTTAGGAAGCTTGAATAAGCTCATGAACTTAGGTCTTCTGGCCCCTTGCTTTGTATTTCTTCATACTTGTCAACCTCTTAGTCTGACTTTCTCTCCTAGTGTACTTTTTTCAATTGAATTCCTCATTTTGTGGATGCAGAAACACTGGCAATGTTTTGCAATTCACTTTTTACCATAGAAGCTTCTGGATCACCTTGGTTTCCTTTCAACCAAAAAAACCAAGCACGCAACAGCCCATTTGAGATACTTCACTCCATCTAAATGTCAGAATTGCATTGCTTTTGGCACAGGCTTTTACAAAGCTTCCAGACCAACGATAAAAAGTTGCAATGGGTTCTGCAATAAAGGTTATGATATTTCATACAAAACTGAATGAAACAAAGCCTGCATATACTAATAACAACTTCTCAGAGTTTATTTTTCAGACAAGATAATGCCAAGAGAAACATGCTAAGTTACCTCTATTCTGTGTTAGAGGAAAGAGTAGCTAACACTTAAAAATATTAGTCAGTGCTATTTAATATTATCACCTAGAAATTTTAAGTTTGGCTCTAACATACACTATAGAATAGTTTGTGGGCTCCAGAAGTAATAATTTTCTGAGAGATAGGAGAAATGTAATATATATCTTTAGATGCCTATAAAATATATTTATACTATTAATGATTTCTAGATAACACTGCCTCTGACAAAATCATAGTAAATTGTATCATGTCATTTGTGTAACAGTTTTGACATGTGGTCAAATTACTACAAAATGGAGATAAAATATTTAGGAATATGTTTTAAATCATAACAGCCTTAGAGAGCAAGCACGGGAGAGAGATTGATTGGTCTAGGAAAGATGGTTAAAAGACTCTTTGCCAAAATGCTGTCCTTGCACTTAGGTGGTACTTCTTTATTTTTAGTTGTTATTTTGTCTGTAATGATTCGCTGCACCATAATAAAAGATAATTAGCTTCTGCTGTAGTGTACAGGTTCTGAAATGTTATCCGTTATGCTGTGTGGCAGAATAATAATTTGATATGTTAGCTGGTATGTGTTTATCCTCAGGAAACAATTTTTTAAATCCATTGCCCTGCCAGGAAATTTGAAGCATCCATTGATTCAGAACACAGTGGTTTGGGCACATATCAGGTAACACAAAAGTCAAATCTTGGCTTTTGACTTTTAAAACAGGTTTTTCAAATACATTACAGATAGAGAAGTTCTGAGAAGAAAGGCTTTTCATTTGCTTGGACCTGGTCTTTGAAATGAAGTCCAGAGACCTCAGGGTCTGACTTTTCAAACATAAACAGTTACACACAGAAACAGGTATGACTGGGCAGAGCCAGACTTTCTGTCCTCTTGAACTAGATAATGAGCCCATCTGGTTTGAACACAGCAGCAGAAACTTACTCAAAAAGGCAAATAAAATTTCATCTTCAGTGGAAGGAGATTGCTGAAGCCCCATACCATGACGTAGATAGAAAGACAGATCCATGAAATAGAGGGATGGCCAGAGTGCAGTTAAGAAACTGATCCCAGGAAAAGCCTGGAAAGGATGATTCTTGAATCCAAGCAAGCAGACTTTTATGTGAACAAAAAATTACTTGAGAGTAGAGTTGGCAAACAGGGCCTTGGGCTGACAGATGGAGTTGCCCTGAATTCCATCTCAGTCTGAGAAATTAAGGAGGTGAGTCTAAGCAAAGAATCACATACAGGCAGCCATGTTTGCAGACAGAAGTTTGTCATCGAGGTAGTGGAAGAAAGGAGAAAACTCATATATGAACACTTGAGTGGAAGTAAAATTCCTGCTCACCTGAAACTTACCCTTGATCCCTTCTCTATAGATGGTTAAGGAAAACTTATCTCTTTCAATGATGAGTAATAAAGAAAGAACCAGCACATAACTATAAAAATCCCTGTGAGGGAGAAAACAGGAGGAAGAGAATGCGAGGAAGAGAACAAGAGGAGCAAATGACAGTCTAAGATTGTAGAGAGAGGCGGGATGCCTGAGGGAAAGTCAGGGTAATTTGCTAGCATGGCTCCTGAGAATGAGTCTGACTCTCAGAATCCTTCCTTCTACACCTTTTGCAAGCCTGCTCCCCATTGAGTGGCGGCAGGGGGCTGGGGATGGGAACATAAGTTTGGGGACCCCAAGCCAGAGCATCCTGGGCTGAGGCTGGTGGGGCTTCCCTGTACTCTGCCATCCAGTGGATGGCTCAAGGGAAAAACTAAATTCACCTATTGGAGAAATAGTCACATGTCTAAAACACCCAGGTATCTGAATTGACATCTGTCTCAACTGACCCTCTATGCTTTGTGCAAGCTGGCTCCAGGGCTTGAAATGCCATTCTCCATCATCTCTGCTTGGCAAGGCTCCTAGTGACCAGCACTTCCTCAGGACATCTCCTGAAGCTCTGACAGACTTGGCTTCACCCTCCTTTGTGCTGGTTGGTGGCTTATGCCTGCCTTTGCTACTGAGACTGCCACACAATCTCCTTTCCCAGAGGCTCTCTCTCCCAGGATTCCCAGCAGGACTGAGTCCATTTGTCTTCAGTGATAATTTGCTTGTGAGGGCCCCTTTCTTTTGCCTTCTTCCCCTTACCTGTCTCATCTCCCTTTCCTCTACTTTGATTCCTGGCATCACATCCCAAAGAAATTACATGCCCTCCAACCTTTTTTAAAGGATCTGCTCTGAGGAAACTCAAATAAAAATAATGTCCCTCCTAAGAGATTTCTTCTTCTTCTTTTTTAAAGCACATAGTAGGTGATTGATGAACAGTCAATAAGGGACATTTAAGTCAGATACTGAGAAGGTTATGAAACTTCAGATTATGAGAAAGATAAATCTTAAGAGTTGATATGCATTTAGACATATGCATTTAGTTTTCTTCTTGTCTTTTTTTAAATAGTTTATTTTTTTCATTTTATATTTTTAAAAGTTATTTATTTATTTTTGAGAGACAGAGAGAGAGAGAAAGAGAGAGAGAAAGAGAGAGAAGATGTGTGGAGGAGGAGCAGAGAGAGAGGGAGAGAAGGAGAATCTCAATCAGGCTCCATACTCAGCATGGAGCCTAATGCGGGGCTTGATCCCGTGACTGTGAGATCATGACCTGGGGAGAAATCAAAAGTCGGATGCTTAACCATCTGAACTACCCAAACACCCTTCTTTTTGTCTTTCTTACTTGCCTTTACTGACAGTGGTAAGTCAGAACTCACATCTGAGCTTGAAATTTCAATAACCATGTATCTGCCAATTTCAGATACTTCTCCATACTTTCCTGTCATGGAAGAGGTCAATATGTAAGATTTAAAGTGGAGTTGTCCATATTCTATCCATGGCATATGTTTAGATCTTTTATTGGAATTATTTTAAATAAGGTATATGCAACTACTCAAACACTACATATATATCCTCTTTATTCTATTGGTTCAACAAATATTATTTAGTGCTATAAGAGTTGGGGATTTGACAGCAAATCAAACAAGCAAATCCTTTCCTGCATGAAGGAGCACACTAAAAGATAATGTTTAAACAAAGAATGAAAGAGGCATAGGGTATGCATGTACAAATCAGGGAAAAAGTTCCAGCAAAGGAAACCCCAAGTGCAGAGGCCCTACACACACACACACACACACACACACACACACACACACACACACAGAGTCACAGTTGCTGTGTTCAGAAAGGAGGCCAGTGAGGCTGTATCAGGATGAATGAAATGAATGAAGAGGAGGTCTGAGAGGTGAGGAGGGGTTGGGGAGTAGGTCATGTAGGGCATGATTTTTACTCTCATTGTGGTTGCAAACAGTTTTGAGCAAAGCAGTGACATGATCTGTCATATGGCTTCAAAGGATCATTCTAGCTGTTGTGTAGGGTGGAAAAAAGTGCAAAGAAAGAAGCTGAGAAGGCTTTGGCATGATAACATGTGCAATAGTTGGTTATTAATCTGCAACATCATTTATATGGAAAAGAAACATTAGAAAAATAAGCCAATAGATTCTTTGGGCTGTGGCAGTAGATATAAGCTACTTAAGTATACTATATAATTTTTCTAAAACAAAGGAGCTTAATGGCACAGTGGCAGCTGAAGACCCTTGTTAACCAAGCAACAAAAACAATTCCTATGAAGAGGAACCCCTAGACAGTGAAATGGTCAATTCTCATGGGGAATTTCCTTAGAAGCCATTCTTGCTGTTCTTTTTTTCAAAGCTATCCTATTCTGTGTGTGAAATGAGAGTTTGTTTCCTGCCAGCATCTGAACATTAAAGGACTCAAAGCTGGGAAGTTAGAGAGCTGGTTTCTCAGTGTGGCTCTGTTGCAATCTTGTTGGGTGACTTTGGGATGCCTCACAGCTGCTCTGGCCTCTGGTCTGCAAGTCCATACAATGTAGGGGTGATATTGCTCCTCTGCTACTTTTCACCTGTGTGTATGAAGGCCTCCTGAGATGATATATTTGAAAGCCTCCTGTGGCTGAGAAGCAGTACTCAGTGCAGGAGCATCATCATTAGCTTTGTCCAAATGCTAAAGATTAATGCTTGTCATTGGAAGGGAGACATGGTAAGTTGACAAATGGAGAAAAACAAAGTGGTAACTGTCATATATTTGCTTTGTACACCGGGAATGTTTGGTGCTATGTGCACAATTGCATGCACGGTTGGAGTGGCAGGGATTCTAAGTTGGACAGGTCTGTCCAGCATGCCTGTGGTGGGTGGCACTAGCTGGTGTGGTCAGAGGAAGGCTCTCTGGAAGAGATGTGACCTGAATAAGGCTTGAGTGGTCAGAAGAAGACATGTTGGAGTCTGGGAGGTGGGTGCTCAAGGCAGAGGGGCAGGTAGTGCACAAGTGCACATGTCCCCTTAGGAGCACTTGCATTCATGCAAATGTGCAAGGGAGTTTGTTGTGAGGTGAGAGCACAGCATATTAGTAGAGATTAATACAAATAAGAGAGATTTAGTGTAGCAGGCACAGCTGACGCTTGTCTTGTTTCCTCTTGGCCCACTTCTGGGTTACCTGCAGGGAAGGTAGACAGTTACTGGAACACTATGAAAGCTTCTTACCTCAGCTGCCTGCATCTGTCTGCTTGCTCTCCAACAGCAGGGAAACTTGCTCCATCTTTCACAGGGCAGTCAGCATTGCTTCTGGGAAATAGCCCTCAGCCAAGGAGGTTCCATGCCAGGGCAGATGGCCCAGCCTTTCCATCTCCAGCAGCACGATTCTGAAGTGTGTTCCCCATTGGTTTCTCAGACAGACCTCAGCAGGACTGAGCCCCACTTGCCAATAGCAGTGACACCTTCCTTCATTCACACATCCAGTGTTAGTTTCCTGGGATTACCATAAAACAAAAACAAAAACAAAAACAAACAAACAAAAAACACAGACTGGGTGGCTTAAATAACAGAAATGTATCTCACAGTTCTGGAGGCCCGAAGTCCAAGATCAAAGTGTCAGCAGGGGTTGGTTTCTTCTGAGGCCTCTCTGCTTGGTTGGCTGATGGCTGCCTTCTCTCTGTGTCCTCACATGATCTTGCCTCTGTGTCTGTGTCCTGATCCCCTCTTCTTACAAGGGTAGTAATTATTGGGTCAGGGCTTACACATGACCTTATTTTACATCAGTTACCTCTTGAAAGACCCTCTAGCCATATGCAGTCACTTTCTGAGGTAATGGGGGTAGGACTGGATTCATCCTATAACACACTCTTTTTTTTCAAATTATTTTTCTTTCATAGTTTATTGTCAAGTTGGTTTCCATATAACACCCAGTGCTCATCCCAAAAAGTGGCCCTCCTCCATGCCCATTCTTTTTTTTAATTTTTAATGTTTACTTTTCAAGGAGGGAGAGACGGAGCATGAAGGGAGAGGGGCAGAGAGATAGGAAGACACAGGATCCAAAGCAGTTTCCAGGCTCTGTGCTTTTAGCCCAGAGCCTGATGTGGGGGCATCACGAGCCATGAGATCATGACCTGAGCCAAAGTCGGACACTTAACCGACTGAGCCACCCAGGCCCCCCTCCTATAACACACTATTTACTGGCATTGCTCTCCTTCCTGTCTCAGTCTCCCCACTGTCTCAAAGCCTCCCAGATTCTCCCCCAGATGAAACACCTGTATCCAAGTCCTTGTCTTGGATCTGTTTTGGGGGAATCAACCTAAAACAATAGGAAGTCATAAAAAAAACTAACAACAACAAAAACCTGTGGATAACTAGAGAGTAAAAATTCACCTAAAAGCATTTAAGTGTTTAAATTCATTTTAGATAAATAACAAATAAATAAGCGAAAAGCACTGTGCAGGCCACGGAAACATGTCCACAATCCCAATCTGAACTAGTTGTCTGTGCAGTCTTTGGGCAAGATGTTACTTTCTATGATTCATGTCTGTGTGCTATGGAAGGAGACTGTCCCCTGAAATGGGAGGAATACACATAATTTAAAATAAAAAGGGGGCTATATTATCTGTGAGATAATTCAGCATCTTGAGGCTTTAAAGAGGCTCTTTATATCTTAATCTGGGAATATGGTCCAATGTTTCAATAATGCTGACTTATACCAAAGCAGATTAGAGTTTATGTGCGGTGATTGTCACACCCTGTCAGGAAGGGCTGTGAGTGACATACTCTCTCCCAGCACAACTTTCAGAGCATGGTGCCAGCTTTTCCCACTAGAGGGCATCACAGCTACAGAAACAAGAGAAGAGGTGTTTTTTTTGGCCCAAAACTATTGAATTAGGAAGCTTGCTGCACTGAGATTGCATTTCCAGTTGAGATCACAGAAAACCCTCCCTTATTGAGGGGTGAATTACACCCATCACAGCCTTGTGCAGGGTGCTAGAACAGATGGCTGGATTCATAAATGATCACCACAAGATTGGGAGTGTGATTTTCTGAGACAATAGGCAGGTTATAGTAGTAATATATCTTCTTTCCCCAGTCTTTGCTCCCAGTTAAGCATGGGCCACTGTGAGATGGGGAGGCAGTCAGAGATCAAGGCTGGAGCTCAGGGTTTGACTACTGGCTCTGGTCCTTTTTAACACCTTAATTTAAACAAGTTGTGTAAGTGTGATGTTTCCCTCCTTGCTTCCTACTCTGCAAAGCAGGGAAAGTGAACTCAGCCCACAGAGAAATTTCGATGAAGAAAAAGTTCAAGTATTTAATAAATTTTAAAAGAATAACAACAATATGGGAGATATTATTATCAAGGCAGACTACATTACTCTGTGTTTTAAGAACCCTTGATGGTGGTATACATGCTAAAATTCTACTCTTAGATATTCTTCTCTTTGGATTGTCTTTGAAGGCAAGAGTGGATTCTTCTTGTTCACTTCTGTACATTTGTTATTTGATACATGCTAACTGCTCAGAGCATAAATGAATGAAGGAGTGAATGAATGTATGAAACCATGTTAACTTAGGGCAAGATTTTCTAAGTATGTTCCTTGACCCACTCCCATCAGAATCACCTGATCTTTTCCTAAACTAATAAGCACATTCTATGCACAAGACACTATTCTAATTCCTTTTCATAAACTAATTTACTTAATTTTCACTCAGTCCTAAGAGATAGGTGTTATTCTTCTCATTTTTCAGATGAGGAAACAAAGGTTCAGAGTGGTTAAGTCACTTGCTCAAGGTCACACAGCTAGTTAGTGACAACAATGAAATGTCAATTCAGACACTCTAGCATGAGAGTCAGTGTTCAAAATCATTTCATTATGTGGCTTCCTTCTACCTAGAAAGAATGAGACACATCAGCATGTGCTGATAAGACAGAGCCAACAACTTATATATTTTAGTGAAAAAAAGTAAAAGCAAGATACTGGTTAATGTCTTTAATAAGCTATCATCTGTGTCCAGGTAAAAAGAGATTTAGGTATTTATGTATATGCAGACTCCAAAGAAGGAAAGAAAACATACCAGGGCTAATGAGTCAACTTGGAAAAATGAGTTTGAGGAATGGGGGTCAGGAATGGGAAGGAGACATGTATTTTGCTGCATGATCTTTTGTAGTGGTTGCAAATATTTTAGATTACTTTAAAAAATTTTTTTTTCTTTCAATCATGTAGCTTTAGTTTTTTTTTTTTTTTTTTTTTATATTTTTATTTATTTCTAGGAGAAAGAGAGAGACAGCGTGAGCAGGGGAGGGTCAGAGAGAGAGGGAGTCACAGACTGAAACAGGCTCCAGGCTCTGAGCTGGCAGTCAGCACAGAGCCCGACGCGGGGCTCGAACCCACGAACCGCGAGATCATGACCTAAGTGAAAGTCGGACACTTAACCGACTAAGCCACCCAGGCGCCCCACATGTAGCTTTAGTTTAAGTGTTTATTTTTAATTATATATGAGCACTCCTGCCAATTTATGTATGAAACACTAGTAAAATATATTTCCCCAGTAGTTGGGCTGACATTTTCTTCCCGCAGTCTTACTGGCAGTGCGTGACCCCACCTTTGAGACTCTTCAATAGTCATATTGGTGATTTTCCAGCATCTGTCCTGCCCCAACCATGGGACAATCCCTGAAACCCATCTCAGATCCTCTAGATTAGTACCTTCCAGAGTTGTTTCTGGGTAATTTGCATGGTTTACAAAGACTAAGTAATTCTTTTGTACCCCCTTGTTTGAGAATGATTATGCCAGTTCTGGGCCAGAGAATTTAACTCCATTAGAAGATTTAATTGCTTTCCTATAAGATTTTTCCCTTACCTTTTAACTACATGAATTCTGTTTGGCAGAAAAGAGAAAGATACGCACACACTGGAACATGCTTCTCTGTAGGGTGGTTAACCACACGGTAGATAGACTCCATTCAACAGGCCTCATTACATCTCTTCCTCATTTCCTTTTTCTGCGTTATCAAAAGACAAAAAAAAATCTCTTTCTGTTATTGTTAGAGGTTTAACCAAGAAACTTGGTATACAACATTTGACCCTCTTCATTCATTTTGTTGTTATTCTTTTATATCATAGCTTCTCTTCCATCATTGCATGTGCCCTTCTTAATTGGTAAGCTCAACAGAACACTACCTTTGGGTCCATGGTTGTCTACTCATTGTTTTCATCCTTTTGCTCATCTGGATTTTTTAGGACTACAGTATAAGGTTGTCATTTCTGAGACCATCCTATTGAACTGAACGTTTTAGAGAGGATCTCTAGAATTACTTGGTGCACCATGATGGCCACTGGCCATGGTTCTATACCTTTCAAGTCAGACAAGGCATTTTTCAAGTGCTTGATAGACACACTGAGGTAGCGGTTACAATATTGGATAGTGCACATTACAAAACATTTCCTTCATCACAGAAAGTTACATTAGAGAGTGCTTCTCTAAAACCTTCCTACCCACCAGTCTTTTCTTTAAGAAAGTTTACGTCTTGTTTTCTACAGCCAAACAAAAGACATTTCTTTTTTTTTAATTTTTAGATATTTATTTATTCTTGACACAGAAAGAGAGAAAGAGACAGTGCATGAGCGGGAAAAGGGCAGAAAGAGAGGGAGACAGACACTCTGAAGCAGGCTCCAGGCTTTGAGCTGTCAACACAGAGCCTGATGCGGGAGTCAAACTCATAAACTGTGAGGTCATGACCTGAGCTGAAGTCGGATGCTCAACTGACTGAGCCACCCAGGTACCCTTAACTGAAAGACATTTCAACCTAGTTGCCATTTTTTTCAGTTTATTTGGGACAATAAATGATAGGAATCATCCAAAGTGTATTTTCCCTTTCTCTGTCTGGTCAGATCCTTCTTTTAGATTATAACATAATGTGGGCAGCAGGTACTCTTTACTTTTACTTACCTTTGAAAGTGAAAAGTTTTGGAGAATTTGAAGATCTGCAATTTCAAAAATGAACATTTTCTGTTGCATTTCTTTGGAAGTTGAGGACGTGTTTCAACACAATGAGAGTATAATAATCATTAAGGATGTCCTCAAATATCCCTTTTTCCTCTTTTCTTGAATGTGGAAGGATTTTACTGATCTGTCTGCATTTAAATGTAGAATTACACATGTGACTGCTTTGGCCGGTGAAATGTTCATAGAAGTGACTTGTGTCAGTTCCAAGTGGAATTTTTTAGAACCAATGCATAATTAGCCAAGTTTCCCTCTGCCAGCCTGGGTCTTGGAATGAGGGTGATGTGGGCCGAGCCACTGCCAGCCTGGGGTGGACACGAACTCTGAGCAAGCAATGAAACTTGCAGTTCTGACCCACAGGGGTTGGGGTTGTTGTGACTTCAGCATAAAAAAGTCTTTCCTGAGTGATACGCAGAAAGCACCAAGAAAAGGGAAGATGTAGGATCCAGAACACAGCAAGTCCAGCACTGTTTAGACATTTAAACCAAGTCATGAGATGATAGCTGTGCAGTAAACATTTCAACTTAGAGCAGCTAGGGAGGGCCCAGGAAGATGATAGAACAAATTGATATAAAGAGGATCTGGGGAGAAAATAGACATATGATAAAGGCAGGAAAGAAATGAGTAAAGATAATGAGAAAATCCAGGAAAAAAATATTTTAAAAACAATAGTAGCACACAAGTAATCTCCATGGTGAATAACTTTCCCAAGTATAAAAAAATAGGCATAGATTATCAACACACAAGTTTAAGATCAACCTCTAGATATAGCAAGAAAGAAAAAAAATATAAAAGTTATCTAACCTAATTGCATAAGTACAAAGGGCAAAGGTTGGTGGAAAACAGAAGGAGGAAAACCAAAGGAAAGAGGAGGAATGTATATATTTTCATGTCATGGAACATCCTTGAGAGATATGGATTGTCAATAATGCAAGGATATGCTTTAAAATTAAAAAGTGACTGATGGAAAATCTAAAATTGCTCAAGTATCTACATAAGGAAGCAGAGTTATGAGTGACATAAATTAGCTAAATCTTGCCCTATTATATGACAGGCAATACATAATGACTAAATTTGATCTTGATTATGAAGTTCAAGTATGAATAACTATCAAAAGAAACAACCAAGAGCTGAAAATGTTTTCCCAAATAAGACTGAGGTTGTGAAGTGTGGGCCAGGAACATTAGTCCAAAGGAATATATTACTTTGATTTTAAAACTTTTTAATTAAAAAAATCTTCACTTAGGCAAGTCACTAATTGATCTGCTGCTATGGTTTTACTGAAATTGCATTCCTGAAGGTGTTTCACTTCCCTGCTCTCTATTCACAGACGGAATGCTTCATTCTTTTCCTCTCTTACATGGGACACAAAGTAAAGTAATCATATCATAATAAGCCTTTCACCATTTACTCAACAGATATTTGAGAGCTCAGGGTCTTGAGTCAAATTACCGGAACTTCCATCTTACCTCTTTTATTTCATAGCTGTGTACCTTTAGTAAAATCACTACCTCTGTGAGCCTGTATAATGTGTGTGTGTGTAGGCGAAGTAATGGTAATAACACCCTCATATGTGTTAGGATGATTAAAAGAATTAATTCATTTAAGGTGATTGGAATCATGCCTGGAAAATAAGGAATACTCAGTAACTGCTGGCTGTCTTCATCACCATCATCCCCATCCCCATCCCCATCCCCATCCCCATCCTCATCCTCATCCTCATGTGTAAAGCATTTTGCTGGACCTTGTGAGGTAAGTAAGAAACATTTGGTCTCTGTCTTTACAGAACTTAGAATCCAGTACAAGAAAGAGAAGTAATCCAGCAAATATAAAACAGGAAGCTAAGTGTTTGTGAAGGGCAATGCCCAGGGTTGCTGATGGGTGTCACCATTTTTGTCATGCACTGAATATTCCTATCATCCTTCTGCCTCAGGTTCACAGGCACATGACTTTTCCTGACATACAGTGAAACAAAAAAGCTATTTTTTAGTAACCTCCCACCAAGTGCTTGTGACACCTGTAAGACCTTCCAATCCCCTTATGTATATAATCTCATTTTCTGAATCTCCCAAGCACTATGATTTATATTTACAATGTTTCTTCACACATAAGCACTGTTGAAAGTATTTGGAAATTCAAAATTAAGGGCCAGCCAAGGTGTGGCCCCTGTTAGAAGAAATGATATGGATCTTTTTGGGTTTCTCATTACATCCTATTTCAGGATGACCATAGTCCAGTTATTTTCCAAGCCAAAGGCTCTTGCTTTGCATTTGTTTCAAATCTATGCACTTTAAAAAATACCATGACATTTTGCTTTCAAGACAAAAGTCAAATGCCAAGAAAAACCACCTCTACAAATGTTGAGTATTAAAAACTTAATTTATAAATGCAAACATGATCAGCTGTCAAGATGCCAACATAGTTAGTAAGTTTGCAGACTTGGAGATTGTAGACAATATTCCTCATATCTGCTCAACACCTGTGTGTTTGCTGCTTTATCTGGGATTATGAGAGCTGTCCCAGAAAAAAAGCCTCCATTGGCATCCTTTCCCATCTGAATGCTTAAATGCATCTGGTGGGCTTAAAGTGACAGCTCTGGAATTTATTAAGAAAGAAAACAGTAAGTGAGATGGTGTATGGTACATCAGTTGTTCTGTGTGCTTGAAACAACTGTAATATTTGGAATACTGTCCCTGCTTCATTCCATGATATCTGAATGGGACGGTCAGTCACTGTGTGAACTCCTCACCATGGCCCCATGGCAGCAAATATCTGATCCAGATCATTTCAGGCATAGTATCCCTTTTCCCTGGGAACAGCTCAGACACATAAATAGTTGTTTGATAGGAAGAAGGTCTTTGTCCTGTTAACTGTAGAACTGTGCTTTGAAGACTAGAAGAGCTCAATAAGTACTTACAGAATGGATAAGAGTTTTAAATACTAGCCAAAAGATCATTTGTGAGTTTGTGTAAGAATATTTGGAGAGAGAATGGTCCTCATTCCCAAAGTTGTTAAGTGGGAGGTAAAGTTGAAAGAGTTGAAAGCCATCTTTCCCTCCTGGGAAAGACAGTCAGCAGAAAACATGGAGGGAGACAGAGGAAAAGCAGGAGAGAGAGACCAAGCCCTATTCTGTTTTAGCACCTAAATATTGGTTTTGCCCAGAGGTGGCACCACACCTGCACTTTCCCATTGCCTGACCCAATACACTTCCTTTTCATTTAAGCTATTTTGAATCAGGTTTTTGTCACTTGTGTAAAAAAAATGGTATGGCTGTCCTTTTAATTCCCATCACATACACTATCCAGACCCTTCCAGTGATGCAGGAGGAAGGAACAGAACAGAAAGGTGCATGTGCAAGTTGAGAAGGCAACCAGATAAACACATTTTTTTCTGGTGATGCTAGTATGAGCTTAGACTTCCAGATGTGGTCCCTCACTCTCAGTCCTCTGGAGTGGACACACTCTGGCTCAATTTAAACACACCTGTCTCTCTCCACCTTCCTTTCCCTTCTGATAGTGGTGTGTAGCTTTTAGCTTTTAACTTGCGTGAGTAGGACACAAATTCCTGATTTACTGACGTGATAGTAACCATCCATAACAGAAGGCTAAACATGGGTTTGAGATTTGAGGACGGTCAAATAATTGGGCAGTAATTCCATAGCTTCACTGTCCTCAGCAACCCCTGTGGCTTCAGGCTAGATCTTTCCTCAAGTCCCTGGTAGGCATCCCCCATGGCTGTCAAGTCTCAGTCTTCCTGGTAAGCCCTCTGGAATGTGGCATTGTGGCTCTCCTCTTAGCTGGCCACTCCAGAAGAGCCTCAAATCTCAGACAGCAATACTACCCTTTCAGACTCTGTTGCCAGGAACCCAGAAATGAGAGGATTAGAACTCGCCCAAATCCATAATGCATCAAAATTGGGATGTCCACAAAGCCTGTGTGCATAGTTCAGCAGTAAGCTCAAACTCTGGACAGTGTGTTTGTCCCAAGTTCTCCAGACCTTTGCTACACCTTATAGACTCATGCTCCCTGCTGGTGGCAAGTTCCTCCTTCTACAAAGCCCTTGGCCTTCCTTTAATCTCACTTCCTATTGCCTGTTCTCCTTGCCATTTCCTCTCAGAACTCAGTACCTTCACCTTGATTTTACCTCAAACTCATACACATGGCTGTGTGCATTGCAGACTTGGCTGAGGGTTAGAGGTTCTGGAGGATCCTTATATTAGAGCAACCACAAATACATAAATAAGTTAAATACCTAAAATGTCTGTTTTTAAAACTCTTAACTGTCATATTTCTCACTAACCTCCCTCTCTTCTCCCATCTTCTCCCTCTTCTGTCCAACCCCCGCATGCTATTTATTTCCTCTTCAGGGTAAGTTGTTCTTCTCCATCCCATTCAGTCAAAGCCTCAACTTTTCAAAAGGCTCAGCAGCCCCAAAAAGTTTCTCTTCCAACCAAAATTCTTGTATTTGTTATTTTGATAATCATTTCTACGCTTTGCTGACATGTATGTTAATTGATACATAGATGCACAGTCATTCATTCTCTCTCTCCATATATGTGTTATGGGTGTGTATGTACATGTATATGTGTGTGGATACACACAATATATATATAGATATATCCTGTACATGTATCTTGACTTCTTTTACTCACAATGTCTTCTTTTATAAAGTTAGGGATACATACGATGTGATTTTAATGCTCCTTTTAGTTCTAGTTATTTTTAGTATATATACTGTGTTTTTATGCATGTTTTTGTGTGTGTGTATGTATGTACATATATATACACTATGACATATGTTAGGTAGTCAGCATTTATTTGTGTGTTTGGTTTATGATTTTTCATGTTTTTCATGTTAAAATAGGTGCCTTCACTTTTTCAATGGCTGTGAAATGTTACAATAATTGTAGAATTATCTTGAACTCTAAAACACAAAGTTTCTATTTATATTTCTGGGGTCACTAGAAGATTTAGCTACCTGAGCTAAACTGAACTGATAGAACATTACTCAATACCTAAAGTGGAAAAGCTGACCCTCTGTGTTCAGAAGTCCTGTGGAGTTTAAGTGACTTTTTATGTCCACCATTGACCTGCCCCCAATGGTCAGCTAAAAATGTATGCAATTTCATGGTCAGGTGGATCTAGATTAGCCAGGGCTTCATGGACAGACCCAGAGGCTCACGATGCCCCCTAATGGCATCATAGAATACTATGAAATAATAAGATTTTGGATAGAACATTACCTTTTAGAGCATCTAAGTATTGTCTGAAGTTGTCTATATAGATGAATCTGATTTGTTTTGCAGAAACCACACCAATTCTTAATTATATGTTAATATTAAATAAACCTCAGGTGTGAGGAATTATTTCAAAACCATGACAGAGTTGAGCATACTTTTTAAAACAGATTTGATTTTTGTGAATTCCAGTTTTTTGCATTTATGAAAATTATCTCTTCAGTAGGGCAAAGAGAAAAAGACTCTTTTAGGCTCTCATCCTAGTACTGGCTTCTTTAGCTATGTAACTTTGGAAACGTAGCTCAGTCTTTCAAAGCAGCAGCTTCTCATTGTTTACTCTGAAACTTGGTCTTCAATCCTTGACGATAATAATACTTACCCAGAAAGACTGCTCTAAGGATTAATTAAAAATCCTTGGCATTCAAATGGTAAACAAATGTTAGTGACATTTATCCTCGCCCTTCTTCCCTAATCCTCCTCCTCCTACCTTGTCCCATCGAAATCTAGAATAAGCATAAACATGATAAGGATTTTCTGGGAATACAGAGCAGTCCCTCTTCCCCTGGTTCTGGCCCTGTCCTGGGAAACGGTGGCAAAATTGCTTCATTCTCTTTCCTGAAGGGCAGCTTTATCACACAGGGGTCAGTCTAGGAAACAGAACTTTCCAGCAATTCATTAGCAAGAATAAAATAGAAGCAATTTCTTAGAAGGCTGCTGGGAGAGCTCAAAAGCCAAATGGGATAAGGCATCTCAGAGTTTAACAATCATAGGAAGTCATTGTCACTTCAAAGCTTGAAGATCAAACAGAAGAGGTGGTGTGACCAGGGCCCAGGAGCCAGGGCTGCCCAGTGCTATGTATAATTATGGTGGAGACACAGCCTCTGCAAGAGATACTACCTGTGACAGAGAAAGAAGAGGACAATGCCTTGGCTTTTCCCACAGGAGCCTTCTACTGGATGAACCCAACGGGAAGCCACCTGGCAGGGAAACTTGAGAAATGTAATTTATGAAGTCATCCCCAAACAGTGGACAGAAGAGTTAAGATAGGGAAGGAACTAATTAGAAGGCAAATGGGTAAAGACTGGAGGAGAGCCAAGTGGGGGAGTTTTCCCCTTTATTTGTAGTCCCAGTTTTTGCCCCTGGGCCTGTTAGCCAATTTGACAATAAATTATATCAAAAAGAAAAGAAAAGAAAATTCTTCCCCAAGTCAACACCTTTTGCGAGACTCTTCCTTAAGTACTTTTCATTACAAATGTGTTAATGTATGGTGCTACCTACCAGCAAGGGTACCCTATCTAACACACTTGTAGCAAATCTTCTAGCACCTTTTTTCATTGAGGAGCAAAAGCTAGGATCTCAAAGGATTTAGGATGCAGGATGGATTACTTTTATGGAAGGGGGTTGGTAGGCACATGGGGATACCCCAGGACTCCTTCGTGCTACAGGAGGAGCAATGCATGTCTGATGCTAAGGGAAAGAGTCTGGGTTGTAGAGGTGGAGAAATGGTCCAGAAAGTAGTATCATGCAATTTCTTAATCAGCTGAGAACAAGTCTTGGCTGTACAGGATTAAAAGAGAGGGAAAGGGGTGCCCATCAGTGATTTAATTAATGAACCACACCATCCTATTTGATATAAGTCTGTTCATTAACTATTTGTTGAGGACCTACTACATGTTCTTGAGCACCTCGCACATAGATGTCGGCAACTCTGTCTTAGCTCTTGTTGCTATTAATAATTATTATATTATTAACACTGTGAAATGAAATCACAAGGAAAGGGCATCCATCTTTACCTGGGGTGTTTCAATAAAGGCTTCAAATGGTTCTAAGTCTCAGGAATTCTCAAGGCAACATATAAAAAGGCCTTTCAAGCAGAGATAAGAGCAGGAAAAAATGCTTAAAGATGTGGGAAAATGTAAAACTTATCAAAACTATTCCTGCTTCATCAAAACTTTGGGGCTCATTACTAACCCTGATTTTATGAAATCATATTAGGTTGTCATGGTGGGTAAATAAAAGTACAGGGTACCCAGTTAAATTTGATGTTCATATAAACCAAAAAAATATTTTAAGATAAGTATGACACATGAAATATTTGGGATATGCTTATATGAAAACATTATTTGTCATTTATTAGAAATTCAAAGGTAACTGGGCATGTTTTATTTTATCTGGCAACCATAACCCATAGGGCTGATCATAGACTATATTATGCAGACAAAAATATAAAAGAACAAAAGGACAATTCTCAGCCCCAGGTATTTTTTCAAAAATAGCCCAAACAGATGGCATCTTTAGAAGAGTGGTTGACAAACTTTCTATGTAAAAGGCTGGGTAGTAAATACTTTAGGTTTTGTGGTCCACATGGTCTCTGTGGGTGTCATTCAACTTTGTCTTTGTGGTATAAAAGCAGCTGTAGACTATTTATTGACCAATGAACATGACTGTAGTCTGATAAGACTTTATTTACAATAGGCAAAGAGCCCATGGTCATAGTTTGCCAACACCTGTTTCAAGGAAAGCTACAGGGAATTCAACAACAAAACTCAAACCTAGCTTTAAAAATGGACAGAGGACTTGAATAGATGTTTCTCCAAAAAAAGATCTACAAATAACCAATAAAGACCCAAAAAGATGTTCAACATCACTAACGATTAGGGAAATGCAAATCAGAACTCCAATGAGATCCCACTTCATACCCATCATGAAAAACAAAACAAAACAAAAAACAAAGCAAAAGCAAAAAACCAAACAAATCAAGCTGTAATAATAATTGTTGTGAAGGACATCAGTAAATTGGAACTCTTGTGTATTATTGGTGGGAGTATAAAGTGGTGCAGCCACTGTGGGAAAAAAGATGTGGTGGTTCCTAAAAACAAGCAAACAAACAAATAAATAAACAAACATAGAATTACCACATGATTAGAACCAGAAATTCCACTTCTAGGTGTTTATCCAAAATAAAGTAACTAGTAGAACAGATATTTGTACAACAATTTTGATAGTGGCATTATCCACAAAAGCCAAAAGGTAGCCATAGCCTGAATGTCCATTAACAGATGAATGCATAAATGAAATGTGGTACACACATGCACAAGAATATTATTCAGCCTTAAAAATGAATGACATTCTGTTATAGATAAACCTTGAAAAGAGTATTCCAAGTGAAATAAACCAGACATGAAAGGACAGATTTTGTGGGATTCCACTTATACAAGATCCCTAAAGTAGTCAAATATTTTGAGAGAGTAGAATGGGGGTACCAATGGCTTGGAGAGGGTTGAATGGGGAGTTAGGGTTTAATGCATGCAGAGTTTCAGTTTGGAATGAGGAAAAGGTTCTGGAAATAAATAGCGGTGATGATTACACAACAATGTAAACATCCCTAATGCTACTGGAGTGTGCACTTAAAACTGGTTAAGGTAGTAAATTTTATGTTATGTATATTTTCCCAGAATTTTTTTAAAAAGCTACTTGCAGAGGTTTACCTGAATAATCATAAACTATTCTTAGACAGCCAGAGAGTATTCTATTTACATTATAATACTCTAAACTAGACCAAACAGCATAGATTTTAGTTGCTTATAAAACTCCAGTAACCCTAGATATAAATATGATAAAATGTTACAAAGTTTAAAATGTTGTCTTTACAGTACACAGACAAATTACATCTTAAAGTCTTACTGTAGAGCTTTCTCTCTGAAATGCTATGGGATTAGTTTGTGACTTTGCACACTGACTGTTTACAAGCCTGGACAGTTAGTTAACTCCCAACCCTGTGTTTAGGTGAGAAACAATGGTCATCCAGTCATGAGTCTGGGTCAAGGACCATAATAGGTGCTAAGCTTAGAGAAGGTCATAATTAAGCCTGTTCCTTCTTTTCAAAGGCTTTTGATATTGTGGAAAAAACATACAAATGGATGCTTTCTTGGGAGGTAGTGACATGCAGTTGCTAACTCATTATAGTGTTCTGTTACCCACTTTGCCTCTGGCCCAAGAACACTTCTCACCTCTTATCTAGCCATTGTCAATACTTAGAACATTTCTGTTGATTTATTTTAGCCTCTGCCTCTTTCCACAGAGCATGATAAAATGTAAATAGAAAATCAAGGTCAGGAAAGACAGAAGCTGAAAGGTTCAGTGAAATAATATACCCCATCCCAAAGCAACTCATTATGTTCCTCCCAATTTCCTATTGTTTCCTTTTAAATGGCATCAGTAAGAAAGCTTTCTTGAGTTCTAGCAAGAATGATTTTCCAGGGAGTTGCAATTATTCACAATCACTGTTTTCGACTTTTGTCTATGGATGAAGTATTGTAGATGGAATTTAGCGATATCATTATGTGAAAATGAATTTCATTTGTAATAAATCATTAAATAAAATAATCTCTGCTTTTGGGATATGCTAGCTGTTTGGGCCATTGACAGTTTTATGTGGACAGAGAAAGGCTAGTTTGGACTTATTGATGCATCTGGCCAAAGTGCTTCCTATTATGTGATAATTGTTGTAGACATATATTTTGATAACAAACACAAATAGCATACATACATACATACATACACAAGCATTTAATGTGTAGTTCTTTTTAATTTACATGTACAGTTATGTAATGGATATTTCTCACAATTGCTGTGTGTTTGATTTTACTATGATCTTGATAATGAAAGCTTTCCTCTCCAAGAGTAATATCAAATATTTAATTGTTTTTTTCCCACTAGAAACTGAGAACTGCCCTCCGCTTTGCTTACTTATTTCTCTATCCAGTTTTCTTATTTTGTCACCTACTTTATTACCATTGCTGTGTCCTGGTGCAGGTCCTCAGTGCTCTCCCCTGGATTCCTGCAGCCATTTCCCCTTCCTGCAGTCCCACTTTCCCTCCAATGAAGTTGACAATGGAGTGACCATTATAAAATGCTAATCTACTCTTGCCACCCTCTGCCTCAATAACCTGCAAAGACTTCAGAGTAAAGTGCCAACCCAATGGCTGGTCAGAATCTGACTATTCTAGTTCCTCACCACGTTTGTACATGTATCTCCTGTTCATGCAGAGTAATCACATTCATTTCCCAAATGTTCCATGCTCTCTTTTGCTCCACGCCTTCACTCAAACTGTTCCTCTTCCATGTTCCTATCTCTGTTTACTTGGTTAAATCCCAGGAGCATAGAGACTTTGGATTTGGATACAGTCGTTGAACAATTTACCCTATTGCTTAATATTATATGTCTCTGGTTCTTTCATCTGCAAGACAACTTAAAAATACCTACCTTGTAGGGCTTTAATGGCAATTAATAAGATAGTCTAAGAAAAATCACTTGTGACTTAGCAGTCTGTACTTCATCAATAATTGTTCTTATTCATAACACTGCTATTATTCATAATATTGACACCACCATGAGTTTTATTAAATACACTGCTTAGACATCGCTTTTGTTGAAAGTATTTTCTGACATCTCCAAACAGGATTAGTTTTCCCTCTTTGACTCATCTTAGGACTTGAAAAACGTTTCTCTGTTTCAGCTGTCATTCAATTGTATTGGCATTGTTTGCTCAATTGTGTCTTGATCTTGTTTACTTGTGCATGTCTGGATAAGTGAGTAAGTGAATAAGAGAATGCTCCAGGTTCTACTGACTTTTTAATAGCATCACCCAAAGTAACTAATAGTTACTATTTCAGAAATAATCTTTAAGCCAATGAGATGTTTAGATATTTTTAAGCCAATATCTTAGATATTTTTTTCTTTGGGACTTGTGTATCATTTGAGGAGAAAGCATGTATCCTGTGAGGTTATTAGGTGTGTGTTCTAGTGTCATTTGCTAATCTGCCCCTGCTGTTTGTTTTGGGGATGTGATGTAATTCCCCCCTCTCCCAACCCTTTAACACGCCCCTGAGGGTGGCAGGGGAGTAGCACATTGAAGATGTGCTGCAGTATTCCAGAGGCTGCCTGGGCAAGTTAGACATGGAGAAGTTGACCTAGGTCTTGAAGGAGTCCAGAGTGGCAAGAAAAAAGGGGGTTAATTGATGCTAGAATGAAGTCTGGGCAAGTCATGGAGACCTGGCTGGAAGCTACAGCAGAAATATTGGAGTCAAGGAAACATCCTCTATGGTGAATGGAGATGTCTTCAGTGGACACTTGGTACCAGCTCTGAGGGTTCTTAAGCCCTGTTTCCTGCCACATTGTAGGTCAGATATAGATATTCTTTATCACATCAGAAGGACAGTGTTAGTGTGTTATTCTTTTGAGTATCTTAATAAAGAAATGTATTCATGAAAAAAAATCACTGAAATAATTAATTCAAGATGGCAGAAGAAGAAGATGGTGGCATCTTCATGCATTGGCCTCTCATCTTCTCTTTTCTAGTTCATTTTCTTCTCAGATAACTATAATTAGTGATAAACATGAACTGCCAATTGTCTACTTCAAACACTTGAAGGATTTCATCATATACTTAGAAGGTCATATGCCCTTTTAATATCCTCAGCTCTCAATTCTCATCATTGTGCACCCTCTTTTCAATATTCCAGCCACATGGAGCTTCCTACAGGTTTTCAGATCACCTGGCCTTTACACACAGCATTTCTTAGGCTGGATGTTTCCTCACCACTTCACTTGCTACCCTGTCTTTACACTCTGGTCTCAGCTTAAACATCAGTTCCAGAAGGAGATATTTCTGATGTGCTAGGCTAGTTTTGGATATTCTCCCTTACCCACCCTGACTACCCCATAAGGTCCTGTAGTAAATTCCTTAGTCACCACACTCATTGCAATTTATGGTACTTAATTGCTGAATGCCTCTTCTCTTAGCTAGACTGTAATATCATGAGAACTGGGATCAAGTCTATCTGGTTTACCATTGGATCTCCTTAAATATAGTAATATATAACTATATATAACTACTTATATATAAATAAATATGTTATATACACATAGTTTTATATATGACAATAAATATATGCTATATTATATATAAATATGTTTTATATTTTATTGTCATATATTATATATAATTATATATATAATTTACATATTTATATATTATATAAATATTTATATATAACAGTATATATATAATTTATATATTATATAAAATAAATGGCTGTTGCACATCTCTGAATAAAAAGACAACAACAGTGGGGCACCTGGATGGCTCAGTTGGTTAGGCCTCTGACTTCAGCTCAGGTCATGGTCTCACACTTCATAGGTTTGAGCCCCGTATTGGGCTCTGTGCTCACAGCTTAGAGCCTGGAGCCTGCTTTGGATTCTATGTCTCCTTCTCCCTCTGTCTCTCTCTGCCCTGCCCACCCACCCACCCCCGACTTGTGCTCTGTCTCTCTCTGTCTCTCAAAAATAAATAAATATGAAAAAATTTTAAAAAATAAACAACAAACTGATGAGTTGGGAAGCAGTTGCTGCAAAATATACATCCCTAAGCTCGATAAACATTGTTTTTTGAGGAAAAAGAGAGTTCATTTCCAAACCCAGATGGTCATTATGTCTTTTCTCTCCTTACTCATATTAGAACATTGGAGGGAATCTTCAATTACTCTTATACCTGCCTGGTCTCATAGAGAATAGGGCCAAGTTTTGTGGCCAACGTGATGAATCATTTGAGAGAAGCTTGTGACCCAATGTACATGTCATGTGACTATGGAGATGGCACAACTTTGTAATTTATCTGGAGTCTGGTGATACATTCCTATAGCACTTCTGCTGATCTTAGTTTGTCTCTTTTCTTTTTGAATTTTCTATAACCCTTTCCATACTCAAATATACCTCTCTCACCTGATGGTCAGAGCAAATACCTAAACCACTTTTTAAATTTACTATTTTTAGCCTTAGATGATGATGAACACACACACACACACACACATATGCAGAGAGAAAGAGAGAGCGATCCTGACACAACAAAGGTTTATTTCCTTTATTATATAGGTATATAGTTTATTTATTTTTACCATTATTTGTCCCAGAAAAGATTTAAGATGGTGTTATATTAACACTATGTACTCTGCCTGATTACACCAGACAGATGAAAAATACTGTAATGACATCTTCATGTAATTCTAAAGGATTAGAGACACTTGATATATGATAGACTTATTTTTTCTCAATTTTCATTTTGATGTTTGTACTTATTATTTTCTCTTGACCAATTTTTCATTCATCTAAGGTATCACAATTCTTCAGAAAATCAAGGCTCTTTCTACTCAGAGGATTCTTCTCCTACATCACTCTATCTGTTGATTGCAGAACAATCTTCCTAATTCATAGGCTTGCAGATGGCTCTTAATAAACCTAAGGTCTTCAAGAGCTCTCAAACTCCTGTAAAATGAAGGGCAAATAGCTTAGCCTGGCATTTAGAATTCTCTAGCTGCTGTATAGTGCTGACATCCTGCATTAATTTCTGTGTATTTTTTTTTTTTGCCATAAACATTGATTGAGCACCAGCTGTGTGCAAGACTATGGTGCTAAGATGTTTCAAGTGATACTATGACAAACATAATTATGGTTCTGAGTAGCTCACAAATATAAAAGGGGAGACTAGATAAATATTATCCAAAGGGAGAAAAAGGAGAAATTATTTCTGATTCTGTGTGTATGTGTATCAGAAAACTTAGAGCTCTACATATAGTAGGTGCTTACTCGGTGTAATGTGAGTACATGTGCATACACAAAAGATTCCATGATGCAAGTTGTTCTGTTTGGAGGTTAATATGAGAGAAGGGATTGCAGTGAGTCAAGACTGGAGATAATGAAATCATATATAATTGATCAAAGGAAATGCAGGGATGTATGAACCATGTGTGTCAGTGGGGGCTGTCAGTGAGAATGGGGTGTGGACAATCACAAAAGGAGTTGACAGAGAATCATAAAAAATATGTCTGAGGAGAAGGGGGTTAAAGATGTAAATATCATTTCAAGTCTGGTGTGAAGTTGTTCTCAATACGAAAAAAAAAAAAAAAAGGAAAACTAAGAAGGAGTTTAAGAGAAGGATTTCAGACTACTTGACTTTGAGGACCCAGTGAGATATTCCCATGGCTTTTTCAGAAGAGAGTATAAAAGTTTGTTGGGGTGGAATTTAAGCAAAAAATGGGAATCTGTGACACAGAAGGCTTTTTTGAGATGTAGGTGAGATTTTTCAAGGAGATAGTTTTGAAAAAGCAGTATTTTCTTCTCACATTTTGGACCTCCTGCTCTAGGCTTGACTTTTGTGTTCCAGAGGTCATCCAGAGCAACCACCCCTGCCTTTCTTTTGCTGTGCACCCAACTCAGATGCCCTCTTCTCTACTTGACTAAGTACATCTTATGTCTTGGATTCTCCAAACCTTTCTTTAACATCAACTATGTACCAGGCACTTAGCTAGATGCTACAGTTTACATAAACAGGTCCTCTGTCTTCCAGGGAGTTGTCTTTACATTCTTTGTCCAAGCCCTCACTCACGTTCTCCTCCAAATCTCTGGAGCATATCTTGTTGCATTTTTGACATTTAGCACAGTGAGTCATGGTAATTGTATTTATCCATCTAGACAATGGGTTCCTGAAGAGCAGACACTGACATACTCTAGTTTGAGTTCCTTAAAGGCCTAACACAATGTTTTGCACACAGTTGGTATCCTTTCCAAGGCTATGTGACTCTGCTTTTATTTACTAGTATTCTCTTCTGCCCTCTGCCACCCACCCCTTTATATCTACTGGAACAATTTCTTACATTTTAACTTTCTAGTTTGATGACTCAAGTCTAGATAAAAACATGACTTGTTATGACTCACAAATTATAGAGACATTTTTAATAGAGAGGCACTTCTGTTCACCTTGTCATTCAAAAGAGCTAAAGTGCTTTCTACATGCTAAATATACAAAGATGCTATAAACACTGTGAAGAATGAAATGATAATTAGTACTTAAGTATTTAATCACCCAGCTCAGTCCATGGTGGGCAGATCGGTACAGTTGCTGGTAAAATCATCTTCCTTTTGTTAAAGGGACAAACATTTTAAGAAGAATTTGGGTTAAAGATTTCCACGGTTTGAGGATTATGGAGTCATATACTTCAGAGGTTGGAGAGCAGCATATACTTGCCTAGCAAAAGATAAATGATTCCTTCTCAAGGACCTACTGTGAGTAACTAGTAGAATATCTGAGGTACCATTTCAAAAGGGTGTAAGGTAGAGTCTAGGATCAAAGGGAAAGTGTCATGATGGAGTGTCCACTGCAAGTCAAGATCATAAAGTTACATGTTTACCTTGTTAGGCCACATCGTCGTCTATAGATGAAGAAACTGAAACTTGGAAGAGGGACATTTTCAACAACTGAACATGTATTGAGGGATACTATACACTAGACAATTCATCATGTAATGTGAGCATCCCCTGCACCTAGATACTGTATTGAAAAAAAGAAGCACTACCTCAAAGGCTGTTAGCACAGTGCATGTGATGGAAAATGTATTTACATTTCTCTGTTTCTTGGTATACTCAAAAGAAGGAAAACACACTCATGCATTTATTTTCAGGTTATCCACTCAGCAAACAAATTGAATGTTGATTTCTTAACCTAACTATCTAAATATAGTTACTTTTCACAACCTTTTAATTTTCACAAGTTTTGCATCTCGCCTCCGCCCTGGGAATAACTTCACTTACATTTTCAAGTAAGACGGAAGTCCCTAATGTAGATGACTAATACTGACTCTGGAATTTCAGAATAAACAGAGATAAATTCATGAATTTGTTCATATTTTTGCCTTCAGCTACAAAGCATTTGGTAGACATTGTCTTCAGTTACCTCACATATTCAACATACCCAGAGTGATTTTAGTCTGGATATTAAATAGTCTGATGCAGATGGTAGTAGAATTCTGGTTTTAAATTTAAATTTTAGATACTCTAATAGGCACATTTCAGGTATATAGCAATGTGATTAATGGAGCATCTGGAATTATCCATTATGTCCATGAAATTTAGGTGACTCTGTTTTGTTGGATCCATGTTCAGCTATACTCGAGGGAAGGAACTCTGCAGAAGGCCTATATTTGACGCCAGACTCTGTTTTAGCTATTCTGTGACTTTTGGCAAGTCATATTTAACTTGTGAATCTTTACCTATATAATAGGGACTACAGGCTAACTTTGTTTTATTGCCTTACTGTGATTTGCATATATTGTGCTTTTTACAGATTGAAGGTTTGTGGCAACCCTGCAGTGAAGATGTCTGTTGGCTCTTTTTTACCAACAGCATTTGCTCACTTTGTGTCTCTGTGCCACATTTTGGTAGTGGTTGCAATTTTTCAAACTTTTTCATTATTATTGTATTTGTTGTGGTGATCTGTGATCAGTGATTATGACTCACTGAAAGCTTAGAAGGTGGCTAGCCCTTTTTTGCAATAAAGTTTTTTAATTAAGATATGTATATTTTTTAGACATAATGTTATTGTACACTTAATAGCTATAGTAGAGTGTAAATATAATTTTATATGCATGGAGAAATAAAAAAAATGTTTGATTTGCTTTATTGCAGTGACATGGAATTGAACCTGAAATATCTCCAAGGTATGCCTGTTACAGTGAAACCTACCTCTTAGGATAGTATGAACATTAGATATTGTACTGGAGTTTATATCCTGTGGCTTCTCCTCTATTTCGATGGAGAGTAACAAATTACACTCACAATGTCATTAATTAAGACAATACCATTTTTATATCTTCCATGATTCTGTGGGTTGACTGGGCAATTCTTATACTCTCTTCTATGTTGACTGGGGTTATTTGAGGGCTCTGTTGGTGTGAAACATTCAAGATGGCTCCCTCATATGGCTGGAAGTTGATGTTGCTGTCAGTTGGAGGCTCTGTTGGGCTGTTGACCAGACTGACTGAATTCTTCACATGGCCTCTCCATGTGACATGGTAGCTGGGTTCTGAGACAGAATGTTGCCACTGCTCAAAGAGAAAAGGGACAAAATCTGCCAGTTCTTCTGAGCCTGGAGTTGAAGTCACAGAACATCACTTTACTTATTCTCTTGACCAGAGCTCTCATGGGCAGCCCAGATACAAGGACCTGGGAACTGGCTTCTCCTCTTAATTCAAGGAATAACATATGTGAATAAGGAGGGAAGGAATTGCTGGGCCCACACTTGCATGCTATCACATCATTACATAGGAGATCAGATCTAAAATCCTTACCATGACTTACTAGACTTGGTCCTCATCTCCCACCACCTCTGCCCTCTCTTCTACTTTCCCTCTCCTCTTGCCACACAGATCACCCTGCTCTTCTTCAAATATACAAATCTTGTTCCCACTTTGAGGTTCCCACTTGCTGTTCCTTTTTGCTGCAATGTTCTTACGTTAAATTTTAGCTTGGACTGTGAACTTTATTCAAGCAGTGTCTCAGAGACCTCTTTCATGGCCATCTTGTTAAAAAATAACACATACCTTTCTCCTATATTATTTTGGTTTTCTTTAGTTTTACTCATATTCTTTTAATTTTCTGCAAAAAGATCCTGGTACAGGAATGTGTGAGGTAACTGAATTATTTCATTTCCTTCCTTATCATTCACTACCTGACATTCTATTTATTTTTGCTTACTGCCCAATTTTCTCACTAGAATGAGTTCCATGAGGGCAGGCCATTCTCTTATTTAGTGGATCTGTATAAATGTATGGATATACATATATACGTAACTAAGCAGATTTAAATGAACATAGATTTGTAAATTGTATAGAGTATTGCTATTATTATTATCAGGTAGAGATGTAATTCCCTCTCTTTCTCTAGTCAGGTCATCTTACTTCTGAAACCATTTACTGAATGCATGCTCTATGTAAGATCCTGTGCAAAGACTAGTTGCCTAAGGAATTCAAAGAATCTGACTTGTAGTTTGTTTGGTAGATCACATTATAAATGACAACATGGTCTAGGTTACATCCTCACAGACAGCTTCTGCTTATCTATACTTCACAGGTTGGCCTTTAAAATCCGACCTTTCAACCTTGCAGTTCCATGCCCAATGTCACAACTTTGCAAAGAAATGTCCCAGTGTAGTTGTAGCTGTATAGGTGATCCTGGACTGGGGGAGATAAAATTACCATTTACTGAACGACCACTATGCTCCATCTATCTTCTTTATCCTGTCTCATTTCATTAACACTGCCATCCTATGAAACAGAACATATGGTCCCCAGTTTACAGAAGAGGAAACTGAGGTTCAAAATGCCTCGATTCTCCCATTGGTCTAGTGCTAGCACAGAGGTGCTTAACAAATATTTGTAAAATACTGAACAAAAGACAAGTTAACTAAATTGTTTTTAAAAACATCACCTAGAAATTGAATAAGCTTGAATTTGAACCAGGCTGATGGGCTCCAAAGCCAAATGATTTCCACTATTCCAGAGCCAGCCACCATTGTCTTAGTAACATCAGTATCAAATATAAAAATTTGAGAAGAGAAGGAATCTTAGAGGTAAGAGTTACAGATTCATTTTGAAAGTGAGACTGAGATAGGAAATAAGAGATTTGTTCTAATGGACATTTTATATTAGGTGCTATAGATGGTTAGTTGTAAAACATCTGTTTAACATCACATGCAGAATAAAAACTTCCCTCTGACGTTTTTGGCTCTTGTGTCTCCTAGAAAATGCTGGGAGATCTACATCCTTTGAATATTAATGTAGCAAATTAGCTCCAGAAATGCCCTACTGTGTCTCAACTCCAGGAACCAACATGAGTCATTAGACTCCTGTTGATTAGAAATGTTCAAGAGGATTTTCTTTCTTTTCATTTTAATTAAATAAACTTGACAGGCTTTCTTGATTCCCAATTGGCTAAGACTCCCAATGTGTGGAATGAAAGGAAATGGCACCCTTTCCTAAACAACCCTTGCTGGGCTGTGTTGGGTTTTATTCTCTCTTGAAGGACCCCAGGAAGCAATCAGTACGTTTTAAGACAAATGAGATCCAAAGATTTTGCTCTTGGGAGAAAAGATAGAGAAAAAAAGATATTTTGTATATAATTGCAGGTGAGTGGTTACGGAGATGACAAATTAGGTCATTGGTCTTCTAAGTGTCACAATACTCTGTAAGGAATGAGCACAATTGTAATTCTCCACCACCCAGCTGAGTCATAACGGAAGACTGCAGTGATTCAAGGGCACTTAATTTTTTCATCTGGGTGCGTTGATGCACAGCCATAGTGACATTGGGGGAGATCATAGTTGAGAACCTTATCATCCAAGGAAGACATATACTTTGATTTCTGTCTTTTATTTCCAGTGTCACATAAAGGCAACTTAACTTTAAGTTGTACCATTCTTTGGTCAGTTTACAACCACATAAAGAGTGCAGTGAACAGGGGCAAGGAATAAAGACCTGGAACAGGACAGTTTTGAAGTATGCAGGAAAAGAAAAGGGACTTACCTTCCTCTTTAACTTCCTCCCTACGCTGCATCATCTTTTCTTCTGTTAACAGTGAAAGGCAGAGAGCTCTGTGCTCAATTGGACTGAAAGACCAGTTAATACAGTCTCCTGCCTTTAAGACATTATTATTTCCGTTGTACAGATGACATAACTGTACCAAAGACTTCCCCATTGTTACAATCAATTGATTAAAATATATTGAACACCTGAACCTGTTATGTTAAACACTATGGAAATAGAAATAAATAAGACCTAACTGTTGTCCCTAAGAACCACTATCCCTAGTCACTGTGTGACCTGGGACATCCAGTCCACCAGCTAAAAATATATATTCTATTTCTTCTCTGTGCCATCAAGTAGGTCAAATCACTTTTCTAACTCAAATCACTTCCCTTCTCTAGGACCCTGCATCTTCATTCCTCTTACCCTCAAAGTCTATTTAATTCTAGGAAAGCAGTAGGCAGCATGGAGAGAAGAAACTGGGGGAGGGAGGTCCTTTCTCAATCACCATGTATTTAACCACCTGTTAAACCCATGCTGTAGGAGTTTGTTTAAATATAAAGATAGCAAAACTATGCTCACTCCTCAAGGAATTTGCAGTCTGCTATGGACTAAGTTATGTCACCCCTACCCCTCTACTTTCATATATTGAAGCCCTAACTTTCAGTGAGACTGATTTTGGAGATAGAATCTTTAGAAGGTAATTAAGGTTCAATGAGATCTTATGCGTGGGGCCCTGTGGCTTTATAAGAACAAGAAAAGAGATCACTCTCCCTATCCATGTGTGGGGGGTAGCAACCTGCAAATCAGGAAGCAAGCCCTTATCAGAAACCAAACTCTGCTGGAAACTGGATATTGGACTTTCAGTCTCTAGAACTGAGAGAAATAAATTTCTGTTATTTAAGCTACTAAGTCTGTGGTATTTTGTTATAACAGCCTGAGTAGACTGAGTCTAAGACAAGAAAAATGGCACACCACACCATACAATATAGAATATACTTGTGGTAAAGCCCTAAGTCATGTTTCCTAGCTGTTTTCATATAATTCCTCTCTATGTCATATACTTCTCCCCTACATACTTGATCTTATATATATTCTTCAAAATTTTTGATTGAGGAAATATTTGTGTGTGTGTGTGTGTGTGAGTGAGTGAGTTTGGCAACTCTTTCTGAAACTCTCAAACCCCTGATGAGTTCTCAGCTTAGCATCTTGGAACAGATGCAATAGAAGTTGAAAGCAAGAAGAAAACATGGCAGCAAAAACATCTAAGGAAACTCTTTATATGTAAATAGGTTGAAATCAAAATTAGGAAGACATTCTGGAAGAAGGAGAAGGAGAAGGAGGAGAAGGAGAAGGAGGAGAAGGAGAAGGAGAAGGAGAAGAAGAAGAAGAAGAAGAAGAAGAAGAAGAAGAAGAAGAAGAGGAGAAATAGGAAAGAATCTCTCTGAAAGTAGTCTTAGCCATGGTCATGGCCCCAACCTCTGCTCTGTCACCTCAACATTTGTGGTAGTTCGGACTCATAATTTCAAGCAGTGATGTGCTGGAAAAATGACTTTGGAAAAACAAATTCTGGTTTGTGGTGTTTGCCCATTTATGAGGTGTAAATATTCCCACAATGGCTGATTTCCTGCTACACTTGATATCACTGACCATGGAGTTGGGAAGATATGAGCAGAATTGACCCTCAAGATTCAATAGGAGATGGGGCACCTGGATGGCTCAGTTGGCTAAGTGTCTGATTTCAGCTCAGGTCATGATCTCACAGTTCGTGAGTTCAAGCCCTCCGTCAGGCTCTGTGCTGATAGCTCAGAGCCTCGAGCTTGCTTCAGATTCTGTGTCTCCCTTGCTCTCTGCCTCTACCCTATTCATACTTTCTCTTGCTCTCTCTCTCTCTCTCTCAAAAATAAATAAACATTAAAATTAAAAAAAAAAAACCGAATCAATAGGAGGCAACTTTAGCACATTATTGTAAGAAACCTTAGAGGTTACATTATTCCAAACTTTGATTTGTAGAATTTAACCATCCCTGGGAAGGACTCAAGTGCCTTGAGGACTCTGAGTTGACCTAGACCTATAAGACTGCCTTTCCCTCCCTATAGCCTTTCTATTCACCTTAAATCAGAGCAGCTCCACTTTAATGTGCACATTAGGATACCACTTGAACAAAGCTATTTAGTTATACTTTAGGTCAGTGTTTGACGAATTGGTGTTTTCCAGAATAAAGTTACCCAATATGTTAATATTTAGTGTATTATCATGAAAAGTTTTTAAAAAAAAACTGGGAAAATTACTCCTTTGTGTATTGGTTTGGTTACGATATACCATTGCATATAAAGTGTTCTGAAAACTCTTGCAATTAATGATTCTATCTCAATTTTCTTACAATTAAGTCCATTCCAAACTTCTTTGATAAAGAAATATTACCTTTTTAAACACTCTACAGAGCAAGCTTCCATGTGATACTCTTTTGGAATATCTTGTCACTATATTTTCTAAAGTTATTTTGGCTCTTAGTTGAAACCTCTGCTCTATGGATTAGAGAAGGTACCAGGCCATTGAAGACTTATGAGAATACCTAGGGGCTTGATTCCTATGGGCATCTCCAGTTCTACATTCTTTTTTTAGCTCTACATTCTTGCTTTGGTTGTATTTGTGTATGTATATATGTGATTTTCTTCTACTCTTCTTTGTTTTTGATTCTATCCAAATATCAGTGTTCTCTGGAAAACTTCCTTTTCATCAGCTCCTTTTTAAAATGTGACCACTATAACTAATAGGTGTTATTCCAATCAGGACCTAGAAGAAACAGGACTATTGTATTTAATGGATTCTAAGACATACATTTTATTTTATTTTTTTACATCTTAGCATCTTTGAAAGTGGGATCCAACTTACAGTTAAAATTGTAGTCTAATTGGAAGCATTTTTTCCTTTTAGTGTTACATAAAATAATAGTGCATCTTAAAATCAGTATCATCTTAGATCAATATATAAGAGCTCTAAAAACATGCAGACCCAGGACTGATGAAACATTACAGGTACCTCATTCATATTTGTTAAATGAATGAATAAATGAATAAACTTAACTATTTTGTTCCTCCTTTTCCACAGTGAAAGAAATAAGGGACTCTGTCTTATATCTTTATTTAAATAAACACACACACACACACACATATACATAAGCAGTTGTGTGTGCACATGCACACACACACCAGAGTGCTTTCTGAAATCAGGTCTACTAACAACTTAAGAATGGATGTTAGATTTAACTCTTCTCCACACAGCCCATGGACCATTTCGTCAAGTCACATTCCAGGTGTTCTTCCTCTTTTCTCCTTTTTCCTTTTTCTTTTTTTATTAAAAATTTTTTAAATGTTTATTTATTTCTGAAAGAGAGAGAGAGAGAGAGTGTGAGCAGGGGAGGGTCAGAGAGAGAGGGAGATACAGAATCTGAAGCAGTCTCCAGGCTCTGAGCTAGCTGTCAGCAGAGAGTCCGATGTGGGCCTCGAACCCAAGAACTGTGAGATCATGACCTGAGCCAAAGCCGGACACTTAACTGACTGAGCCACTCAGGTGCCCCTCTCCTTTTTTCTTCAAAATATGATTAACATATAATATGGGGGTAAGCTTAAGTTATACAACATGTTGATTTAGTACATTTATATAATGGACTGCCATTATAGTAGTAGCACCTCTGTCATGTAACATTATTACCATTTTGTTGTTGTTGTTGTTGTGTGAGTAGTTGAAATCTGGTTCCCTTACAAATTTGATTATTACAGTACAATACTGGTGTGTATATTCACTACACTATGCATTAGATCTCTAACACTTAGTTACTATTGGCTGCAAGTTTTTGCCCTTCACTAACATGTCTCCTATTCTTCCACTTCCAACCCCCTGGTGACCAGTAATTTACTCTCTGTTTTTACAAGTTTGGCTTCTCATATTTTACACAGAAGTGACATCATATATTATTTGTCTTTCTCTCTGACTTCTCTCACTTAGCTAATGAGAAGGTTCATCCTTGTTTTTGTGAAAGGCAAGATTTCCTTTATTCTCATGGCTGAAAAAAGTTGCAGTGTGTATATGTGTGTGTGTGTATGAGAGACATCTTCTTCATTCATATCTTGGCTATTATGAATAATGTCACAATAAATATAGGACTGTAAATACCTCTTTGATATTCTGTTTTCATTTCTTTTGGCTATATACACAGAAGTGGGATTGCTGAATCATATAGTAGATCTGTTTTTAAATTTTTAAAGGAATTTATGTGTTGTTTTCCAAAGTGGCTCAACCAATTTACTTTTCCACCAACAGTATACAAGCATAACTCATTATCGTATTTTGCTTTATTGTGCTATTTGGATTGTGTTTTTACAAATTGAAGGTTTATGGCAACCCTGAATCAAGTAAGTCTGTAGGTACCATTTTTCCAACAGCGTTGGCTCACTTCATGCCTTTGTGTCAGATTTTGGTAATTCTCACAATATTTCAATTTTTTCATCTTTATTTTATTTGTTACAGTGACCTGTTGATCAGTGATTATTACTTGTCAAAATTTCAGATGATATTTGGCATTTTTATCAACAAAGTATTCTTTAATGTTTATTTATTTTGAGAAGGAAAGAGAGTTCATGACACACCTACACAAGTGGGAGAGGGGCAGAGAGAGAGAGAGAGAGAGAAAAAAAGAGACAATCCCAAGCAGGCTCTGTGCTGTCAGCAAACAGCCCAGGACAGGGGGCTCAAACTCACAAATCATGAGATCATGACTTGAGTCGAAATCAAGAACTGGATGCTTAACTGAATGAGTTACCCAGGCACCCCAATAAAGTATTTTTTAGTTAAGGTGTATATACTGTTTTTTCAGACATAATGGTATTACATACTTAATAGTAGAGTGTAAACATAACTTTTATATGTACTGGGAAACCAAAAATCCATTTGGCTTGCATTACTGTGATGTTTGCTTTATTGTGGTGGTATGGAACCAAACCCCGGTTTACTTATAATAAGCTTTCTTTTTCTCCAAGTCCTTGCCAACACTTGTTATCTCCTATCTTTAAATTTATTTCCCTCTTTGTCCTCTCTTCTAGATCCCTTCCCGATCAAAATCAAAACAAATTCAGGGCGCCTGGGTAGCTCAGTCGTTTAAGTGACCAACTCCAGGTTTCTGCTCAGATCATTTTCTCGAGATTCATGAGTTTGAGGCCCGTATTGGACTCTGTGCTGACAGGCAAGCCTGCTTGGGATCCTCTTTGCTCTCTTTCTCTCTCTCTCTCTGCCCCTCCTCAGCTGGCACACACACATGCGCTCTCTCTCTCTCTCAAAATAAATAAATAAGCATTTAAAAAACACAAAACAAAATAAAAACAAATTCTTTTCCCTTTCTTATGCAGAGAAATTTAGTCATCTCAAGCTTCTTCACATCCTGCTCAGGGTGACCCCACCACTCCAGGGTCTTGACTGTAAGTTCTTGGACTAAGATTCTTTCTCCTAGACTCCATTTAGAAGGAGAAGGAAGTAAAGAGTAGGTTTGGTTTTATTTTTTGGGTTATATACACATCCCCTCCACAAAATTCCAGGTGGTGGTCCTGTTACCTCAGTTTTATTTTCTCCAATGATAGGACACCTACTGTCTGTCTCCCAAAGCAGAGTCCATATGCCAATAGTTCCACTTGTCAGAACATTGTCTTGTATATTGAGCTGACATTTTCCTCATTGCAAGACTGTCCACCTTTTTTGATTTCATATATAAAAAGGGATTATATATGTGACAGTTGTTGAAGAATTTAAAGACAAGGGTCATACTACCTATGACTTTTCCATTCCACACAACATCGTTTCTTTCTACTGTTTCTTGAATGTCAAAGCTCCCAGATTCTTTATCACGGAGATCTGTCTCCTTAATTATATTCTAGATTGTCAGCTTCAACTGAGGGTGTGGCAGCCAGATCTGAGTGACATATTTCAGAGGTAGCTTAGCAGTACATATGACCTTATATCCTTGATATAATCTAAAATTTTACATTATTTTATTTCCTTGTTTATTGTCTTAAATCTTCTTTACAATGTGGAGAAGTGGTTCTTGTCCTTTTGTTTACCTTATTATCATAGGTGCCTGGCAAATAGTAGGTGTTCAACAAATGTGTTGACTGACTGACTGATGGAATGAGTAAATGAATTTTCCTTTCTCCAGCATTTCTGACAGATACCTCATAACCATTCATATATTTCACCTGTGAATTCTCTTATCTTCAAATACTGTTTATCAGAAACCTAAACAGAAAACGTGGTTTAAAAGTATCCAACCCAGCTTGAGTTTCACATTTCTTGTATCAGTAGCTATTGGTATATGATAGATAGAACTAGAAATTGATGAATCAATATCTGTCCATATATGCTTTTTCTAGTCATTATCTTTCCATCATTCTTGTCTGGCTGAAAAGGCAGAAGCAAAATAGAAATTGAGCAATGCCCTTTCTTCCCATCATCTCTCATTTTTAAACCATCCTTTATGTGGTCTGTGAAAGACTTAAAAGGGTACTTCAAACTCAATTATGGATGCTATGCCACAGAGTTGGGGGGTGGATTCTGTATTGAATGACCTAAACCTACATCATTGATTTGTTTCCTGTTTTTGGATACACCCTGAATTCTTCTATATCTTGAGCCTTTCTCTTTATTATGTGATTTAGACATAATTAGGAATTCTTAAGAAATGTTGGGAGGCTTTTTTTGTCTTCTTCTCTATCCCATTCAAATTTGGTGTTTGCTTTATCACTAGATGTTGAAAATCCAGGACAATTTGTGTGACTCTGAGCAGTGTTCTTAATCTGAAACCTTCAGAAGCCTCCTCATTTTCAAAGGGAGTTGTTTGACTCTGCCTGCATGCGAAGAGCCAGGAAGGGGAAGGTGAGATCCATGGAGGGAAAAGCATTCCAAGAATAGAGGTGTGGGTGAAATTAGCTATTGGATTTCCAAATAATCATATCACAGACAATTATGTAGATGCTAAAAATTAGGAACTCATCTTCTAACAGTTTGGAAGGGTGTCCAGAATCAATGCATTATTTGCCAAAGAAAGTAAGTTAGAGTACAATGCTAATAGTAAGATGCATTAAAAAGGTGCATGACAAAAATCTGTGTGTGCACATTTGTGTTTTTGTTACACACGTGAATAGGAAAGATATCATGCTATTAGTGTCCATTTGTCTAGGAGAATGAAAGAAAAAAAAGTGAAAGTAGGTTTGATGGCTATAGTTTTTTTCTTGTGTATGTTTGTATTATTTCCTTGGTTGTCATAAAAATGTTAGGACATCCCTTTGGAAAGAGGAATTTTATAAAAGATTAAAGGGAAGACAATATAAACCCCAGTAACTCTTTAAAAGAAACACCAGGGCAAAGTTGTAGAAAATCAGAATTTCTAGGCATATTCTCTTTCTTTTCATAATTCTCCCTGTGAGGATGTGGTTTTTTAGGGGCATGGAGGAGAGATTTTACTTTTCTGACTTGTGCTTGAGCCTTGAGCATAGCTGTATTTCACACACGATTCTAGATGGTTTGTGTGGTGAGAAAGATCTCCTGGGTGCTGAAAATACATGAACTGTCTTCTTTTCTCTGTGTTCTTGTTTCTCAAAGGAGGCCATCCTGAAAAGAGGATGTTGTGTGTTGTGGGGTAGAGTGAATGCCTACCCAGTTCTGAGATCAGGCAATACTAATGACATTAAACAAACACTTGATAATTTCTTGCCCAGGCTGGGATCCATTTACATGTCAATAGATTGCTATTAGGGATTTTTATTCTTTCAGATAAATCTAGAGTCTAGCTCCTAAACGCTCCCCCAAATAAAGGCTCACGTTTACATGTGGTCTTCAAATAAAAAGCAACCGAGAATGGAGGAGTTGCAGTGGTGGCTATGGAGACAGACTATGGATTTGAAATGAGAGTCTCTTACTGAAGGAGCTCTGTACCTCAGTTTTTCTATATAATAGAGTTATTGGCTGACCAATGCACCACATGTAAAGTGTATTTCTTCTCAGGCCACCTTTTAATTTAGCCACTGCTGAGGCAAACAGTCCTTGTGAGCTGGGACCAGCTTTACAGAAATGCAGCCTGAAGCTCACATCTATCCCTCTAGTTTCCCAGGCCTCACTGCCACAATGGTATGAGAAGCATACAGGAAATTGACTGGTACCCATACGTGTGCAACCTGGACTTGTGAGGTCATCCTTGAACAATTGGGGAATTATCGTTCTGAGCCTTTCCTTAGGGCTCTGTAGAGGAAAATGTGTGGTTTTCTGGAAAACTAAACCCTGCCTTCTCTAGACCCTAGAGGATACCCTTCCAGATTATCTGATTCTCTGTGAAGTATTTTACAATACCCTAAATTATAAGTGACTCACAGCAATGCAAAATAATTCTTCTGCATAGACATATTCTATCCCGTTCATAAGACTCTTTCCCATTGTGGCAAAAGCAAGTTTGCCTCCATTTGTACATTCATTTCAATATTCCTCATCTGTGAATACGTCTGTTCTTTGGATTCTTCCTTAAAGTGATTAAAATATCTGTCTAGTTCCCTCATGGATTATGAGCTAAATATTTAACGTGTCCATTTTTCTATCTGTATGAGAATCATAATTTACTCAACTTGAAAAATTATCTTTTCACAGTTTCTTGGAATATCCCAAGAGATTAAATACCAATAGTCTTTGTGTGTAACACAAATCTTTTATAGTTTTTCCCTCCCCAAACCCATTATACTGCTTCTTGTCCCTTACTACTGGCACTTCAGTATTACATTCCCAAGTAAACTACCTGTAGGTAGGCTTTCATTTTGGTTTCCCTTTTGAGGGGATAAGGAATGGGTTGGGCAGGGGCCTGAGACATGGAAGTTATTCTATAAATTTTAGTTATTATTTGGGATAAATTGGTAAAATACATTGGAATCTTGAAACTAACAATGTAAGCCATATGTTGAAGATGGTAGAGTGACAAAATAGAAAGAAGTTGGATCTCCAACAAAAATGGAACCACTATATTAGCTCTAGACTGTGTGCTTGTATAAAAAGAAGCAAATGTCTGTCTTGTAAAGTGTGTGTCTTATAAAGCCACCACACATACATGTTGAGTTTCCTGTCATTCAGGAGTGAGCCTCGTCCTAACTAATACTTTCCCTTTCTCCCTAAAGCAGTCCTTGATACAAAAGGCCTAGGCATCTAAGTGAAAGGCGGAGTTGCCATGAGGAAGGCACTCATGAGTGATTCAGTGCTGATTGCCATAGATCTGATTAAAACCAATTCAGAACACCACAGTGGGCCAGAATTCTGCAGGAATTGTCCTGGTTAAGAGTGGTTTGAATGGATTCAAGAGGGGTACGTAGGATTTAGAGTAGCAAAAGGGATCGTGTAGAAAGTTCAAGATAGAAAATGGCCCAAGGAATTACAGGAAGGTGGCAAAGAGTACAAAGTGGGTGGTGGAGGGTGAGAGGGAGAGGACCATGCTAAAGAGAACATCAGGGTATGGAGGAAATGTATCAAGAGTTCTCAGAAGGCCCCTTATCCCCATGGGCACCCCAAGGACAGCTGCAGGAGTGCTGCAGAGCTCCACTTCCTAGAACCCCATGACAGTTCCATCAGTGTTTCTAGATACTGTGACTCCTCGCTTTCATCAACTTCAGAGGGAGTTCTTATGTGGGTTCAGTGAGATGAAATAGGAAAAAGACCTGTCGGGATGTCTGTTAACAACCTCTTTTCTTCCTTCCTTTCTTTGATGACACCCCTCTCTGCACAAAGTTCAGTCCTCAGCAATTTGTACCACAGTTTCAATACTTGATTCCTAATGGTGATAATTAAGCCATTTAGTTTGTCTACAGATACCAACTGGCATATTAAGCCTTTTGTTCCTATACTTAAAAAAATAATGATCCTTTTATATCAGACACTCATTACAATAACAGTTCCCAAGACTGGTGTTAATTGTGTCTCTTGTTACACAGTTACAGATCACACTGACTCTGGATTACATCATGTGAATATTTTTATTCATTCATAGTCAGTACATAGGAAGAAATGGATCTCACCTTATCACTATGGAAGGAGGCTTTTTGATATCTTCAGTGGGCACATCATCAGTAAGAGTCATGGCAGCTCAGACTGTATAATTATAGGAGTTTATATTCTCTAACAATATTTGACTATGTTGTTGAGGAAGTTTATTGCAAGGAGTTCAGAAAAGGAAAGGTAGAAACCTATAGCACAAGTCTTTAAAAGAGAGATACCTATGGATTCCATTTAGAAAGTTCAGCTAGATTGCTGGAGGCCCTCTCCGATCGGGTCCAGGGGTCCCCGACAGTGTCGGCGAGGGAGGGGGTGAGAGAGCCCCGAGAATCTTTCTGGTCACCTGGCAGGCATCTCTGCCCTGTCGGTTTTGGTGTCTTTATTGATAGGTCAAATGTTAACATGGCATCAGAAAATGGAATTTTTACAATAGATAGTTCTCTGTGATAAGATGTTTTTGGAAAATGTACAGACACAGGTTTTACAGAAGTATTCTTGCAGAACTGCCCCAATTATAGTGAGGTTGAGTAACTAAGAAAATAACAGAGTGTTCACATTTTAATAACACTAAGTTTAAGTCATAGGTTTGTAGATACTCTTATCCATCCTCATCATCAGTTAGCGAAGGTATATGTAGTAACTTATGTTCTGCTCTTACCTGTTCCTTCTCTCTAAGTTAGGCTCTTTGTCTCTGAGCAAGACTTGATTTTCCAGTTATACGCTTTATAGCACTGGAGAGCCTATTGTACCTTTAAAGAGTTTAGCTCATTTCCAATACATAGAATAGCCTCTTCAAGTATATTTACCTTTGTGTCTAGTTTTATGATTTCTTGGATAGCTAGGACATGAGAGACATTTTTGGTTAGCTGACTTACATGTTGAGCTGTATGAACCTCTTAGACTAATGCAACCGTAGAAACCGAATTTTACATATAAAGGTAAAATTTTACCTCTTACTTTTATGAGTAAGAGTCATTAGCCTGTTCATAGCTCAAGGGAAAGTATGGAGGGAAACAGGACCTGCTGAAGACACGATGTCTGTTCCCATAATCGAAAGAAGAAGTTCCCACAATAAGTTCCTTCACAAGGTGCAATCATCATACCAGGGCCAGAATAAGGGAACAAGTCACTCCCGATATTGATCAAGAAAGTACCCTGGGGGGTCGGTGCTCAAGCAAAAATAATTGAGTGGGGGTGAATATCAGTCGTCATCTGATTGGCAAGAGACCATGAAAACTTGCTTTAACCTCACCAGGAGTTTTCTTGACTAGTGGGCTCAGAATGGCTCCCAACGGTAGATGATTGAAAGAAGTATCTGAACAACATGGATTTTAGACCTCACTTGTATTACAAATGACTCACTTGTATGTGCATGTGTCAAATAACTTCTACAGAAGTCTTCCAGAGTCTAGGTATGCCTGGGTGGTTCAGTCAGTTAAGCAGCCACCTTCAGGTCAGGTCACAATCTCATGGTTTGTGAGTTCGAGCCCTGCATTGGGTTTTGTGCTGACATCTCAGAGCCTGGAGCCTGTTTTGGATTCTGTGTCTTCCTCTCTCTCTCTGGCTCTCCACCACACTTGCACCCTGTCTTTGTCAACCTCAATAATAAACAAAGATGAAAAAAACAAAGTCTTCCAGGGCGTAGACAACCCAGGGTCTAGTTTTCTAAAAAACCACACATTTCCCCTTACAGAGCCCTAAGGAAAGGCTCAGAATGATAATCCTCCAATTGTTCAAGGATGAGCCCACAAGTCCAGGTTGCACATGTATGAGTACCAGTCATTTTCCTGCATGCTTCTCACACCATTGTGGCAGTGAGGCTTGGGAAACTAGAAGGATAGGTGTGAGCTTCAGGCTGCATTTCTGCAAAGCTGGTTCTAGCCCCCATGGACCTATATGCCTCAGCAGTGGCTTAAATAGAGGATTTGCACTCTTGTCTTTTCAATGGAAAAACAGGCTCAGAGGGGTTAACTTAGTTGCCCAAAGTCACACAGATAATTCAGTAGGAGATTCTGGTTCCAATTCACACAGTCTGTCTCCATAGCCACCATTCCAACTCTCAAATTCTAGGTTGCTTTTTATTGAAAAACACATGTAAACATGAGCCATTGCTTAAGGGAGAGTTTAGATGTCAGATGCTGGATTTATCTGAAAGAATAAAAATCTCCAATAGCAAACCTATTATGAGTGGCTCAGCCTGGGGAAGAAATTAAGAGTTTGTTTAATGTCATTAGTACTGCCTGATCTCAGAACCCTGCAGGCTTCCCATCCCACTCTCCTCCACTCCACACCTTTGGCCTTTACTGAAACAACTTCGTAATTTTTTTTTCCCTCAATTCGTCAAAGCCAGAATGAATTATAGAAGTGAGTATGGAGTCCTTTGGAAAAGTGGAAAAATTGCCTTCCACAAAATCGCTCTAGGGGCTTGTAAGTCTTGGTGTAAAGGAAATATGAAAGCAACCTGGCCCCCACTGTCATCAGCTGTACAAATTATCAGTTTGTGTGTGTGGTTTGTGTGCAGTGGAGATGGGATGGAGAACGTGGGTGCTTAGACGACCATTGGACACTTAATCACCATTCACTGGGGACTTAAAAGCTAGTCCAAAGGAAATATTTAAGCTTGATTATTTATTTCTGTGGTGTACCTTTGAGGCAGATTATATATACATATGTTTCTTTACTTGTGACTTCCCTTCTATTCTGGCCATTTTTCTGTGTCTAAAAATCTTTTCCTCCCTCAGTGGAAAATCCTCATGTGGTTTTCCTCAGTCAGGTTACTTTGATAATGAAAAATCAAGGAACATTTGTGAGCACGTCTCTCTCCTGCTTTGGTATAAGTAAATACTAGTGGCTGTAGAATTTGTCTGGAAAAAGAAAAGTGCCACCCTGGAGTGTTGTAGCAGGAAGAGTCTGCAGAATTTAGTGATGTTCTCTGTTTTTCTCATCTCTTAAATGAGCTCTGTGACCTTGTACAGGTTGCTGAGACTGGCATCTCTACTGATTACAAAGGTGAAGCAGAGTTGATAATCCTGACCTCTATCAAAAGGGCTGGAGGAGGGCAAAGTGAGACCGTTGCACTTGAAAGTGCCTTGTAAACTATTAATTGCTGGGCTACCCAAGATTCAGCAGATGCTAACATTTTTCTCTCTGACCTTCAATGTAAGAAAAAGCCGAGGATATGAATACCTGTTATAACTCAGTCAAGGCCACAGTGCAGGGGTATAGGGGCTAATGTCATCCAAGTGTATGTTGACATTATCCATGGTTAAGCCTACAGAAACATTGTCTTGTTGCTTGTCTTTGGGAAATAACACATGATAATAAAGTCATATGGTCATTTGTCATGTTCCATGTAATAGTTTTACATACATTCCTCCTATATCATCTCTGACTCTCAGCACAAACAAAAGAGGGGGTGGTGGATAGAATGTATAACAATCAGGAGGGAGAACACAGTGAAGGACATCACGAAATTTCTCTGTACTTGTTTATTCAGCTAACATTTGCAGAGTTCCTACTGTGTGCCAGACAGTATGCTGGGTAAACATATATCCTGGTGTTTGTTATTGAGACTGAGGCATGACCACATATGGCAATGCAAAGAGAGGCAGCTGTGAGGCTAAATGGTAGGTAAATCCTGGAACTAGCATATGCTGCCTACCCTAGGCTGGGGGTCCCTGGCCTTAGCTTTGCAAATCAAAACCCAGGCCAAGAGTTTGGAGCTGCTTAAAGATCGCTCCTCAGAGGTCACTAAAAGCTGCTAAGTGAATGTTCCCAGTCTCCATCTGTCCCTAATTACAACGTCTGTGTTTCTTTTAGTCACAGCAAGCTCCCACATGGGGGGCGTGGGAGCAGAAAGGACCCCCCACCCCCAGCCCTTTGTTAAATATGATTCTCCAAAGGCTCCTCTCCAAACTCTGGAGGAAACGGGAGCTGCTGGCTTGGGCTCAAGCTCCCAAAAGCAGCAACTCAAAGATGTCATGTGGTCTGCACTAATTAGACCTGCCATAGCCATTACCAAGGAGAGCCAGAGCGTTTAGGCAATTAGTGATGATTTGGCTAGCATCCACAATTGCCAGATGGCCTCTGCAAGTCCCCCACATTCTAAAAGAAATTACACATGGAGGCAAAGCTGATGTCCTGTAAAGACATGGACAGAGTGAACATGCTAGACATGCAGTAGGAAGAAAAGATAATACTAATAATCCTAATAATAAACATAGGTGCTATTTATTGAACACCAGTGGTGTGCCAGCCTAAGGCTAAACATTCCATGCGCTTACCAATTCATTCCTCACTTCATCCTTATGGAGAAGGTGCTAGGGTGATTTTCATTTTAGCTGAGAGAAAATGAAGGCTTTGAGAGGTTGTCCAAGGTCATGTAACAAGAATATTTAAACTGATTCAAACTCACTTCTTTCTGGCTGCAGAACACATTCAGGAATCATATAGACCATGTTGTGACAGCTTGGCAGGAACATCTCCTTGAAATATATCAGTTCCCCAGCCTAGATTATGTATCTCATGTACATGCTCTTTCAGCACATATTAAGCCTTTTATTTATAGCTGTAACTGTCATATGCTAAATGCTTATGTCCCCTATTATAGTAAGTACAATAAAGGTAGAACTTTGCTGTTTTCTTTATCACTCTATCTGCAAATATTTGCATTGTTCCTGCTATATAAAAAGTGATCAACAGCACTTGTTTATGAATTAATGAAAGCAGACAACCAGGCAAGAAAAAGAGGGCAAAAGAAAGACACATGATTCATGAGAATATGGACATATCATTAAGTTTTGTTAGGTTATGAACACTGGTGTGCTGGTAAACCAGTTCTCTGGGAGTAGAATTGTAGTGTCTTACATGTGTACATACTTCCACTATGATCATTGTTAAGCTTCCAACATGATATCACTGAATGTAGAGTTGGGAAGAGATAGTCAATATTGGCTCTTGACAGATTCAGCAGGACTGTCTCAAAATTTTTGGAGTCTAGGGAAAGTCTTTCTCCTCCCTGACTTTCATTCTTCCCATCTGCAGAATGAAGAGTCTGGACTAGTGGTTTCCACATTCTCTCTATCAGCTCTGAAATTCTATGAGCCTATAAGTCTTTTATTATTTTGTCCTCCTATTAGGGTGATGGATGTCAGGGGGAGAAAATAGAGGACTAAACCCCAATAAGATAGAGTAAGTGTTCAAGCCAAGAGGTGGTTATAGCACATTGGCTTCATGTTTGCCTTTTTAAAAGGAGTATCTCTCAGTGCTTTCAAAATGGGAAACTTTTTACATCTTGTTGAAGGAATCAATCCATTTGTTTCCCAAGTAAAATACAGCTACACCTCACTAATTTCAAAAGTCAAGAGTTAGTGGATTTTGGAAAGCTAGTACATAGTATTGGGTTACAGCTGAAGATCAACTAACCTGTGATATGTTTAAGAGGTGTAGACTTACAGGTTCTGTATTTGAGGAAGACAAATTGATACAATGAGAGCATGTGATGTCTTTATTTTATACCCTTCTGCTTACTTGACCATCTCCTCCCTTCTTTCACCATTTACTTTATAGTATGCAGGCTCTCCATCCAAGGTAAATGTAAGATGTCACAAAATATCCTGGGGAGAATAGGAAACTCTTATTGTGACTGTAATCTCTGATAGCTGTATTTCTGCCTCTGTAATGTTTTCAATGGATGGTGACTTGGCCTTAACATCTCAGTTTCACAGGGCTGCTAAACCACAGTTCTGAGTGTTTATTTTGTAGAAAATTGAAAACCATAGATTTCTATCAACAGAAAATTTTTTCAAGGAAAGTCACTGTGATTTGGACAGTTCTGCATAGAAAACCTATTTCAAGAGTCTTAGAGATTGAGGGACAGAAAATGAACTATACATGTTTGCCATCTTCTGGGACTCAATGGTAAATGGATCATTCAAAATGCTGGCAGTCATCCATACAGTCGGGCTAATTAGATCTTTTGCCTTGAAGTTTCTCTCTAACCTTTAGTCAATATGTATAAAGCACTCATTTCAATTCAGATGTAGAAAGTATTTGTTGAACGACCAGTATTTGTCAAGCATGTTGGAGGGGTAGGGAGAGGGAATAAATGAAGAAAATCAGGGGCTTTTAATATAGTACCAGAGGAAAGAAGTATGAATGAGTAATTAAGGAGAAGTGTAATATGAGTAGAAACAGAAATATGTAGGAAAAACACAAGACTTTGGGTCACATGCCGGGGAAATAAGGCTCTGGAGCTAGATCAAATTTATGTATTAACCTTGTGACCTTAAAGAAGTTACTTAACCCTGGAATCTTCAGTTATCCTGTATATAAAAGAGATAATAATAATAATCATGTCTATCTATCAAGTCGTTTTGCAGATTAGATTGAAATGATGTATGTGAAAAACTCATCATAGTCTCTGACATGTAGTGAACATTCAGTAAATACCAGCTTCTTATAATTACTTCTTTTCTCTGGAAGTAATATTTTGGGTGAGATTGATGGAGGTGGTGGTTTATGGGTAGGAGTGGGGATAGGGAAAGGCATTACAGGCATACCACACTGTATTTGGGTAATATTTACTACATTGATCCAACAAATACCGTATGGTAGGAAGGAATGGAGTTTGAAAAAGAAGACTATAACAAGCTTGGAAAAGACTGATAGACCTAGTAATGAAGATGATCTCAACCTGAAGAACAAGGACCCACTGGAGTTTTTAAGCCAGTAGTCAAATCTGTGTATGGAGTTTGCTCAGGTGATACAGTTTGCTCAGTGATACAGAGGGGAAGACTTTCAAGGCAGGATGACCTAGTAGGGGGCTTTTGTCTGGAGATGCACATTAGGAAATCAATAGGGTTGGACAGTAGTTAGCACCATGGGAGTGGGAAAAGGACTTCCACAGATACATGTAGAATGAGGAGGTCAATGGTGAAGGCTTAGGGAATTCCACATTTCAGGAATGGCAGAGAAACAAGCCCTTGCACTACGGAAAGATATAGTAGGGAAGCTGACAGAGCTAAAAGCAGAGATTGGCTTCATGAAGACACAGAAAAGGGACGTCTCTGGGAGGAGAAGTTGGGTTAGCAGTGTCACGCACCACTGAGGTGCCAATAAGGCTGAGACTTGAAAAGAGCCAAGAGTTGAAGTAATTAGTGTCTCATTGATGGTCTAATTAGAACGGTTTGAGTAAACTCGTAGATTGCAGCTGAGAAAAGAAGGGGTGAGGAAATGGAGTCATGAGTGTTTGCAACTCTTCAAGAAATTGAGAGGTAAGGGATAAAGAGACAAAGGTCATAACCTCAGGTTTGGGGCTGGGGGATGTGAAAGTTAACTTAAAAACATTGAGATGCACCAATACTTTTGAAGAGAATGGGGGTTTGGTTGAGAAAGAGGAATTGAAATAACTGAGAAAGAGAAGAGTTACCTGCAGAGCTTAGAGAAGAGTAGATTAAACACTGTAAGTGAAAACATTGGTCTCTGATGGGAGAGGAAACCGTCTTTCCAGGCTCAGAAGGGAGTAATCATTCATGGGAGGATTGCTAAAATTGGAGGTGGTGGCATACTGGCCTGTATTTTTTCTGTGGAACAGTAGAGCAGTTGTGTGAATGGAAGGAGGTGGAGGTGGAGTCTGGATGCTTGACAGAATTGGTAAACTTTGGAGCAGATCCCATGGGCAATGAGAAAGAACGTGAAGAAAGGCCAAGGAGAAGATGTAAAAGCATCACTCAGAAAACATGATGTAGCAAAGAGGGCATAATTGTAGTTTTCTCTAACCTTCATTGGGAATTCTGGGAGCAGTTGTGGAGAAAACACATATGTAGAATTGATCCAGGGTTGGGGATTGGGAGGAAGTGTATAGCAGAATGGCTATAGGAAAAACGAATAAGGACACTCCAAAGGGAAGGAAGAAGGGCTAGGAGAGACTGAGAGACTGTATAATCAGGCAGTAGGGGATAGAAATATGAGAATATGCCCCGTGCCATCTTCCCATAATTCTGTCAGGACAACACTATACCATCTGTGTCTTTCTTTATTCATAAGTAAGTGGGCAAAGCAACCAGTGCTGAATAACACTACTCTAGAACATTCTATGCCAGTGGAGGTGACAGTATGTATTCATTGGATAGCTCTTATAGCAGCAACTGGAATGAATAGAGTTTTTTATGGTGACATAGAGTTTCTATAAGAATAAAACTGTCCCTGCATTCAATAATCTTAGAATTAGATTTCTAGTAGCTTGGGAGGGATCATATCTTTATTTTCCTCTTCACTTCTTCCCCACATTAGAAGAATACCCAGAAATTTATGTAAGCAAAATGTACCAGTTAGGTATCTTAAGCATGGTCAAGGGAGGAATTTGGCCAAGTAACTTGGAAGGTTCCAGTAACACTAATTTACTCATGCATATCTTATAATTGATCTCAGAAAATCCTACCTAGCAAGTTCTAGGCATTATCTTCTTGCTCTTCAAAGTTGGATATGCTTGGGAGAAGTTATATCTTCTTGTCTTAGTGTGAATGAGTTTATCAGATAACTAGTGCAAACTAAGGACTATACAGCTTAAAATTCTTTGACTCTTATTAAAGAAATATAACTGGGGCATCTGAGTGTTAAGCAACTCACTCTTGATTTTGGCTCAGGTCATGATCTCAGAGTTCATGAGATTGAGCCCCAAGTTGGTCTCTGTGCTAATAGTGTGGATCCTGTTTGAGATTCTCTCTCTACCTTTCTCTGCCCCTTCCCCACTCATGTGCATGCTCTCTCTCAATATAAATAAATAAACATTTTCAAAAAATAAATATAACTGTATTTGATAAGAAGACTGGAGAATGTTACTAACAAAATGTTCAAGTGCTATTGAACTTGCCTTTTTTGGCAAGAAACGGAGGATACGTGCTTTAAACTGACTATCCAGAGGAGTAAAGGTCTTACTAAATTTTAAATCTATACATGCTGTGTTTCTGTCTTTATTTATTTATTTATTTTTATTTATTTATTTTTTTTTACGAATAGTTTATTGTCAAATTAGTTTCCACATAACACTCAGTGCTCATCCCCACAAGTGCTCTGTGTTTCTGTCTTTATTTTTTTTAAAATTTTTTTTAATGTTTTATTTATTTCTAGGAGAGAGAGACAGAGTGAGCAGGGGAGGGTCAAAGAGAGAGGGAGTCACAGACTGAAACAGGCTCCAGGCTCTGAGCTGGCAGTCAGCACAGAGCCCGATGCGGGGCTCGAACCCACGAACCGCGAGATCATGACCTACGCGAAAGTCGGACGCTTAACCGACTAAGCCACCCAGGCGCCTTTAAAACTGACTATTAAAATATTGTTGTGTAATCTCCAAAGAGTATAACATTTACCACAAGGCTATGCAACACTTAAAAAAATTGTTATTGGGATATCCATTGGTTCATATAAACTATAAAATAAGATTGTTTTAGAAACTTAAATTTTCTCTCTTAGGCTATAAATGAACTGTGGTGAATAACCCACCACTTTGAGAATAAACTCAACAAAGTATATTGATTGATATACCACTCTATATATTGGTTATGCTTTGCTTTAAGGTAGCATTTTGTCTCTTTCACTCATCTTGGGAGTGGAAAGATCTGGAGAATAAGAATGCATTGTTGTCCACAGAGGGTAGGTGATGAATCCTGAGATGAGAGTAACAGACTTCCTTCTATATATTGCCTTAGATCTGGTAAGGGAAGCAAATATTTCGGGGGGAATACTGAATTGTCATGCATATTTGAACATACTCTTTTGCCTAAAAATTTATCAATACCTTCCTATTAAACTTCTCACCATGGTCAGAAAGGCTATTCATTATCTGGCCCATGCATATCTCTACAATCTCCCTTGTTCACAATGTTCTAACCATGCTTATTCTCTTTCAGTCCCTCATATAGCCCACACATTTATCTACCTCAGGACTTTTGAATATGCTATTCCCCCTATTTCTGTCTTGTTTTCATTTCTCTTCCTTAGTTTTTAGCTCAGATGCTGCCAATTCAGAGCTGTGTTCCCTGGCCTGACTACCTAAAATAGGTTCAGCTATGTTATTCTTACCTCATTTAAAACCTTTCTTGAGATCTCTATGACAACTTTTGCCAATTAGGATCACTTTGTTTCTTCATTTACCCTACTCAGGCTACATGAAAAATGTATGTGGCCATATTATGTTCACTGAAGTTGTAGACCCAGATGGAGTAATGTTTATATGATATTGTTACCCCATCACAAAGCATGACACACTGTAGGCATTCAATAAATATTTGGTAAATGAATAAAGTAATAATAATAACATCAACCTTTTATTTTATTATTTCTAGATCCTGAACAACTTGTTAACCACAATAAATATAGTCATGTCCATCAGTTCCATCAATAACTCTTCAGGAAAGATCATTATTATTTCCACTATATAGATTAATAGGAAGATTAAGTAATTTACCCAATGACTTTTAAGTGGCCAAGTTATGGTTTACATTCTGACTGTTATGACATAAATCTGTGTTCTCAGTCATGACTTTTATTTCTCTTGCCATGTTTTAATAGTAGCAGATTGAAGGTCCAAATTCAAATTGTCCAAAATTCTTTTTAAACACATGATAGTTGGCTAAGTTTTCAAAACCCTGCAATTAATTCTCTAACTTCCCCAAATATTCACCTCATTTTGGTGGCACCAAACTGGTCTCAGGACTGAGCTTAATTATATAGGAAGTTTCCTGAGGCATCTCTTCCCCTCTGATTCAAATCTCATCTCTCTGTGACCTCCATTAAAGAGGTGCTAAGACGCAAACAATCACTGTGAAGTATGTATTTTAATAGGTATTTCAAATGCATGGAAGATGTGCAGAATTCTGAGAAAATGGAATCTCAACCTCTGCAAAACTAGTCAAAATGGTATTTAATCAGCCTAGGTTTTTATTCCTCCCCAAGAACTCTGAGTCCCTGGAGCTCTTTTAATCTTGGCTCATTAAAAGTTAATATAATTTGGATTGGTGCTATTCATTTTGTGTCTGGACACCTCATTTACCCAGCTCAGGCTGGGTTTCTGGGCACCAAGCCTACATAAAAAGTGTTTGTATCCGTCTTACCTTCATTCAAGTAGCAGACCCAGATGGGAGTAATCAATAGCTGATCGTTGATAAATGGTAATCGTTACAAAGAATACAGATTCAAATGTCAGCCACAGAATGAATGCCAGCTATTTGTTGTTGGGTAATTCGGTAATGTCAGGAGATAACAAAGAGAGATTGCTATGCTGCAGTCATTACCCAGCCCAGGGGAGGAGTGTTAAGCATTAATACTTGAGTTCTGAAAGTATCAGAAACTTGATGTCCAGGCAAGCTTTGTAACAGTCAGGAGAAGCTTAATAAGCCCAAATTTTTCAATCATGTGCAAAAGACTACTGATGTCCAGAATCTCCATCTTCTGAATTAGACTCATTCTCTTTGATTTGCATAGAATTATAATCTCGAGAGTGAGGGGGTGGCTTGGGATCTGGGGAGAAAGGAAGTAAGCAAAGCAGTAGTTTTAGATTGGAGAGTGATCTCTTCATACTGCAGACAGCTTCCTGAGTGGTTACACCATTTCCTTGGGGACACACAGTTATTTGATTTGCTCCTTCATTTTTTTCATTCAGTTATTTATGCACACTTCCAAAACAATCCACAGAGGTGCAACTATATCCAGACACTTGCTATAATAGGAATGCAAAAAGTAAAAAAGTCTAAAATATAGATCTTTGGAGTGGTTATATTCTATGTAGGTGAAAAATAGGTATCAGATTAATAGTTATTAAAATACAATGTGGTAACTTCTGTGGTAGAGGTTCATGGAGTTATCAGAACATAAATCTGGGAGTATGTTAGGTGAATGATGAGGGGGTGGAATAAAATGCCATTGTGAAGAAATGTTTGATTCTGATCTTGAATGATGAATCCTTCATCATTCACCAGGTGGGAAAAGTAGACAGAGAGCAGTTTGGGAAGACAAAACTATTCCGGGTAAGAACAAGTATTTGCTTGAAAAGTAGTAGTGTGTGAGTTGATATAGTGGGGATTGAAATTGTGATAAGCAAAAAAATAGTGCCATGCAGAGAAGTGCTGTTTTTTGATCTTGTACACTGTGGTTCTTGCAGGTTTTAAAGAAATAGAGTCATCTATATGCTTCAGTGTTTTCTGCAGTGCATTCTCTGGGAGTGTATGGTAGAATGGAAATATCTAAGTCTTTGAATCTAGGATTTTCAAAATAGTCCATGTAAGAACTGTTGAGGGATGGAGAAGAAGGGACAGTGTTGGTGTCATTCACTGACATGGAGAACGTGGTGGGGAGAACAGGAGTAACAATGTGAATAAGGAGCTTGGAGAAAGAACATGTTGAGTATGAAAGTACTATAGTAATTTATGCTGAGAGTGGAAGAATTTGAGGTATGGGGTTAGAGCTTAGTAGAGATATCAGGGAGGAAGATAGGGGTTTGAAATAACTATATGATGGGTTTTCTGATAATTGTTACACTTATGGGAATGAGGAATCATGGGTAGGTTAGAAGAAATGTAAGGATGAAAGCATGGTGAATGTTGATATCCACAGCGATGAGCAGAGGATAAGCCAGTAAAAGAGACTGACAGAAAATTGTCAGAAAGGTCAGAGGGTAACTCTGAGGGAAACCCAAGGAAATAGTTGTGTTCTACAACTACATTAACAAACACCTCAGTGAAGAAGAACCTAAGTTGGTCTTTATAATGAATATAATTTATTAACTCTTTGTTTTTTGCCAATTTGTGTTAATAGTTTTGAATTTTAGTTGAACATTTACTTTATGTTAATAGGAGATAATGAAACCTAATTATGGTGAAGCTAGGAATTATTTCAGAAGATATTGGTAAATCAGGTTGAAAAAACCTACATCATTATCTGAGAGTTTTCTTTGCTCCTCATGTAATGATAAGATCTCATTATCACACTTATTAAGGTGATGTGTTTTAATAACAACAATTTTGTAATTAATAGTTCCTACACTTTATTTTATAATGAAACTTAGGCTGAAACCAGACAGAACACTTATCTCCATTTTATTGGTGTTTCCTTGGCACTGGGTCAGACATGTTTGTTGAATTGTGTTTATACATATTTCATGGTTGGATAAGGATGCTGGCTACACAGTGTCTCATCTCTCAGTGTGTTAATTCACTCAGCAAGTATTTATTGAAACTCTAGGAATTGCTTTAGACTCTGGGAACAAAGTAGTAAAAAATGGTCAACATCTCATCTCTACTCTCATAGGGTTATGTTTGGATGATGGCAGAGGAGAGAAATGATCAATTAATCAATCAGATTGAGACACTGATAACTGCTTTGAAAAAACAAAGGAAAATGAAGGATAGAGATGACAAAGAGCCTTGCATTTAAGAACAAATGCCCCTGGGTCTCACAGCCTGTCTGCTGTGTCAGTGGAGGATCAGCCAGTGGGAGTTCCCTGTGAATAACGTGTGCGGGTGAGCACTTGCTCTCAGCAGAAACTTCTTTCATTCATGCTGTCTTCTCTGTTGCTCTCCCATGTTGACTCTCATGGTCAGCAGCTGGTAAATCCCAGAAACTCACAAAGATCCTGCTGTGTCTCCTCAGGTTCATTAATCTACAGAGCAATTCTTCCTATGCTCTGCTGCTAGATGGTTTTTTATCTTTAAACACTCAAGAGAGTGAATATCTCCCCATGGACTTACAGTGGCACTCTTTGGTTGCATTTCCTTGGCTAGCCAGCTTTTTGATTTTTTGAGTATTTATTTATGTTTTAATTTAACTAGTTGGAATGAACAACTGTAAAAATAATACATAACACTGGGGAAACATGAAAACAATAGTATTGAGAAATATACATATTTTTCCTTTTTACATGCTTTGACTCAGTTTCTCCTATTTTCAGCCTGCTCCCTAGAAGAAATTGCCTTTGAGAGTTTTGTATTTTTCCACTATGTAAGAGTAAGAGGTAGGGGCCCCATCTCAGCCCTACAATATTGAAATATCAATCTTTTTATATTAGACATAGGCTTTACTGACCTCCAGGGTTTGGGTATCTCAGTAGGACATCAGGCTAGAAGAACAAACTCTGTACTAAGAAGGACACCACAAAACAGCAACACAATGTTAAATAACAGACTTTCATAAGAAACCCAAGACTTTTTAAAAAAAATTTATTTTGAGAGAGTATAAGTGGGGGAGGCGCAGAAAGAGATGGAGAGAGAGAATCCCAAGCAGTCCTTGAGCGTCTGTGCAGAGCCCAATGCCAGACTCAATCTCCCATGAATTGTAAGATCATAACCTGAGCCAAAATCAAGAGTCAGATGCTTAACTGACTGAGCCACTCAGGCACCACAGAAAACCAAGTTTAAAGAGAAGGAACTCTCTTTAAAGGATTCTGATCTGGTCCACTTCCAGAACAAATTGTGACATGGTAGTTTGCTTCATGCTCTTCAGTGACTTCCATCCCTTACTCACCAGTAGTCATCTCCAGACCTGGGATGACCACCCATACTCTTGATTTTCTCTTTAAGAGTGAACTTTGTCCCTCCAGATTTTGTCATGGTGAATCCCAGGCCACTTAGGTATCTAGTTTGCATTAAATAGACCTATTTTGCATATTTTAGTTAATTGCTTCTTTTTCAAAGAAAACTTGATGCAGTCATGCACAGAAACCCATTCACATTTTTATAAGTGGAATACAACTATAAAATTATATGCAATTAAAAACAAGTAAGAATATTAAATTATAGCTAGATTCTATTGCCTGCCCAGTCCTGAGACTAAAACACAGTTTGTATATATGGGTGAGGGTAGAGAGGTAATTCTCCTAGAGGTATTTAGAAGAATGAAAGGGGAATTAAAAGAAACAAATTTAAAAAAATACCACTCTCAATAAGAAACGCACCATCCAGACCTTCAAGGATTTATAGGATGCACTGTTAAAGGGAATATAGCCCCAAATGGCTCCAGCTATTGGCTCCTTCAGGGTCTGTCTCAGCCACAGAGAGCCACTCCATCCTCATTCATGTCCTTCCAGGAGTAGCACACCCAGTGACTGAGTGAGTCAGGAATATAAGGTCTGGTTATTTTGGCCTAAGGAGAGATCATTCTGACAGGCAGTATTTGCAGTAGAGTTTCCTGTCAGGTTGGCTGGGGCTTTCTTGGGCTTCATTATAGTTTTCTCAATCTTAATTCTCCCTGCACCCCAAATTCCATTGCAGCATCTGCTTCTGGAGACTCCATCTACACTCAAGGATTTAACATTTTTAAGTATTGGGTCATTTTGCCACTAAAATATAGTCTAGTGCAAGCAAGTGGCCTGAATTTGGAGTCAGACAAACCTAAAATCCAATATTCTCATTGCTTCTTATGAGCTGTTTGACCTCCAGGAATTCCCAATTTTATTAAAGCTAAAATAAGAATAGTAATTTCTCTCTGGACTTCTTTATACAGTGAAAGAACAGGAAATGTCACAGAGATTATTCTACATCTAGATTATGCACTAGATCAGTGCTGTCCAATAAAAGTATGAATCACAAAATTTTAAGTTTCCTCATGGCTACATACAGAAAAGTAAAACACAATTGAAATTAATTTTTATAATATATTTTATTTCACCCAACTTATCTAACAGTGAATTATTTCAACATGTAAGCAACACAAAAATTATTAATGAGATACTTTACATATTGGGGAAGTATGAAGTCTTCTAAAACTAGTGTGTATCTTATACTTGGAGCTCATCTCAGTTTGGACAAACTGCACTTGAAATGTTCAATAACCTCATATAGCTAGGGGGTACTGTATTGAACAGCATGGTGTAGAATAAATCTTGAGTTTTATCTCTAATCCACTGTGAACCTTCAATGAAAGAGATAATTATAGGGGCTAAACAGCTATACAGAATCTAGAAAGAGCCAGTCTGGGATGAAGCCAGTGGGAGGGAATTCCTTGACATTGCTTACCTTTTCTCAAAAATACACTTGCTCTGATATCTGAAGAAGCTCCCAGCCAGTATACCAGGCAGCTAGTTGGGAGAACATAAACACCATTAATTCAGAGTAATCACTTCCCCAGCCTTAGAGAAAATATGGCTCATTGTTATTCACATAAAATTGCATTCTTCATCAAAGATCTTATTTATAGCAAAGTGTGAAGAAGTCTTATTCTCAAGAGATGGGAAGGAAAATAAGGAATTTAAAAGAGAGCTTGGATATAAGAAGATATGCTGAAATTTCAAGATAACTTGTTGAGAATGCCAGGATTAAGACAATATTTTTTGTGTTGTCCAGAGGGAGATGGGGAGAATTTATAAGTTATTTAGAGTAGAAAAATTATTTTCCTGAGACAGAAGGAATATTCCTCAGTTATAATCACTTATTTGTTTACTGAATCAACAGTACTTATCAATTAACTAATGAAAGTATGAAAGAGTTGCATTAATGAGGATTGACCACATAACACTCACTGTTCTAAGTATATTGCATGGGTTGAATTAACCACATCATAAGTATTATTATAATCCCAATATGATGTTAGAGGAAACAGGTGTAGAGGTTATGCAAATGCTCAGGTCACACAGCCAGCATGGAAGAGAATCAAGACTCTATCCCAGGCTGTCTAATCTGAGAACTGCCACCTTCACCACTGTTAGGTGATATGTGGAACACAAAAGTGCATCAGAGTTAGTTCTTGCTTCTTTTTGTCCTAAAGGCCCAGAAGGAGAAATAAGATAAGCATATAAAGGAACCTGATAAAAGATAGAAACTGGAAAAAGTGTAACAGAAGGATAAAGTACAATGGGAATTCAGTGGAGTACACAGAAGTATTTAGAACATCCCTCCTTATCTTACAGATGAGGAAAATCAATTCCAGCAATAGATCATTAACATATCCAACTATTAAGTAATAGAATCTTTTTTAGGTCTCGGTGTTGTGTTACCTTGGAGTGCACTCTCTCCATAGAAGTGGCTCTTGTTTTAATAATACCAGAGCTTATTTTATTTCCCTTGGTCTGAGTGCTTCATGCACAAGCTTTCTACTTTGTTAAGGATTCTACGTTGTGGAACACTGTTTGATTAGCATTTTACTGAATCAAATCATTTGCGAATCACTTCATTGCTCCCTAAAAGTAATAATTCATTGTGAATATAAGAGAGCTGTCACTCCTATCCATTGCATTCTCTTCACTTGAGAATATGTGCAGATAAGATCTGAGGGATATTTCAGCTGAAAAATGGGACGATTTATTGTTCTCAGATTGTCATCTTACATCTATCAGGATGGGTTTTATGTTTTTCAAGATACCTTGCTCATGAAGATAAGTCATTTACAATATAAGCAGAGTTCCTCTGATTATCTTGGTAAATATATCTGTAGATGTTGTGCCGAAACAACTGGCGACCCTAAGGCCACGTTTTTCAACACATAAACACTCTATCATTCCTGAACGACATGTCACCTACAACTGTTCTTAGTGATATGTCTGAATACTGAAAGGCAGTATTTTCTAAAGTGTCCCCAAGGTTTTTTATGGGGAAAAAGAGTTCCAAAATCACAGACCATTGGGACAACGTGGTTAATAGATTTATTAACTCTAGAACTTCTCAGGGACTTGAATATGCTAATTTGGATGTTTAATCTTCAATATTTGCCTAAAATATTTGATCCAAAACCTCACCTCATACCCCTCTTTGTTTTTATCTGTTGCAGAGCATTTCATAAATCTAGATAGCCTGACTACATTAATTTGAACCACATGAAATTACTGATATTTGACAACTTTTATCCTACAAAAGTGGCAACCTCATATAGCTCTACTTATACGATTTAGAAATTGGGAACACTGTCTTACAACTTAGTTCTGAGAGCTATTGAGGGATTTGTACTATATTTTGGTTCCTGGTTCACAGTCCTTCCTAACCCTCACCCCTAACTTAACTAGGCCTGTCCTTGATCCAAGCACTAATTATACTTGCCCGAATGTCTCTGTAGGCCCTCCATGGTGGGCCTCTCATGAGCAAGTGGAACGGCTTGATAATTAATATTAGATTAATTTAACTCCAGCCTCACACCTCTAATGATCTGCTTTACCAAAAAATTCCATCCTCACTGCTTAAGACAGTTAGATAAAAGTTCAATACTCTATCAGTAGGTGCACTTAATTTATTGGAAATCAACAATCTCAGTGGAAGGGCCCATACAGATGATACTTTTCAAACTATGCAAAATGTATACAAGATATACAAAAACTAGTTAACAAAATTAGTTTAAAGATCTACTGTCCAGTTAGTTTTCACAAAAAGAGCTGTAATTTTACTAGGTATTTCCACAAGAAAGTGTCTAGATTAGGGACTCCTAGGTGGTTTAGTCAGCCAGGTGTCCAGCTCTTGGTTTCAGCTCAGGCCATGAGCTCATGGTTTCATGGGTTGGAGTCCTGCATCAGGCTCTGTGCTGGCAGTGTGGAGATACCTTAGGATTCTCTTTCTCTCTCCCTCTCTTTCTGCCCATCCCCTACTAGTCTCTCTCAAATAAATAAATAAACTCTCAAAAAAAGAAAGAGTCTAGATTGTATCTTCGAACTTTGGAACTTGAGAAATTGTTTGATGGTCTCTGGATGACAATTCAAAATGGTTAAAATTGGAACTGCTACTGGAAATCCAGAATGTGTGCTCCCCAGAGCTACCTCATATGCCTGTGTGAGTCTTTGGGAATGGCGCTGGGGGTCTCAGCAAGTTTACAGTGTGGCCATACATTCTGGGCTCTGCCTATCTCTATACCACCAATTGTATATTGGATCTCCAGAGCCTTGCTCCATAGCTGGCACAGAGTAAGCATTCATTAAAATTTTGTCGAATTGAATCAATCTTCCTTTCCCTGCTCACCTTCCTGTGGTTATGTCATTAAGCAAGAAATTAGTCAGAACAACTCACCTTGGTGAGGAGAAAACAGAAATACATTAACCAGATAAATAGAGAGAAGTGTGTGGGTTGCCTGCATTCCTCAAATTACTCCTCTAATCACCATTTCATTTAGCATGTGTTAGAGAAGACTTAATTCCACAAACTTCCAATAGCTTTGGCTGTAGAAAATAGTCCTCACTTTGTCCTGAGTTTTAATTTTTTATTAAATAAAAATTATTTATAGACAATTATTTATAAATTATTTATAAAATTATTTTTTGAATAAATAAAAATATTTATAAAAATTATTTATAAATTATTTTTGAGAGAGAGAGAGTGATAGAGAGAGCACATGAGTGGGGAAGAGGCAGAGAGAGGGGGAGACACAGAATCCAAGCAGGCTCCAGGCTATGAGCTGTCAGCACAGAGCCCCATACAGGGCTGGAACTTGTGTGAGACTGAAGTTGGATATTTAACCTACAAGTGCCCCATCCTTAGTTTTTAGATAGAGACCATGGAGAGTGAAGTCCTACGTTCCATAATTCTATGCAAGAGGGCCTTTCCTGGTGTCAAATGCATGTGTTAACTGAACAATTTCTCTCGACCTTGCTTAAAAATCCCACGATGCACTGAATAGATTTGCCTTAGAAACTACCTTGACAAGGTTTACAAATCACTTACACTTGCAGAGTTTGGGCTTTTGTTTGGTAAAGGGTTTTCATGTTTTGTTCATTTTGTTCCTTCCTGGCACCAATCTGAACAGCATCCAAAGAACAATGCTACACCTAATTTGCTCCTACAAATGAGAGCAATTAAAATACCTCAACAAAAATGATGGCGGCTCTCAGATGATTTACAGACCAGGAGTGGAATGTAATAACTTTGTTTATTCCTCTATCATCTGACTTGCCACTGGCTCTGGATTTAGTTATTAAGCATTTCCAGCCCAGTTCTGACTTGTACGGCTGGTCTTGGCTCCTTACTGAGACATACAGCTGTTGGTAGGACCTCTGGTGTTGGAAGAAATGGGCCAGCTCCTGTCAAGTCATCTTTATTTAAAAAAAAAAAAAAAAGATACTTACATCTAAATGGCAAGAATCTGCTCCTGAACTGGTATAGCCCCAGATCAGGAGGATGTTTCTGTGTGTATGTGCCCTAATGCTCCCTTAGTACACAGAGAGGTAGCATGTGTAGTAGAAACTGTGTGCTTTGATTCTAATCTAATCTAATCCAGTCTTGATCATTACCTTTGGGTTCTTTGGATCTGTTATTAATCTCTGTGAACCTCTGTTTCCCTGGGCATGGATTGGGAATTCATGGGGGTTAGCATGTGACATTTTCTATCCACTTCACCTTGCCCCACTACCTGGCACACTGTCCCTGTTATGGCCTTATTTTAGTGTCTCCAACAGACAAAGGTCTTTCCTACCTCATGGCACATGCCTCCATTCTTTTTGCCTACAACTCCCCTGCCACCTCACCTCCCACCTGCATTCTACTTACCTCACCCATAAACCCTTCAGGTCTCAGCTTGAATGCCCTTACTTACCCAGGTCTGTTTGATACCCCTCCACTCAGCCTAAATTATGTTTATTCTCATTGTATATTTCTGCATAGCTCCTTTGTATTATCATCCCATTATTTACAGTTCACACAAACATGTTTGTACCGTAGTTGCCCAACACCCTTTATCATAGTCCCCCTGTCTCCTGCCTTAATTCCCTCAGAGTGCTTATTAATTTCTTACATTTTATTGTTCAACTAATTATCATTTACTTTTCCCCAGAATATAAATGTTATGAATGCAGGGATCTTGACTGTTTTGTTCATGACTGCATCCTCAGTGCTTGGCACAATGGCCCTGGCATGAAGTTGAAACTCAAAAGACCTGTGTAGGATGGGTGGATAATTGGGTAAAGGTGGGTGAATATGCTCTTTGCAGAGTAGTCGAAAAGATCAGAAAGATGGATATAAATCACCTAATGTAGTGAGAGGCACTCAGCACCCATACAAAATGGTGGTTATTATCACTGACATAAATGAAGAGGGTTTATTCTAAACACTCTTAAGTTATTTTCATGGGGTGCCTAGGTGGTGCAGTCAGTTAAGCCTCTGACTCTGGATTTCAACTCAGGTCATGATCTCATGATTTATTAGTTAGAGCCCCACATTGGGCTCTGAGCTGACAGTGTGGAGCTTGCTTAGGATTCTCTCTCTACCCCTCTCTCTGCTCCTCCCCTACTTGTGCACACTCTCTCTCTCTCATATTAAATAAGTTTAAAAAATTAAAACTCTGAGTGTATTTCCAGATTACAAACACACTCAGTGTAATATCCTAAATGGTCTGCCTCAGTGGTTCTGCAAAATCCCTGCCATGACCTTTCATCTTGACCACCTAATTCCCCAAGCTGTGCACCCACTTTGGCATATTGGGCAATATGAGTTTATGGAACAGCCCTACTGTTTCATTCCACTGGGTCTTTGCACACTTGGATCCCTCTGCCTGAAATAGCACATGAGGAAGGTTGAGGCAAACCTTACCCCACAATTAGGGATGTTCTAATTACAGGAAATTTTCAGAGATTCCCCACATCTAGTCAGGACCAAAACAAAACAAAACAAAACAAAACAAAACAAAACACAATATGGTTGCATCAAATTCTTGATAAATTGTCAGCGGCTGTTACCAATAACATCAGGTTACTCCTTAATTTTCAGAAACATCCTCAATTGAGTTTGTGAAAGGTCTCTGTACTAAGATGGAAGAATTGGGCCTATAATCTTTAATCTCTCTGAGATATAAAACCATAAATTATTTTCTCTTTCCCTTCTTTATATTCCGAATTGAGAAAACGTGGATAGGACACATTAGGGATATAATGAAATGCTATGTCTGAAATGGGAGTTCAATGTTTGAGTTGGAGCAAATGAGGAAAAAGTCATTAAATGGGCCTTTAATTTTAATAATGAAAATATGTTCTCAGTTAGCCATATTTTCCCCAATAGAAATAGACTGATAGACTTACTAATTAGCAGCACCTTATCAATGTAATATCACAAGATCTCTCTTGCAGAAGGAAACGGAGGTCCAGAATAATTGATTCGTTAGTTTATGAGAGAGTTTTCACTCCTGGCCCATGCCATGAGCTCCGTCTACATAAAGTCATCTTTATGAAAAAGTATTGCAGTAGTAGGTAGACTCAGTGGTAGTGAGATGGCATGATGTGGCTAGCTAAAGCTGGCTAGGAACTCAGATGCCCACAAAAGTTAGGCTGGTAATGAATATGGTTGGTGCTGACCAGGTCAAAGGAAACACATCATTTTCTTTTTCTTTAAAACATTTTTTAAGGCATTTATTTATTTTTGAGAGAGAGAGACAAGAATGTGAATGTGGGAGGGGTGCAGAGAGAGAGGGACAGAGTATCTGAAGCAGGCTCCAGGTTCTGAATTGTCAGCACAGAGCTGGATGCAGGGCTCAAACTTGTGAACCACAAGATCATTACCTGAGCCTAAGTTGGTCACTTAATAGACTGAGCCACCCAGGCGCCCCAAAAATGTCATTTTCCATTCAATTCTCTTATAATGAAAAGTACTGCCAGTCAATAATAAATGGCAACAGACAATTAATTGACCTCAGGATTTGGGGACAATAGGGAATGGTAGAGTTTGTGGCCAATAAAAATTGGATGCCAAATCTGGAAGAGGTATTTACAATGACACTTCAACAAATTGTTCCAAGAAGAGAAGCCTGATGTTAGATCTTCATGTGCTTCAATAGCTAGAAACCTAGATTTGGGGGTGAGGTTTTCTCATTTTAATTACTGTTGAGTAATTACCGCTATTTACAACGTTTTTATTTATAAGTATCACGACTCCTCTGAATACTCTGGTGCCATGAAATCTTGCTCTTCCCCCATGTCATTCATACCTAATGAAATGTTGTGCACAGAACCTCTACTAGTGCACTCTAAACTTAAGTTCTGGTAAAAGGATAACTATCAAGTAAAGTACATGTTTCCTTGAGCAAAGACAGTGTGGACCACTGTTCATGAGTGACTCCAGCCCAGTTCACTCTATGTACCCCTCACTATCATTCCCTAGCACTCCAAAAGTCTATAAGTCATTGAGATCACTGTCTTAGTAGGCACTTTCATTCTGCCAACTTGAGGCTGGCTTTCCTGAAATGTGGTGACCACTTGATGTTGAACCATAGCTTGAATGCCTACTAGATCCCCTCCAGTTCCTTAGGAATCTTCAACACCAGTGTTCTGAACAAGGGCCCTGGTGTGGTGCTGTTTTATTTAAAAAAAAAAAAAATTTTTTTTAATGTTTTATTTATTTCTAGGAGAGAGAGAGAGAGAGAGCGAGCAGGGGAGGGTCAGAGAGAGAGGGAGTCACAGACTGAAACAGGCTCCAGGCTCTGAGCTGGCAGTCAGCACAGAGCCCGACGCGGGGCTCGAACCCACGAACCGCGAGATCATGACCTAAGCGAAATTCGGACGCTTAACCGACTAAGCCACCCAGGCGCCCCAATATTTCTAATTTACTATTGTCTCTTCTTCCGTCTTGTTTGTCCTTGTAGATTCGTATCTTTTTTGAGAATCCGTTTTTTCTCATTTTAGAGAAATTTCAGGGAATTGCAGAGATTTACACATGTGTTTATTCTTCCTCTATTCTTGTTTCAGTTAGTGGAAATTTTAGATAAATCTCTTGCTTGACATGATGAGACACAAGCTCTGGCTCTGTTTCCATCCATTCTTACCAGATGTTTTGGCAGCATGGTGGAATGGACTGTGAACCAAGAGCCCTTGGGCTTAGGCAGGCTCCAGCCTCACTCCACCATTGCCAAGCCTCTTACCAGAAAACACGTGTTGGCCACAGTTTCCACAGCCCACAAAATAATTTATTCCCAGTGCTCTGCTGCGATGATATATCTATTCCACGCAGAACAGAACTTTTGAGATATAAACCACTCATTTCAAAGGACAGGAGGTCAGACAATAAGCCCCTATGCCAAGTGAAACAGTGGGAATGGCAGGAGCCATTTATTTTGCTTCATTATTTTTAAACTTTTAAAAAAAGTGTTTATTTATTAATTTTGAAAGAGAGAGAGTGAGAGAGCAGGGGAGAGGCAGAGAGATAGAGAGAGGATCCCAAGCAGGATTTGTGCTGTCATTGCAGGGCTTGAACCCAGAAACTGTGAGATCATGACCTGAACCAAAACCTAGAGTCAGATGGTTAACCAACTAAGCCACCCAGATGCCCTTATCTTGCCTTATTCTTTATGTGCAATTTTCAAAATCTTTCCGGACTTCATTTTCTTTCTTTAATTCATTCAGCTGTGTGCCAGGGACATTTTTGTGCACAGTAGTGACCCAAACTTACAACAGTCACCACTCTCATTGACCTTGTTTTGGAAGAGTTGTGGGAGACAGAGAATAAAAGGGTAAAATTAGTGATATTTTAGAAAGTGATCAGTGCCATGGTGAAAGGAACGGGCAATGAGAGTGACCAGGTAGAAGGGCCCGGATGCAGGGTTTTTGCCATTTTTAAAAAGTGTGGTCTGGGAAATTCTTACCCAGTAGGGGATCTCTAAGGAAAGGCCTGAAGGGAGTGAGCCAGACCATTATCTTGGGGTTAGGGGTGGAGGGAGTGTTCCAGGCAGAGGGAACAGCAAATACAACTGCATGGAGGCAGGAGTGTGCTGGAAGTTTCAAGAAAAGCTACGGGACTGCTGTGGCTGAATGGAGTAAGCAAGTGGAGAGTGACAGGAGATAAGGGAGACACCATCTCAATCAGATGAGCTTTGTCATCATTGTAATGTTTTCCAGGCTTCTACTTGATGTGGCATGAGAAGCCTTATGCCCTTAGCCCTACATTCTTTGCCTCCCAAATGAAGAGCCCTGAGCAGATAAAGGATATGATCTATCCTGTATTTTCTCAGGATCTTATTGAGGCCAATGCACTTTCTCTCACTTTCTAAAATTCTTCCTCATTTCTAGTTTCCTATGTAAAACCCAGGCTGAAGTCATACCTCCTTTTGTCTGAGATCTTTCCTTTCAAGCCTGATTCACTTCTTTCTTATCCATAACTCCAATTTTGGGATCTAAATGTGTATCCCTCAATTACCTCAAGGATTAAGACTGATAAAAAGCTCATATAGTGTTCTCATAGTTTAATATTTAGCTCAGGAATTTAATCTAAATTACTCTTTATCTCATTTGTGGTGACTGAGATTCACCAACTTTCTCTTGAACTAAAAGGTAAGGTAAAATACTTCTTTGGGGAGGAGTGAGACATTTTATTCATTCCTGGCTACAGATTATTAACAGCAAATATAATGTAGTCATCCAACAAGTTTCAAGTATAACCCTTCCACTCAGAGATGTTTATCAATACATGCAGCCTATGTCCACTACCAGCATTATTGCTATAATGAGAAAATATCTTCAGGTTCTCTCAAGATTGAAAGAAAACTCAAAGAATTCCTCTTGATCACATTTATTCAAGGCTAGAGTCATAAAACAAAACACTAATACAAAACAAAATGCCTAGCTATCATTTGTTCTTAAGAAGTGTCAGAGGGTCTAATTTAATTATTTAGTGTTATTAAGTAGAAATCAGGTTTCCATGGAGGCACTGGCTTTATATTTGGCGGGGTTCTGATCCTCATTCGCTAGCCTTTATCCTCTATAGAAACAGACTGATAATAATAATACTACCTTCCTCATTTCCAAAGATGCAGAGCCCTGGAGTTTTCATTCCTAATAGGCAAATTGAGTGATGATCTCTTAGGTCCAGGTGTCTTCCGATTATGGAGACACAAGAGAGAATGAAATGAATGCACTGTTCAGATTTATTATTGGTTTTTCATGAGCCTGGAATTAGGATTCAGAAGCTTTGAGGGTTTTGATTGGCTCACCTGTTCCATGACAGTGGACACATTCTTTCCCTTCCTTAGTCTGAGCTGTTTTTTCAACTTTTATTATTATTATTATTATTTTAATGTTTTATTTATTTCTAAGAGAGAGAGAGACAGCGTGAGCAGAGGAGGCTAAGAGAGAGAGGGAGACACAGAATCCGAAACAGGCTCCAGGCTCTGAGCTAGCTGTCAGCACAGAGCCTGACGGGGACCCACGAACCCATGAAATCATGACCTGAGCCGAAGTCAGAAGCTTAACAGACTGAACCACCCAGGCACACCGTTTTTTTCATCTTTTGAGTTGGGATATCTCTCCCACAAGGAGTAAATGAGATTTATTCATTTTTCCAGCAGAAGCAGCAAGCACAGGAGGCATTCAATAAATACCAGTGCCCTTCTGTTCTGTTTCTATATTTAAAAAAAAAATACCTGCCTAGACTTCCTTGTATGCAAGATCAAGTGAGCTATGTATCGAAATGTGTTTCCAACATCATTGACTGCTTTATATTTGCTAACCTAGCTAATACATAGACATGACCCATTATATGCTAGGTGGGAAGAAGAATGGGAGTTTTATTTCCCCATTTAGTCTCTACCTACTTTTCCAAAACCAGAGTTAATTGACACTGGTAACATACGAGAATACCTTATATGCTAATCCTAGCATCCCAGATCTGAGCCTCAAGCTGTTTCCTCTCCATAATTGCAATGATTTCTAGAGGATTCTGCTGTTGCTACAGAGAAGATGATCATTTTCACTCTGGTGCCCACTTCATCCTGGGGCAGAAGGAGGGATGCTGCCAAGCTAAGGATAGGGTGCACTAGTGCTGTGACCAACCAAGCGTTGTCTCACATCTGCCTCCACAAATTCTGCTTCAGGGGCTGGAATGTAGTGAATGAACTTGATCATGGGGTAGTAGGACTATCCAGTTCAGACAACAGATTAGGTGAGCCCTCTGAGATAGAAAAGCAGGGAAGCTAGTGCTTCAAGTAGGAGTAAGAACATATAAATTATTATATATTTTCCTTTACAATATTGTATAGATTCAATTTTTATTTATTCTTTGTAACTTCCAATTGTTTCCTTCCTTCCTTCCTTCCTTCCTTCCTTCCTTCCTTCCTTCCTTCCTTCCTTCCTTCCTTCCTGTTTCTTCCTTCCTTTCCTTTATTCCATTTATTTTTTAAAAAATTAATATTTATTCATTTTAAGAGAGACAGACAGACATACAGACAGCGTGTGAGTGGGGGAGGGACAGAGATAGAGGGAGACACAGAATCTCCAACAGGCTCCAGGCTCTGAGTTGTCAGCACAAAGCCTGATGTAGGTCTCAAACCCACAAACCGCTAGACCATGACCTGAGCCAAAGTCGGATGCTCAACTGACTGAGCCACCAAGGTGCCCCTATTCCATTTCTTAAACAAATAATGAGAACCCACAGTGCACCAACATTGTACTGGGTACTGGAGAATGGCATAAATATTGCAGAAAACTTCTTTATCTGAAATGCTTTCTAATAGTTGAGTATTTCTGAAAATGCAGTAGCTTTTTCAGAAGGGAGGAAGTCAGGTTCTGTACTAAGTGCCCAAAGTCCATCCTCAGTGGACATAGGGATATAGTTATGGAATCTCAGGGCTAGAAGGAGTCTTGCCCATCTCCTTTTCTGTTATGTCAAATGCCAGTCTTCACTTGCATGCTTCTGTGGATGACATGCTATTATAATAGCTGCTGCACTTTTAGAAATTTTCATTTCCAGAAAGTATCCTTTTGCTTGAATTGTATCCAAGTCCATCTTATTATACTATTCATTTCTTCCTTCTGGGACAATATGGGAAAAATTTGCTATAATTTATGATTTTCATCTGCCTTTCTATTTGAAACCAGGTTTCTCTTCCTTAGTGAATCTTCCCTTTTGATGTTGAACTTCTTTCTCATTGGTTCTTTAATCCCTAGTCCTTTGACTTGACTGAAATTCTCCCAACTTTCTGGTCATTCTCTGAGGTCAGCCTTTTTCTTTGCTGACTATTAGGTAGAGAAAGCTGTTAGAATTTAAATCAACCATTCATCCTCCTTGTTAATGTTTTTGGAGAGTTCTAGAGAACATTGCTACACTATGGCAAGGAAGAATATTTGGGGGATTTCATGAGAATGCATTTATTTGTACCTTCCCAAATATCATGGGATTTTGGAGCTGTAGGGAACCTCTGAGGTAATATGCCCCTAACACATTCGTTTTACAAGATGGAAACATGCCTAGAGAGAGGAAGTGCCTTGCCTGGAAAAGACAACAGAGATAATGGTAGCAAAATTGAGACTCAAATCCCAAACCCATGTCCCCTGATTGCCAGCTTTTTATTCCTTCCAAGGAGACACGCTGCTCCACTTAGAACCAGGTTCTAGCAGGGACTGCACCTTCCCTGGCAAATTTGACCAAATAGTTGTTCTCTCATGGGATTTTATCTCCATAAGTACACAACTTCTGGAAGGTTGCACTTAGAGCAGTAGGAAGAGGGTGGCTTCTTAGATCAGCCTTACCAGCCCCAGGGTTCTACAGAGAGATGTGGCAGCTGAATTCCTTCTGCATCCCTCACTTCCATAGAATGTAACTTGGCAAACTATAGCCCTCAGGGCAAAACAACATATAACCTGTTTTTTTAAATAAAGTTTTATTGGAACATAGCCATACTTACTCATTGACATAATATCTAGAGCTTCTTTTGCTTTATAATAGGCAAGTTGGGTGGTTGCCATGGAGACCATACAGCCTGCAAAGCAGAAAGTTTCTACTATGTGGTCCTTAACAGGAATAGTTTCTTGATCACTGCTGCAGAGAGTTTAGAATTCCAACAGTGGCTCTAACCAGAGTCCTCTCATTTTTGTTAATCCACCTGTGCAGTCTCTTTGTTTGACTCTGTCAGGACAGACCGGGGTAAGCCTGATTTAACTGCATTATTTTAATCAATATATGGGATAAAACAGACCACAAAGTCCAGTTCAGGCAAAAAGGATATATTCACTATCATTAGTGTATCATGTATACACTATATATCATTAATTTTCAAATTAATTTTTAATATCACATATAGAACACAAAGGGAATACCATTAGTAAAGTCAGTCCCTTGACTAGGTCTTGACACACACCCATACTGGAGCTTGACTAAAATTAACTCTTTCTGTACTGCAACTAGGAGAATTAAATAAAAGCCCAGAAAAAGAATACCATGAATAAAGACAATTATTCCATTGATGAGTAATTATGATTAGCCCTAGATCTTCAACTGGTAGCAGGATCTGGGAGCAAAGGTTTGATTCATGGATAGGAGCAAGAGAGGCAGCTGTCAGATGGCCCATACCTGCAGAGACCCCCTCCAAGCTGAGAAGCGTGCTTGGCTTAAGCATCAGGCCTGGAGCTCCGCTCAGCCAGGTGAGTGAAGGGTGCTCAAAGATAGTTTTTTTAGGGGCCCCTGGGTGGCTTAGTCGGTTAAGCGTCCGACTTTCGCTTAGGTCATGATCTCCCGGTTCGTGGGTTCGAGCCCCGCATCGGGCTCTGTGCTGACTGCCAGCTCAGAGCCTGGTCCTGTTTCGGTCTTTGACTCCCTCTCTCTCTGACCCTCCCCTGCTCACGCTGTCTCTCTCTCTCTCTCTCTCCCCTAGAAATAAATAAAATATTTAAAAAAATAAAAAAAAAACAAAGATAGTTTTTTTAAGCAGTTATAAAAATCAAGTTTTTATTCTTGTCTAATTATTTTTAGTACTTTTAAATAAATTAATTGATGGGGCACCTGGGTGGCTCAGTCGGTTAAGCATCCAACTTCAGCTCAGGTCCTGATCTCACGGTTCATGAGTTCAAGCCCTTCATCGGGCTCTGTGCTGACAACTTGGAGCCTGGAGCCTGCTTCCAATTCTGTGTCTCTCTCTCCATCTGCCCCTCCCCTGCTTGCACTCTATCTCTCTCAAATATAAATAAACATCAAAAATATTTTTAAATAAAGATTTAAAAAATAAAATAAAATAAATTGGTGAGAATACAATCCCAGACATACACATCAAAAACTGAAAGATTTGTGCTCTATACATGAATATTAGGATCTGCAGCCAATGTATGTAATATTTTTTTTCTGAAATGCTCAGAGATTCTTTCTGTGACTGTTTCTCTGAGGCCACTGGCCACTCCTTTGACTCCAGTGCTAGCTTTAGGGATCAGTACCACCTGAGATATAAAAAAAAATGATCTCTTCTTTCTTCTCTCAATGATGGGTGCCTGAATAAACTGGATCAGTTTTGCCGGGTCTGTGGTGTTGGCCCAGGAGCTGGCATCATCTGCCAAGGCCAGAGAAAGAGCACTTCTGGAGCCACTGGACTGTGGTAGAAGCACTTCATAGTCTTCCTCCCGCAGGTACTTTAGACTAACTTCCTGGGCCAACATCACTGGGCACATCTTGTTTCCATAGACGTCTTTCAGCATTTGGACCAGTTTTTCATGGTGGTATTTTTGCATCCCATTTTTTATTCTTTTAATGTACATAATAAGAACCAAAAATTAACAGTATATGTATGTTTAACAAAAGAACAAAAACTTGCACAGGAATGATAATTGCCAACTTTAGGGCAGCAGTTACCTATCAGTGTGTATGTGCAGATAGAGAAGGACAGAGTTAGCTTTGTTTATAATTTTTAATTATTTTTTTCATATTCTCAATTTCAAGCATTTATTTATTTATTTTTCTGAAATAGTTTATTGTCAAGTTGGTTTCCATATAACACCCAGTGCTCAACCGCACAAGTGCCCTCCCACATGCCCATCACCCCCTTTCCCCTCTCCCCCAACCCCATCAGCCCTCAGTTTGTTCTCAGCGTTCAAGAGTCTCTCATGGTTTGCCTCCCTCCCTCTCCCCAACTATTTTTCCCCTTCTTCTCCCTCATGGTCCTCCATTAGCTTCCTCTTAATCCACCTATATGTGCAAACATATCGTATCTGTCCTTCTCTGCCTGACTTATTTCGCTCAGCATAACACCCTCAAGATCCATCCATGTTGCTACAAATGGCCAGATTTCATTATTTCTCATTGCCATGAAGTATTCCATAGTATAGATAAACCACATCTTCTTGATCCATTCATCAGTTGATGGACACGTAGGCTCTTTCCATGTTTTGGCTATTGTTGAGAGTGCTGCTATGAACATTGGGGAACATGTGCCCCTATGAATCAGCACTCCTATATCACTTGAGTAAATACCTAGCAGTGCTATTGCTGGGTAATAGGGGAGTTCTATTGTTAATTTTTTGAGGAACCTCCATACTGTTTTCCAGAGGGGTTGCACCAGTTTACATTCCCACCAACAGTGTAGGAGGGTGCCCATTTTCCACAGCCTTGCCAGCATCTAGAGTCTCCTGATTTGTTCATTTTAGCCACTCTGACCAGTGTGAGGTGGTATCTCAGTGTGGTTTTGATTGGTATTTCCCTCATAATTAAAAACAAAAGACTTTTGAGGAAAATATAAAATATTAACATTGGTAATACTTGGTTTTGGATACTTGGGAGTCTCATACTATTTTCTATACTTTGTTTTTATATATTTTTACAATTCAAATTAAAACACAAAAGGCAGGCAGGCAGGCAATCACTTGGCTAAGTCATTTAGGTTCTTTGAGTTTTAAGGAAAACCTTTAGTGCAGAAGTTTTCCAAAGTCTTTGGTAAAGTCTTTATTCCTCTCTTTAAGCCATGTGGGGAAATAGGCATTATACCATACAGGAAGAAATTTTAAGAAACATTCTTTGTGTGTGTGTGTGTGTGTGTGTGTGTGTATGTGTGTGTGTGTGTAATCCTCATGTTTCAAATACACACTCAAATACAGACTTTCGTGATTCAACACAGAATGGAATTTCACTACTATTCCTCGATGTTAATAGTAAAATAATCAGTAAATAGTGAAGACTGCTTGGTGTATATGCTTGTGTATCCTTTTATACATTTAGAAACCAATGAACATTTCTTTCTTTTTATTCCTAATAACAGTCTCATACTGCATGAACTGTTTTAAGAACTGTGGGTTTTTTTTGAGATGTTTCTAATTCAGAACAAAGAAGTCTGCTGTTTCCATATGATGATTCAATAGAATTTTACAGTATGCTTACATTATATTTCATTTAATCACTTCCCTGTCTGAATTATTCTATTATATTATTTTCATCCTTCTGTGTGTACCAACATTTTGCCTTTTAGTCAAATAGTAGTCAGATAGAGTTACCCAGTTTGGGAACCTATCTATAAAGAGTGCAGAAATTTTTTAAATCAAACTTAATGAAAACTTGTCCATAGCACCAGACCTATATTCTATACTGTGTGCTCTTTAAACATCTATGTATGTACAGTAAGCTGTATATGGTGAACTAGTGAGCTAGAATAGTGATCATTCCTTTATTAAGTATCAATTTGTGTTAACTAATGTGATTAATTTTATAAATTACACTTTATACATTTACTTAATAAATTCTGGTTTTCCATGCTTTGACAGTGGTAGGTATATGATTTTGTCTTATCATATCTCATTTTTTTACTGGGATTTTCAAAAACTCCTTTCATGGAAATTGGTATCCTGCTGGGAGTCAGGAAAGAAAAAGAATGCTTCTTCACTGTGCAGGACTTGAATACATTTGTATCATCATTAAAATTCTCAGGGATGAAGTCTCTGAAATGTATTGCTATTTTATCATTCGCAACTGACATGTAAGTTACATAGCCAGAGGCTGTTGGAGTTGGATATATATAATTACAAAACACCTTTCTCTATATTTGCAAGATCTCCTTGTTTTTAGAAGACACTCGAAATCCATCTTAATCACCTTTCTTTTTCCCAAGAGAGTTTAAAAAGTTTAATGGCTTCTAGCAAATGTATCTGGAAAAAAAGCTGTTTTGAAAATAATGACACCAGTGCTTTCTCACAGTTATAGGTGTGGCTTTTTTGAATCTTCATTGTGGTTGAGGTATGATTGAAGAGAAGTCAGGAAATTCAGTTAAATCAGATATACAGGCCAGAAGCTATTCCCTTTTCTTTGTAAAATGAAGATCCAAGGGTATGAATTTATAAAACAAACTATCTTCCCCAAATTAATTGAGAATGAGGTTGGATTTAGCCCAGTTGTGGTTGCCTAGCAACCAAACTACATATTGAAAAGAAGATGAGGGTACTTTAGCCCCTGGGTACCACCTAAGGCACTGAGTTTCCTTGAAGGATGTGAAAAAACTTTGCTCTTTTTGGAAGTCTCTATTTAAAGATGCCTATGATCCATACCATATGCCTTTCACCTTTCCAATCAGATTTAACATTATAAGCCAGCTTGTCACCTCTTCCATCAAACTTTCCCTGACTATCTCCAAGAAACCCCTGAATCTGGGCCATATCTACTTCCTCTGTGCTCCCCTCACCCTATGCATTTCATTACCTCTGCACTCATCATCCTAGAATCACTAATTTGTTCATTTATCTTTTTTGTGTGTCTGATCAACCTGATTGTAATTAGTCACTATCTCTTGTTTTACTTTGTATCTCCCATGCTTAAACACGTTTCATATTTTGTAACTGCTCTGGCATCATGTGTTGGATGGATGGATGCGTGGATGAATGGATGGGTGAATGGATAAAGAAATGAATGCACAGATAAATTAAAGTGTTAATCAGGCTTCAGTGAAGACACTCCTTATGTAAACCGATATGTCATGGACCCTATATGTAAATGTAGCAGAATAACTCTAATATACACTTAGGACAGACTTTGTGATAAGCCTGTTTCAAGCCATTGTTGTAAACAGGTTTTTATTTTTTATTTTTTGAATTAAGTTACCTTCCCTCTTTTTCCTGTTCTCTGCCCTATAGGCTACCTAAGAAGTTGTAACTGGTTTTAAAAGTGAGTTCAAATTATCAGGCAATTGGCCCCAACTTCCCATCCCTATGTCTGCCTGATTCTCCTTGCTTGTTGGACTTTGCCTGTGGCTTATTGCTCTGTTTATTATTACTCAAGTGCCACTTCTTTCATTTTAGTGTGAAGTATTTTTCATCTCAGGTTGGCACAGGGAATTTTTCTTGGGGAAATTCTGAATTCCCTTTGGCTGTTAACATGTTTAGTTATGACTGTAATAACCCTAGAACTCCCCTGAATAATCCTTAAAAAGAACATTATACACTGGGCTGTTTCCTTAGGTAGGGAGCTATAAAGGAACACATTTCTCATAAACAGGTCTTCAAACCCAAGGCACTACAAGGACTTTGTTTCCATCAGGTATTGCAGGAATCAGGTGGCATACAAATTGTATAGTTTGAAAACACTTTTAGAAAGGGACTATTCAGGAGGGCACTTGTGGGGATGAACACTGGGTGTTATATAGAAACCAACTTGACAATAAACTATTTGTAAAAAAAAAAAAAAAAGAAAAAGAAAAAAAGAAAGGGACTATTTATAAAGGCCTAGTCAGGGCATAGAGAAATCAAGAGAGCTTAGGCACTACTCTAGGGCTAGAAATAGGCTCATCTGAAGGGGAAACGGGAAAGAATTGTTCTGAAAACCTAGAGGAAAAAATCGGAGAAATCAGAGAGAGGAGATGAGAGCTGTGTGGAGAAGATTGCCTGAGAAGAGCATCATCCTTTGTTCAAATTCATGAAGACTCTGCAGAGAAGCATCCCAGGCAATAAATGCCCTGTACTTCTCTTCCTCTAGTCTCTCACTGATGGGATCCAATGGCCAAGTCTACCTGAAAACCAGAGGGCAGAGATGGCCCATGCCAGCCAGCCTCTTGGAACACAGAGCAGGGTGCAAATTGGTGAGAAGATCTGGTAGGACAAGTGGAAGATACTTAACATAACCACCCAGATGGAATGCAACCACTCCCTGTGAATGGAGGCTATGTTGTATATAGCTTCACTCCAAAATAATTTGGGGGAAAATATTTTGACATTTTCTTACAGATCTTCAACTGCTTCTGTAAACATTTCCTTATCTTATGCCTTATTGGTATTAGCCCTTTACTAATTTGCTCATTTAAGGGCTATAACACTTTCTAAAAACAAACACACACTTTCTTTGGCTTGATCTTACCTCTAGGATAAAGTCCATCATTATTAGTATGGCATTTGTGAATCTTCAAACTGTGGTTCCAACTTTGAATGTCTGGGTAGCTCTTATACATATTTGGGTATTTACTAACATAAAAGTTGATTGAATGCAAGTGGGATAAGTATATATTACACTAATTGAGACAAGGAATGGAGTTTATTGGACAGATTACTACCCAGGAAGGGCAGGTCTCTGAGTAGCTTTTGGGATTTCAACACCACAGAATGGGGGCAGTTACTTTCTAGAACACCACCATTGATGTGACTCAGCTTCCAAACCCTATGCTTTGTGTGTTTCAGTTCAGGTTCTCCAGAGAGATAATCTGATTGGTCCAGCTCTGGTTAGATGCACACTACTGGTCTAATTAGGTATGGTCAGTAGAGATACAAAGTAGCCATGTTGTCAATAGGAATTTATTGGTGGATACTGGTGATGACATAGTTATTAGAGAAGAGAGAACAGATTATAATTTGGAGAGACAATTTTAAAGGCTACGTAGATTAAGACCTAATTTAATTGTGATCTTTTTAAATGAAGTCTTTTCAAATTTCTCTAGAGGCTTCTATATCCTTTAGTGTAATGTACTTACCTTGTTAAAATCTAATTATTTTTCTAAATATTTGTCAGTTGCTCCCCTAAGATGTTGAGTTCAAAGAAAGGGACCATATCTTATTCATCTTTGTATGCTCAGTACCTAACACAATGAACAAAGAGGTACTCAATACTTTTGGTTAAGCAAATGAGCGAATATCATTGTAGAAAAGTATGGGCATTCAAATCACAAGGGTGATGCTGAGTTACTTCATTCATTTCCTTGATCTTTTGAATTAAGCCAATCTTTAAATTATTTTAGTTCTAGTTTCTTTCTCTCCTGTATTAGCTGCATCTTAGAGTAATGAGGAGCAAATGGGATACTTGTGAAGCAATAATGAAGACTTTAATTGGCTGGGAGCTTGAATACAGCTGGAGTCAGACAGACCTGTTTTTGAATCATTCTTTTGCCTCTTGCATGACACCGAGCAAGTCACTTATTCTTTCAGAGCCTCTGTGAGATTAAAGATAATCATACCTACTTCATAAAGTTATGATGAAGACTAACCTTTGATCATCTATATATTATGCTTTGTGCCTAGTGATTGCTCATTTATGTTACCTAATACTATCAGGGCCAAATCCTAGGCAGTACAGGAAAGGAGATAAATCTAATTACATGTTCTTTTTAGTTGCCACCTGCCCCATATCCACACTTACTGCCTGGCTACCACGTTGTCTTTTATCTAATCATCTGAAATAACCTTCCCATTAAGCAATTTGACTGGGGGATTTTCTGGCTCTCCACTCCACTTTATCAACTCCAAGAACTAATCCCTAATAATAACAAATCCCTGATAATATTATAAAGGATGCTAATGAATTCTAATCATCTCTAAAACAACTGTTATGTCCCTTTTTTCTGGGCACATTTTAGAGATTCACAGTGAACTCAACAGAATAGCTTCCATGGAGAGATGTACTAGCATAGGGCTTGGGTGAGAGGTTTGGAGGCATGTGTGCCTTTCAGTATTTCACACATTATAACAGGGGGAGGCCCTTGCTGTAGTTTGAGGAGGAATGACCTCCTGGAGGTAATCTTTCAAACATTGTCTTCCTTCTCTAAAGTAAAGAAGAATCTGGCATAGTTGAATAGGTAGAGAATAAAAAGGGTGTCTTCTTTTAAGTGGCAACACTATCTACCATCACTATTTGGATCACTCCCACTCTCATTGACTGTCTTTCTGTGAAATGTGGCTAACATCTATCCCATTTTAATTACAGGACAATTTTGGAAACCAAAGAAAAAGCATATGTGAAAATTTTTATGAAGATCCATTAAAATCAAGGATATGTTTCTAAAAATCTTCATTTCATGTAGCTCAAAGCTTAGAAACGAATTTTCAGGCTCTAAAAAATTAGCCCATATATAATTACTCTGCTTTAAATTGAGGTTCCAGGGGTGCCTGGGTGGCTCAGTCAGTTAAGCCTCCGACTTCAGCTTAGGTCATGATCTCACAGTTCTTGGGTTGGAGACCCGCATCGGGCTCTGTGCTGACAGCCAGCTCAGAGCCTGGCGCCTGTTTCAGATTCTGTGTCTCCCTCTTTCTCTGACCCTCTCCTGCTCATGCTCTCTCTCTCAAAAATAAATAAAACATTTTAAAAAATTAAATTGAGGCTCCAGACTATCATATTCTATTGTGTAGAAGAAACAAACTTTGTAACATGGTTTAGGTTTAAACTATCAGTGACATGTTTTTACAATTTGATCCAGTTTTATTGGGACTGGCAACAGGGAGACATTAATACTAAATATGAAAGCCACCTCAAAAACTGTTCTGGACTTTTAATGATATTGAAGAAAAAGGGGACTTCTTTCTAGATGTTAAAGAAGTAATGTGATTTTTACATGTGTATTTATTATAAGTTCATTTACATCTGAAGTACTTAGCACAAGATATAACTTATAAACAGTTATTCTCTCCTAAACTAGCTGTTTTATACAACTGACCACAATTTTCTAAGATGTATTTTATAGACTCTGATACATAAGCAATATGGAGGTTTTTATTTCAGATGCATTTATACAAATACTATAGTAAAATTACTTGAGAGTGATTTCTTACTTCTTTGGATTAAAGGGCCAAAAATAACACTGAAGAACTCTTTTATTTATGATTAAAATTTTTGTTTAGCTTTCTGCCTTAGCTGGTTTGTCAGCCAACTAAAACTTTTTATGCTTGCCAGGTTACAATTGTTGGATCCCATGGCTCTTCTATCTGCACAGGGAAGGAATTTAAAACCAGAAGAAACAACTGCTTTAACATTCTAGAGATTTACTTCATGACTTCCTTTAATTAAAGTCAATTCCTTATTAAAGTGGGACTCATATTTCCGATCCTGTATCTTCTCTTTCTCTCAAAGAGAGCACTCATACTACGGTTTCCACGACTACAAACATTAGATGAGTTTCAAATTGTTGCTTTATCAGTATTTTTGAAGTCATTCTTTCATGTGAATACCTAATTCAGAATCTCCCTGCATTTTAATTTCCTGATTTGTAGAAGAGATCAGTGATGATAGGGTTGTTTTGAGATTTCAGTGACTTAAGTAGAAGTAAAGCAGTTCAAATTCTCCCTGGCCCAGACTAAGAATTCAATATGTATCCTCCACACTGTGGTTGTTGCTGGGAGTGTGTCTGCCGCTGTTGCCTTTGGTCCTTTTGGGCCTTCTTGAATCATATTCTTGCAAGAACATGAAGACAAATGTACTACTTTTGTTTCTTGTGCTCCGCTAGAATCCGGAAAGATTAGTCAAACTAGTAGGATGATCTCTGAGGAGATAAATATGAGATTTTATTTCAGAAGCTTCAATCTTTGAGAGTCTTCCCCTTGGGAACAGAGTATGAGCATTTGGAGTCCTCCAAAGCAGAATAATGAATATTTGCTTTTCCTTTCATTTCTTACAATTTTCCTGACCCAGAAGTAGTAGTGGATTCTTCTGTCATTCTGACATTCCCTAGCTATTCTTGTGGGCACCTTCCCTGATTCAGTTATGCTTTATAAATTTTAAAATACAATTGGAGTCTCCATTCTACTTTATCTCAGAGTCTGAGAAATATATAAATGAAAAATATAGTGGAAGCCTATATTACTTAGGGTTAAATTCAGCTACATACGAAATAAACTCAAATAGCAGTGGCTTAACTAAGAAAGGAGATAATTTTTTTTCCTCTCACATAAAATATGACCAGTGGTTGACAGTCTAAGGCTGGTATGGTAACTCTGCATTAATCAATGACCTTGGTGTATTCTCCCTTTCTGCTTCTCCATCCTTAATATGATTTCTCTCCTCAAGGTTGTTGTGAGATGGCCATTTGAGTTGCAGCCATCATGTTTATGTTTCCAGCAGCAGAATGGAGGAAAGGAGAGGATCAAAAGTAGTTATCCCCGCTTAATGAGCTCCCTTTAAAAAGCTTTGTGCAAAGACCCGCACTGCAATTTTTGTCTACTATGTTGAGGGAAGATGGGAAATACAGGTTTTATCTAGAACTTGCATTTACAGTTTAGGGGTATATCTTTACCATCTCCATAAGCTGACAGGTCAGAGGTATCCTTGCTATTATATTCCATACTGGTGGGCATAGGCTACAGAATCAGATGGATCTGGGTTTGAATCTTGGCCTGCCCCTTGGACTCTTTGAATGTCCTTGAGCCTTAAATGTATCATCTATCAGATGGAGATAAGCTTACTTTATAAAACTTGAAAGAGATGATCTATGTATATAAGTTTTTATCCAAGTAATACTTTTTAAATGAGTACCAATAATTTTATTTCATTGTTATCTTATGGGTCAAACATTATACCAACTTAGACAAATATCATATCTTATCCTCAACAATAAATGTGCAGTGTTTTACAAATGAATAAATCAGAACCTCGAAAAGGCTAAATAACTTAACCAAGGTTTTACAAAATGAAATATAAACCTTCCCTCACAATTAAAAAAAATAAGCCCACATCTTTCTGACTCTAAAAATAGTGATTTTTCTCCCAGATTATATTGTTTCTTTTAGATCCAGGTATACACAGAACATGTAGGTTTATATAATAACAAGCTGGGTTCTAATAGAATTTTAATTTACAGATTATATTCACCCAGCAAATGTCAGGAGTTGCCAGAGATTGTAAATTGGAGTTTAAAGCCCAAACTTCAGACTTGCTGTATTCTGAGAAAAAAATGGGACCCTGCTATAGAAGAAAAATAGGAAAGATTTTCTGCCTAAGATATTGTTTCAAAATCTCATGTTTCTAGTTTATTGTCATCAAGTTAAATATGTAGACTTTGAGTGAAATAATCAGGTTGGAGGGCCAGATCATATTGTTCTCTGTCTTTGGAAGTCAGTTCAATTTGTAAAATTGAAATGAGGCATCTGCTATGCTAGTTATAAGGTTGAGCTAGACTAATGTGATACATCTCTGGAGGGTGTATACAATACCCATTATGACTTTCATATGGCAAAGGTTGCCATGATAGGGAAAATAGAAGATGCTGTCAGTGCAACAGAAAGTGCAACTGAATTCACACATGGGGTTCAGATCAGGAAGGACATTTTCTAAGCTGGGACCTGAGGAATAAATACAGATTTACCAAAGGAAGAGAAGCTGAAAGAGTATTCCAAGCAGGAGATACAGCATGCGACTTTGACCCTGGGAGCTTACTTTGGACATTTGTTCTTTGATTATTCCTACTCTTACCTTGTAACTTTTGCCTTGACTCTGCTAGGTCTGGCTTTCAGCCTTGCCTTCTGAAAGCTTCTCATGAAACATGGATGCCACCAATTTAAACAACATGCCACTGGGACTATGTCCTCATAAAGCCAATGTTAACAAACCATCCTGTAGAATTGTTTTACAATGAGATGGCAACTAGGCTTCATTTCTTGTGCCAGTGCTAAATGTTTATGGTAGTAGCCTGGACAGATCAAAAGGATACTGAGGATTAGTGGAAAGAGCCCCATGATTAATTAGTGATGCTTCCCTAGGTTCAGAAAGAGAGTTCTGATGAACAAGAATTGGCATTCTTTGGTCCAAAACTTTCTTTCCCCCTTTCCATTATGTTTGAATGGAAATAAGAAAAATGCCAAAGAATTAGTAGGGTAGAGGCCAGAAAAGACAGATGATAACACCTCCTGTCTCTTGCCTGAATCATTTCCAACCTCAGCATAGAAAATCTGGCTTTTGATAATAATGAAAAGCTGGCTCCAAGTTCCCTGGGTCATCTTGCTCGTAGTCCCTACATTTGCAAGTCTTTTTAGACACCCAGCTGCTGCCCCTAACATACCTGCCTTCAATAAAATGCCTAATGTAGGGGTTTCCCCAAATAGGAATGGCTGAGGTGAGGCCAGAATATTGTCTACGGTCACAGACTTGAGGTTGCTACTGGCCTGCATGGACTTGAGCCTATGGTCTCATCCTCATAAAGGTTTCTTGCCAATCTATGAGTAACAAGCTATAGACAACAGTCTCCTTTGCAATTTTTTAAAATTATTACTCTATTTCCTGCTTAAAACTTTTCAGTCCTGTTGACTGCTTGCTGATCATTCTAGACCATTTTGTATACTACATTTCAGATGCATAAAAACTCGACATTGCTTCTCTTTGTGCCACCCTGTTTTAATGTCTGTGCCTTTGTCTCTTCAGACCTTTGTACTTGAAGTCTTCTTTAGTTCCACTTTGTTTATTTGGCTACTCTTATCCAGATTCCAGACTTGGCTGGAATACAACCATCTCTGTAACACTTACCTGTCCATTTAACTTTGTTCATCTCTCTCAGCAATGTCACCTCTGTTTGTTTTATATACTTTTATTATTACACACCTCATACTGGTTGTAAATAAATCATATACCCTAGTATACTGTGAGCTTCCTGAGGGCAGGAGCTGGATCTCCCTCATTTTCAAATAGACATTTAAGCCAGAGTCTGGTTACCTCAGATATTGAATTTAACTTAATCATTGTGGAGGGAAAACACTAAAATGCTCCTTACAGCCATACTTTGCATATATGTGGAAGATAGAAAACTGCTGTCTAATCAAAGATAGCTATATATATATATAGTTTATATATATTTTTTTGTTTATATATTTTTGTTTATATATATATTTGTGTGTATATATATATTTGTATATATATATATTTGTGTATATATATATTTGTATATATATATATATTTGTATATATATATTTGTATATATATATATTTGTATATATATATATATATTTGTGTATATATATATATATATTTGTTTATCCTTGAATTCTCCTATTTCATGGATTATAGTCAGGACAGGAAAGATCAGGATTAAAAATTAGATATTTTTAATTACTCCACTGCAATTTGGAGGGATGGAAGGCCATGTATTCTTCCTTGGAATTTTTAACCAAAGAAATTTTATTTTTATTTATTCCAACAGGGTTCCAGGCAACATCTTGCCTAGTCATATTAATTCACTTATTCAGATGCTCCTGAGTTAATATTGTCTTATCTCATGTTTCCAGCTCATTAACTAATATCAAAAAACACAAGTAATTAAGGCATTTAGAAAATGTCATTAACGGCCATTGAATTTTGTTTCCCTTCTGTGTTTGTCCAGTAGCTGGGTAGAAAACACTTAACCTTTGGCTCACACTACCTTCCTAGGAAATGACCACCATCCTCTTGGCGTCTTCCCAAATGCACTGGACCAATTTTCTTTTTTTTGTTAAATTTTCTTTAATGTTTTATTTATTTCTGAGGGGGAGAGAGACAGTGTGAGCAGGGGAAGGGTCAGAGAGAGAGGGAGACACAATCTGAAGCAGTGTCCAGGCTCTGAGCTAGCTGTCAGCACAGAGCCTGATGTGGGGCTCAAACCCACAACTTGAGATCATGACCTGAGCCAAAGTCAGATGCTTAACTGACTGATCCACCCAGGTGCCCCACTGGACCAATTTTCAACACTGTGAATTCTTGAAGGCTTTATTCCCACTGACTACTGTGCTGCTTGGAAAAATGTTGTCTAATCAAAGGAGAAGAAGGAGGAAGATTGTGAGCTCCCAATTGTCCAAACATGTTTCTTGATTTGCTTGCTTTCTCAAAGTTTGATAAAGACAAACAGTGTATTCCAAGTGCCCCCAAGACCCCATCAGCCATTGTTAGAAAATAAAGTTAAACTCCTTTCTTCATTAAATACCAAAATTAAGAAGTGAGCCTCCATTATGTTTGCAGAAAGCTCTGTCTTTAGAACACTTTATTTCCTCAGGTGTCTCCGCACATCCAGAGAATGCTTAAATATTCCACACATTTATCCATTGGCTACCCTTGCCAACTATTTGGCTCTAGATCCCTGTCCTCTTTTGCTGGTTGCATCTTACTGTCTCAGGTGGGCCCATTCAGGCTTGGGATTCTTTCTGGAACTGTGCCTGGGTCTGGGAACACTTTTTTCTTTAATTTGCCACAGAGACAGATAATACAGAGTGATGAAACCTTTGAAATAGTGGGGGACAATTGCAGCACAAAAACTAGAAATGGATACCAGAGATCTCAGAGTTCATAGGTCAAAGCCCCTTCTGGAAGATCTATGGGAAGTATGATCTGTCATGAGCTGAATTATGTTCCCCCAAAGATATATCAATGTCTTAACCCCCGTACCTCAGAATGTGACCTTACTTGGAAATAGGGTCTTGTAGATGTGATTAGTTCAGATGAGGTGATACAGGACTGACATGGGCTCCTAATCCAATATGATTGATGTCTTTATAAGACAAAGACCCAGAGAGACATCAGCAGAAGCTAGGAAGAGGCAAGGAAGGCTTCTCTCCTACAGGCTTTTATTTTTTTTATTTCTTTAAATGTTTTTATTTATTTTTTAGAGAGAGAGAGAGAGCAGGGGAAGGTCAGAGAGAGGGGAGACACAGAATCTGAAACAGGCTCCAGGCTCTGAGCTAGCTGTCTGCACAGATCCTGACACGGAGCTTGAACCCACGAACTGTGAGATCATGACCTGAGCCGAAGCTGGATGTTTAGCCGATTGAGCCACCCAGGAGCCCCTCCTACAGGATTTTAGAGAGAGCATGTCCTTGGTGACCACTTGATTTTGCACTCTTGCTATCTGGAACTGTGAGACAATAAATTTCTGTTTTTTAAGGCACTCAGTTTATGGTACATTGTTAAAGCATCTCTAGGAAACTAATACCAGGTCCTTCCTGATAGCTCCCAGCCTGTCATCATAATTGCAGAACCTAGCTCATCTCTCCATACCAGCAGCTGCCCCTGCCCATCTGAAGTCCCAGATCAAATTCTGAGGTTCTTCCTGTCTAGACTCACATCTGCTCTGTCCTAAGGTGACTGCTGATTGTGACATCCATTTTTTTTTTCAGGAAAATAAATTAACAAATCTCTGGTCGACTCTCTTCCAGGAGCACCTTTGTGATGACCACCACCAGGTGTACAATATAAGACAACAAGGCACTAGTATAGCAGTTTAGATAGATTTTGACATTATCAATTTCCTTTTAGAGTCCCTCTTGCTAATTTGCTGAACCAATCTCTCTATCATGCTTCCTATTTTATGATATTTGCATAAATATATATATATATATTTAATGTTTATTTTTAAGAGAGAGAAGAGAGAGATCATTAGCAGAAGAGGGGCAGAGAGAAAGAGAGAATCTCAAGCAGGCACAACTAAGCATGGAGCCTGAGCCTAACTCAGGGTTCCATCTCACAACCATGAGATCATGACCTCAGATAAAATTAAAAGCCAGACACTCAACCAACTGAGCCACCTATTTGCCCTGGAATATATACATTTTCTAAGAATAGACACTCATTTTTAGGAGCAGTACATGAATTAAGAAATGAATGTGTCCTTAGAGAAAGCATAATGTGTAAAATGTTAACACAATGAAATAAAAATTTTTACAATCTATTTCAGAGAAGTTTATACTGTCTTTGCATTCTCTTTGTTCATTCTAAAATTCTTTATCTTTGCATACCTAAAAGCCACATCAGAGTGATTTTCCTAAAATATAGTTTTTACTTCAAGGTAAATTTAAATTTTTACCTATAAGGTAATATTAAAAATATTAAAAGTATTAAAATGCCCATCCTATTTATATGCTCTACTCTTCTGCTTCTAACTATGAAGGTTTTCAAGAAAAAGAAATAGAGATGTATAGAGTAGTAGAGATAGAGGTAGAAGTAGAAGGAGGAGAGAGAGACAGAGACAGAATTCTCAATCTTTTAGTGTCCAGCCTTGGCTAGACACCCCCCACCCCCAGCACATTGCCAATCTTTGGTGCACTCCCATGATTGATTTGTGATGCCCACCATGGGTGTGAGAGGAAGTAGAGATGAACCTGTAGCATGAATTTTCTGCTCTGCATAGTCCACTTATTCTGACACTTGTGCTATAGCTGTCTTTTTTCTTTTCTTTCTTTCTTTCTTTCTTTCTTTCTTTCTTTCTTTCTTTCTTTCTTTCTTTCTAGATTAAACTTTCTATGTCAGGAATCAACAAATTAGTCTCACCACTGTTTTTATAAATAAAATTTTATTGAATGCAGTGACACCTATTTATTTACCTACTAACTGTGGCTGCTTTTATACTACAAAGGCAGAGCTGAGTAGTTGTCATAGGGACTATGTAGCCCACAAAGCCAAAAATATTTAGTATCTAACCCTTCAAAGAAAAATTTTTATAATTACTCTATATGGTGCTAGTCCTGGGCAAATGCCCTTCTTGTATCTACTAAGTGGACTTGTTCCGTCCTTCAAGACAGAGTATTTCATGTTCTAGTCAGAACTTTAGTAATAGATAATTGAAATCAAAATCAAACAATCTAGGGTGAAACAGTGGAACAGCTTATAGCTGCAAGGTCCAAGGATAGCTGGCTTTAGGTACAGATGGATCTCAAGAGGCAAATGTGTCATCAGTAATGTTCTCCCTATCTGCATCTGTCAGTCTTGCTTTTCTCTTGGGCATTCAGGAGTCCCAGATTTATAGTTGACCAGTTATCCCAATAGGGCATCTCCTTAACAACTAGTCCAGCAAAACCACCAGCACTGAGTGTAAAAGAATCATCATGGATTATTTAATGTTCTCTAACCAGTACCATGGCTAGGAAATGAAATTTTATAACTAGCCTGCCTGGGTTCATGGATATCTCCTTATAGCTGGATCTGGAGTCAGTTCCATCCAAATTATATGACTGGTTCTGAAGGAGAGAAAGTTCTCCAGAGGAAAATCAATCTTTCCCCCACCCCAGACTAAGGGTGACTGAATGTATAGTGAAGAAACATTTACTATTCCTGACTAATGGGATTTCTATAAGAAGGGAGAGAAACAAGAGTCAGAGAATCCATCCTTTTAGATTCTGGTCTGTATAGACCTTCTGTATCCCCTTTGATAGCTTCTGATATGATCTGACTACCAATCATTGTATATCAATCTGAGGGAGCATTCAGGACTGCCCTAGGTGGTACCTAGGAAGGAAAGGTTGGTGGTCTCTCCATGTCTATATACTCTCCCAACTATGAATATTTGCATAGGCAACATTCCCAGCTCAGAGCATTGTACATGTGACCTTACCCCAGGAGATTTTTCTGACAGAGCTGCACCCATATCCAGCTGTAATTACTAGGGATGATGCATCATAGCAATAGACCAAATCTTGGCTAACACTTGCCAGGTAGATATGATTGGTACCTTTTTTCTCCCTCAAATCAGCTGAAAACAATAAAAAGTCATTGTTAATTTAATAGCTTTGGTTGAGAAATGATCACTGTTGGGCATGAATATGCAAATGACATACTGTGCCGTTTTCAAAAGTTTATTTTATTTTCCACCCTAAACTTTAGCTGTCTGTGCTTTCATCTGTAAATACTTTCAGTGAAAACAAAAATCACAATTTCCTGTACCTTTCCCTTTTATTTATTTTTAATATTAATGTTTCCAGATAGTGCAGCCCATTCACTGTATAAAATCTGTTCCTCTACAAGTGAACCTGGGGAACATCTCTCCACCTATCCAAACACTTTATATGAGTGGCTTCAAGGCTTCAGTATTTTTTAGAGCTCTCTGGTGATTCTAGATACTACTGATTTATATAGTCTCCTTGTTTGGCACCTCTGAATCTCTTAAGCTCTACACAGATCACAGAGTTAGCTATTATCTTCTCTCTGTTTTCATTGTACTTTGTTTTAATCCTGAGATATTTTTCAATAGATTTACTTATTTACTTCTTTCACTAAACTTTGCTCCCTATAAGCATAGACATTTTCTTTTTTATTTTTGTATCTTTAGCACTTAGCAGAGCACCTAGAACAGGATAGCTATTTGATAAATCATAGCTGAAAGGAATAATCTCACACCATCTTCTCAAAAATGCCATGAAATAGGTATTCTTGTAATCATTCTTGTCTCATCAGGTCAGAAACTGAGGCTCACAGACATAAAGCTCTCTGTGTAGAGTTTGACTTGAACCCAGATGTGAGAAGGACATCAAGACCATATCCTTTTCTAGAACATCATTCTTAATGGAAAGTACTGATACACTCGCTGCTATTTATGGCTGAATGATATGAAATAGCAGGTTAAAAACAGTCAAGATATGGCAATTTTATAGAATTCAAACTAATACTTTTGTTGTGGCCTTTATTTAGGGTTTGACTTTTTGTTAAAATAGATCACAATCAATAGTGAAAGCAAATTGGCTGGAACTCTCAGTGGCCTTGGCTGGTCAGAACATATGTACCTAGAAGGTTGGTGAGCAGAAACTCAGGCCCACTGGCCCCTCATAGTGTAGACTTCAATAAAGAATTTCATGTGATGAGTTCAGTCTAATGACTGTATGGATATTAACCATGAGATTGGGTCTTTTCTTTAACAATTCATGGAGTGGTGATTTGGAAGTCAATCCATCAACTCATGGAGCTGTAGAATCCTGAAGAGTCTGATTTCTCATGGAGTTAGACCATTGCACAAAGAATTAAAAGACCTGAACTTAAATCTGTTAAGCTACCACCTTGCTATATGAACTTATGAAAGCCTTTCATCTCTGTAAATTTTACTTTCTTTATCTGCAAAATGGAGAGAATAAGTCCTATCATACCAGACTAATCAAAGGTAATACCCATTAAAGACCAACAAACTATAGTGTAAGGTGTAGTAATATGATAATGTTATTGTGGCTCTTCCCCACCTAGAAGGAAAGCCCATCTGGTTCAATAAGCACAGCATTAAAATATAAATACTTGAATGAACATCCTAGATGTCTTTAATGATAATACATGAGCATCCTGTCTCTAATGTAAAGTCCCTTCTGGTATGAATAGATTGTTATAGCCAGTTCATTTTCCATCATTCCAGCAGATTAACTGCTAATCTGAACTCTTGAAATAGGAATGATGAACCTCTGTGGAGTTGAAGGGGCTTTCTGTTTAACTTACCTGTTTTTGTCTCTTATAATGAGAAGTCACCTCTGTGCCCAGAGTGTTCTGCTTCCTCTGAAGGCTTGCAGTTCTCACTTTATACACAGTGGCAAGTGGTCACGCAGGCCAACAGTTTGACTGGGGAATTCACTACCTACGACCTAGAGAAAGAAATGACATTGGAAGTTAAACCATCTTAAAAATAATACATGAATAGTGCCATCTCCTTGTTTGTCTATTTTGGATGCTTCTGAATGCAATTTTGATAATGTATCTATATGGTTCTCAAAGTAAGGATTCCAGAACATCATCATCATCATCATCTGAGAATTTACTAGAAATATAAATTCTTGAGCACTACTCTAGACTTACTAAATGAGAAATGTTGGAGATGGGCCCCAGCAATCTGTGTTTAAGCACTTTCTAGGTGATACTGATGCATTAGTTAAAGTTTGAAAAGCCTGACATATCTTTACTGGACAAATTCATGCCCCTTGAAGTAAGATAGGGACAAGAAGAGTGACATGAGTATTTATAGTTAATCTTTCCCCGGGTACCTACTGAAATTTTTTTGTCAATTATACTCAGTTCTGTTTGTGGGACTTTGTCGAGTTAATAGGTGTTTGGGTGGAGAAAGTTGGGTGAATATGAATGTGAATATGAAAATTGGGTGACCATGAGAATATGAAGTCATATGAATTTTGAAGAGACATTTTGCCACGTTTAATTGAAAAATTCTGGGAAGTATAGGTGGGGCAAAAAAGGAGGTATGACCAAGACATCTAAATGAAGTTGTCCTTCTTTTAGGAAAAGAGAGAAAAAAGGTAAAACTTGCATGCCCCCAGTTGTTCAAGACAACAGTCTAGCATCAGACTTTTAACTCATTTTCTTTTCTTCAATGGCCACATCCAGTACCTTAGCAAATCCTCTCAACTCCATATCCAAAATGTATCATCAGCTCATTTATGTCTCCAAATCTATGCTGCACTGCCACATCAAAGGCATTATCATCTTTCTCCTGGATCATGTCTTGCCTCCTAACTGGTCCCCTAGCTTCCCTCTTGTCAATCTACTTTGAATACATTTAGAATCACCCTAAAATATAATTCAGATAAGTCACTCCCCTGCCTGTTCAGAACACTCTAATGGTTGTTCTTTGCATTTATAATAAAACCACACTTTGAATCATGACCCACAAGGCTCAGCCTGATATGGACATTAACCATCTAATCTTGTTTTAATTCCCTCCCCTGACAGTCTGCTCCAGTGGCAGTTATTTTTGTTATTGTTATAGTTTAGAAAGAGAAAGAGAGTGCATGGGAGAAGGGCAGAGGAAGAGATAGACAATCTGAAGCAGCCTCCATGCTCAGCACAGAGTCAGACATGGGGCTCAGTCCTACCAGGACTATGGGATCATGACTTGAGCCAATATCAAGAGTCAGGTGCTCAACTGACTGAGCCACCCAGGCACCCCATCCAGTAGTAGTTTTTTTTTTTTTTTTTTTTTTATTGTCAATTCCTCAAACATCTCAAGCTCTTTCCTGTCTCCAGACATTTGTACATGCTGTCAGCTCTGCTTGGGATGCTTTGCCCTCTGCTCTTTCAAAGCTGGCCCTTTCTTCTGCTTTAAGTTTCCACGAAATGGGCAGGTCTTCAGAAGGACTGTTTTTGGAGAATCTGTCTCAAGTGAGTTTCTCCAAACTCATTCAGTACTTACTCTATCTTGACTCTTTTTTTGTTTCATGGATAGAATTTTTACAGTTAGAAACTATTAATTTATTTTCTGGTTTCTGTCTCTAGAATGTAAAGTTCTCATAGACTGAAATCATGTATGTCTTATTTGGTTTTATTTCTGCCAATACCACAGTGATGGGCACATAGTGATTGCTCAGTAAATGTTTGCTGAATAAGTGAATTGGTGCATCTTTTGTGCTGTGTGATTCTTTGGACAGATAGATAGATATTTAGAAAGTTTTGCTTAGTGCTCTGTAATATTCTGCTATGGTTGCTCTTCAAGAAAGCTTGGGGAAAGAATTATTGGTTTTAAATGAGGTGGACTGTGAATATATGCAGTGCTATGCTAGAACCAGTTCATACTGGCTTGTGAGAACAGATTGTGAGCATCTCTTTTTAATTCTATGACCTTGTATTTATAGTTTGAAATCTGTAATGGTGGGAGTATTTACACCATGGCAACTGATAAAAACTAAAAACCAGAGATTTCTTTTTACACAGAGAACTACTTCTTAAAAAGTTCTGAGCATATTATTGATAGATATGTGTTTTAGGTTGTAATCCCCAGAAACAGACCCTTAAATGTGAGTTTGTGAGAAAGTGATTTATTTGGAATTATTCCAGGGAAAAAGGGATAACAGGGGAATAAGATCAGTAAGGGGAGAACACCAAAGAGACATATGATATCAAGCAAAGTTCCGTGGAGTTTTACTCTGGCTCAATCCCACAGAACAGTTCTGAAAACAAAGTTGTCCATTCAGGGGCTATGGATCTGGATTATTTGTACTCTCACCTATCAGTCATTGGTTAAGGACTGACCCATGGGGAGTATGCATTCCTAGGCACTGCCTATTTGCAAAAGGAAAGCAAGTTCTGGCAGCCTCAGGGCAGAGCTGTAACAGAGTCACAGTTGTGGCTGTTGGGAGTGTGCACATCCAAACATGGCAAACCCTGGGCCCAGGCTCCGCCTGCTGACAGCCCTTTGGAAGAGTGCCTCCTTACATTTAACATACATTTAATTAACCAGAGGTATGGGGGTCTGGAGGGCCAGTAGGTCTGGGGCTGGGCCTAAGATTGTAAGTATCTGAGAAGCTCCCAGGTGATATCATTGCTGCTTCTCATGAATCACACTTTGAGGGGCAAAGTGCAACAAGATGCTCTGAATTATTTTGTACAGGCAGATCCAGTTTTATTTGGCTTAGTCAAGTTAGTTTTCATGGAAACATGGTTTACAGAAGAGTTGGAAATAGAACCACCTGATAGATACCTGATCCCACCATTGAATTTCTCCACTTTATCAATGAGATCAAATACTTAGTTACAGTACTTTAAGTTTGCAGGGGAGGTTTCAGATCCACAATACTTCAGAGAAGATAAGTAAATGCCAGGTAAGTGTCTAAACACTTTTTGACCATATCAAAGTGCTAGTAGCTAAATCTATTGCCCAGACACCAGTGATTTTTGGTCTCCATTTTTGGACTCAAGTTAATTCATCTATCCAATAAGCATTTAATGATGGCTATTTATTTGTAAGTCACTATGAGTGTTTTGTTGATATAAAAATGAATCAGGTAAAAAAAATAGACATGTCTCTTGCTCTTTGTGACATCACAGTCTAGAGTGTTGACTTAAAGAAATTATTAGAAATGGGTTTCAAATTGATAATACATCTGCAGTGCTTACTTTTTGGGTGTTTAATGGGTGACAGAACTTGAATTACCCCTGCACCAAATTTTTCTTACACAACCAACTTAACGATGTGAGGGGGCTGCCTATGGCACAAACTCAACGAAGAAATAAAGTAGAAAATTATTTTTAAGCCTCATCACTGGAGATGTGAAGGCATAAATGCTTTTTACTTGCCAACTCTACTCTTTATTTTTATATTCCCCAATGAATGCTAATAAGACATACCAGTGCAGACTGCCTTAGGCAGAAATAAATATTATGCACTTGCAGTAATTAATTTATGGCAAAGTGCAGTCAGTAGGGTAAAGTGAATTTGTGAAATTCTCAGAGTACTTGACAGCTTCTTATTGGAGTAGAAATAAAATGTAGTCAATAAATGGTAAAATGCTGAAGAAAGTGTTTAGTTATCACCACAGGGTTATATTAAGTAATTTGGGGTACTTTGCTTTCCTACTCAATGCAAGTTATGCATTCATATTATTGCAACATCAGTGCAAGTATTCTTTGAAAATACCTTTTTGTTTTCTAACAGTATGCAAATAGGGTTCTAGATCTGTAAACCTTTACATGGGTCTGAATGGAGCCCCCATATATTTTGGAAGTATTTTGTTTCAAATAATTTTGAGGCAGCAGCAGTTAATAAAATGTTACTTCATAGACATGAAAATGTTTTGGCAGGTAGATATGTTAGTGGGATGATGTTGAGTATTTTCAGAATCCCCTGCCCTTAGGTTTGCAATTTTATTGGTGGTAATCTCTTTGTTTAAGTTCAGATTCCTGAAAAGCAGAGCCTGAGATAGAGAATCTTATATAAGTAGTTTATTGAGGTAGTACACTTAAAAAAGATTTTTTAAATGTTTTTTATTTATTTCTGAGAGAGAGAAAGAGAGAGAGTGAGTGAGCGGATGAGCAGGGGAGGGTCATAGAGAGAGGGAGATACAGAATCTGAAACAGGTTCCAGGCTCTGAGCTAGCTGTCAGTACAGAGCCTGACATGGGGTTTGAACCACAAACCGTGAGATCATCACCTGAGCTGAAGTCAGACACTTAACTGACTGAGCCACCCAGGCATCCCGAGTAGGATAAGTCTAACCTCAGCTGGATCCTGCAAGGAACTCTAGAATGTGAATCATGTTATAAAGTGGCCCACCATGAGGCCAGAGACCTGGCCTTTTGTACCTCCATGTCAGTTAATCAGGGAGTGACTCTGTTTGGGAAGAAACAGACTATCTTCCTGGTGAAGTGGCTCCTTTAGGCCAAGAACAATTCTTGTATTGGAGATTTGGAAAAGAAGGCATCTGAGATCCAAGAAACACAGCATCTGGGGGATGGTGCATCAGCCCAATGAAGGCAATTTGGGTAGGGCACAAACTTGACCTATTACACTCATCTGGGAAATGAGGAAAGGTGAAAAAATGACAAATTGGTTTATGAACTATGTGCTATGATAAAATAGCAAAAATAATGCCCTTGCACTGATTAGCATGTCTTGGCCACAATAACATTTTGGTTCCTGGTATTATTACTAAACTTTTCCTTCTGAAGTGACTTAAAAGTTAATCCAGTAATTATCCCACCCTTCTTTGGTCAGTTCTTAACATAAAATATATTCATAGGAAGTAAGTTGGTTGTTACAGCGTTGGGAAATTGACCAGGGGAAAATGGGCTCATGCCTTGGATGACAGAATCTGGGGGAAATGTTGTAGGAAGTAGACTAATCCTTGGTCATGATGCAGTAATTTTGTGGTAAATGCATCACTTCCTTTCTCTATGGAAGTCTTCTGCAGACCCAAATTAACTACTCCTATGTTCCTCATCATACCATGGAATGATCCTTTCCTTCTTCTTTCTCCTTATATTCTGTCTCTCATTTTCTTTTCTCTTCTCCTCACTTGTTTCCTCCTTCCCTTCTTCACTCTTTTTAAAAAATTACTTTATCTTCCTCCTTTATGCTTGCAATCTAGCTGCCTTCCTTCTTTCTTCTCTCTTGTTTCTTTTCTAATTTCCACCCTCACCCCTCTCCCATCTCTATTTCTTGTATTAAATACCCCTACCTATGTCCTCCTCCCCTCTTCCCTACTCCCTTCTTGTGTCTCCTTCTTCATCACTTTCCTTCTGTTCACTATTTCACTCTTTTGCTTCACATCCATTTTCCCTTTTTTCTCTTTATTCCTCTTTCTCTTTTCCTCTCTTCTTTAATTTTCACAGCACATCGATTGGTTTCTAGGTAGCCAGGATGCATGCTATATTCAGATTGCCTTCTCAAGCTCTAGACAGGGACAGGATTTGTTACAGTTAACTTGGTGAAAGTGATTCAACCAAATGATCTAAGTATTTGTGTGTAATAATTCTGGGAAGGCATGGAGAATGTGAGTGTATGTGTAATTCAGCACTGTGTGTAATTCAGCAGGGCTTTGGCCTTCCAAACTACTTAACACAGGCTTAGCTTTATTGGGCTCTAGTCTGCCAGGGCACCAGTGCTTTGGATCTACCATGATTAAGGATTCTTTTCCAGATCCCCCAACTCTCAGCTCATGGCATTCTTTGCAGAGCTCAAAAAATGCTGATGTAAGTTCACTATCCCCACCAGCCAGCTTTGAGCAAGATCTGTCTCAACTGCCTCACTCTCATTATACATCCCATCTGTCTCTGATGCTCCTTTGGCAGTCAAAGAGCTTGATGCATTATGCATCTCAGAATATTAGAAAGATTATATAACCATCAGGCTATCAAAATCAGGAGACCAGAAATAATGGGAGCATCTCTTTCAAGGACTTTCCCCTTAGTTCTAGTGTTAAGGAGAACCATGGTATTGGCTAGAGAATTTTAAATGGGAAGGAAAATACACAATCACAAGCACATACACCTGCAACTTCATACAGTTCTAAGGATTGACTTTGTCAGCTTAGTTAAGAAGAATGGAGGTATTAAAGGCCTTTTGGCAAGAGCCTCCCAGAATCATTAACTGATTTTGTGATTCAACAAAGGCCTATAAATTGCTAAAGGTATTGCCAGAGAGATGCAGTTTATGTATAAATAGATGAAAGTAGAAGATACTATATCTTTTATGGGTGGCTTAATGATATCCATAGGATGATATGCTAGCCATAAAGGTGAGTAGGTGGAAGGAATCAATAAAATTCATATTTTCACGTTGTCAGTTTGCTAATCTGACTAGATAATGAGTGAATTCTATACCAGAATGTTAGTTGGTTATTCTAGGAAAGTATCAATCCATGTTGCACCTTGCTGATTAGATTCTAGTTATTAGAAAGATTCAAGCTAAGTAACGCACAGATGGCTCACCCATAGGCAGGAAAAAGTTAACCCTATGGAACATTTTCAGATAATAGTGAAGACCAGGAATTCAGAGAATCTAACAGGGAGTGTTGCTAAAATCAAGGAGGGATACGTATCAAGACTTGATTACTACCAAACCCTAAAAATACAGCATAATTATCTTGTATGGTCGCAAAACCTCTTTTAATTTGGAAAGTTCATTCCCTGGACCTTACTTTCAGAGTCTGGCAATGGTTCAGGTATTTGTCATAGAATTCAAGTACAGAAAGTGTGTGTACTTTGGTTGCAGTAGAAGAGTGTCACTGGGAGCCAGAGCAGTTTCATCCTTCATCTTCCTCTGGAGCCACAAGGTCTCTGTCTCTATTTTCCATATTTACTTACAGAAGAGAAAAAGCTGCTTCTGCTTCTTTGGTACATTAGCCATCACAACTGTCCCCAAGATGGTGACTTTGGCCATGAATCCACCTCTTATTTCCAGTAAATATTGACCCAAGTGCCCAATATCAGGAGAAAACACCTGATTGGCTACACATGGGTCATATGACTGCCTCTGGTTCAGTCAGCTATGACAAAGAGGGTGAGTCACATGGTACTCATTGGCTATGTTCATTCTCTCATTATGGAAGGGAGAGTTGTTAACAGAGCATGGATGTGGATGGGAATATCAAAAGATGTCTGCCACATTATTCCAACATTTCAAAAGTCGAGATGAGGAACAACACCGGAATGATGATCATGAAATGGAACTGTAAAAATGAATGGGTCTTTACTCATAGCTTAGTTTAAAAGTAATGCTCTCAGAGGCCTTAAGCTCTATATAAAAATATGAAGATTATATACAAATTTTAATTTATAGAAATTTAACATGATATTCAAGATAATATTCCCAAAGGCAAAAACATTTATACTTGACAATAAAACATCCAGTTTAAAATAAACAAATCTAGGGGCACCTGGGTGGTTCAGTCTGTTGAGCATCCAGTTTTGGCTGAGGTCATGATCTCACAATTTTTGGGTTCAAGCCCCAAGTTAGGCTTTGCACTGATAACTTAGAGCCTGGAGCCTGCTTCAGATTCTGTGTCTCCCTCTCTCTCTGCCCTTCCCCCATTGTTCTCCCACCCTCATTCCATCCCTCCCCCCTCAAATGAACATTAAGAATTTAAAATAAATCTATATGATGTCTTTAAATGGAGTATGTTGTTGCTTCATTGATTTCAGTGTATTTTTAAAAAATCATATTGAAATATGAACCCTATTGCCAATTATTTGATACTTTTAATTAAAAAAAGTTATTTTCTCTCAGTATATAAGTTAAATTATCTTCTCATTTACTAGGTCTCCACTTTCAAAGGATATGTGTCTAATTGTCTGCCTTTTAGGTTAACTTCTTGATGTTGCGATAGCTTTTTAAATAACAGAAGTGACCTGTAATAAGCCCTGAGATATGAGATATGAGCTTTATAAATAAGATCTTTACCTCTGTAATTGTTGCTATTCATTCAAGTGCACAAACCCATAACTCTTCTTTCTCCAACCCAAATCATTCAGTCACCAAGTCCTGCCAATTTCTTTCTCAATATCTGTCAAATCCATCTCTTTCAACATTTCTTTCCTTTGATCTTATGTATACACTGCTACTCTAGGAATACTTCAAAGGCACTGCTTTGCTTTTGCCTATCCTTTCTGCTAACAAACTGACTCACCATTGTTTGTAGAACCAAGCCCACTTTCCCCATCTTCCCAATGCAGAATCTTCCTTCCTACCTCTTGACCCAAAGATAACAGAAAGTTGAGAAAGGATGTTGAAAAATAAGATGCAAAGCCCAGGGTGCAGTTTTGTGGCTAGTTTATTTTTCTTTATCAACATAGTGGTCCCTGAAATGATGTCAGAGCCTCCCAGTAGCTACTGAGTGAGTCTTCATTCTGTTTTGTCCCCTTATCCATAATATATCACATTGCTCTGTTAGGAGATGAACAAGAGGCAAGATTGCCAGATTTGGTTTAAAAGCTTTTCTGCCTCTTCTATCTGGTTACTAAAATAAATGTTAGTTAGCATTTGCTCATAAAGGTATCTTATGGATAGGGTGACTTGCAGTCATTTAATTATTTTTCCAACTGTAGAAAAGGTAAATTTTGACCTTTGCTGTTATATAGTCTTATGTGTACATTTAAAATTTTTTAAAGAAAGAAAATGTAAATATACAGAGATAAATTACTATATTATAGAAAAGATTTAGAGTCATAAATTGCCCCTGGTATCTGGCTTATGGTAAGGAATATATCTGTTTGCTCTGGAGTTATAGCCCCTAACCAGTTCCCAATCCTTCCCTCTTAGTTGGAGGTGTGCACAATCACTTTGAAAACAACCTATTTCTGGGAGTCCCAGTTCTTTTTTTTTTTTTAATGTTTATTTATTTTTGAGACAGAGAGAGACAGAGCACGACCTGGGGAGGGGCAGAGAGAGAGGAAGACACAGAATCTGAAACAGGCTCCAGGCTCTGAGCTGTCAGCACAGAGCCCAATGCGGGGCTTGAACCCATGGACCGCAAGATCATGACCTGAGCCGAAGTCGGTTGCTTAGCCAACTGAACCACCCAGGTGCCCCATGAAGTCACAGTTCTGCTTTCTTGACTCCCTAGTTTACAACTCTTATAGAGGTGATAATAACTGTTAAAGATCCATTCAACAAATATCTATTTTGAGCATCTACTATGTGAAGATATTCTTCTAGATACCAAAAACAAAAGTGAAGGTGGTCATGAGAGAGTTCTTAACAGGCTGCTTAAACATTCTCAGTGCTTTTATGAAAATGAGAGTAGGAATAATATACTATCCAGACATTAAAGAGCCTGAAACATAATGTCTAATCAATACATGACCAAGGTCTTCAGCCCTGGAATAGAATTTGTTTACTAGTGCCAGTGCTAGGTAGAGAGGCTGTTACCAGGTGGCACTCTGAAGTACAACAATCATATACTGAGTTCCCACTCTGGACCTAATGTCATGCTAGATGGTAGAGATACAACTAGGAGCAAGAGAAAGAACTTTTACAATGTTCACAGTCTCTTAGATTACTTGGAGGGAGGAAGACTAGGGAACCTATATTAACAAATAAATGTGTGGTCCAAGATAGTCGCATCCCCTTTTTGCCTTTCCAGTCTTCTACATCCTTATTCCTAGTGAACATGGAGTATTTTTTTTAAAGTTTTTATTTATTTTTGGGAAAGAAAGAGAGACAGAGTGCAAATAGGGGAGGGACAGAGAGAGAGGAAGACACAGAATCCAAAGCAGGCTCCAGGCTCTGAGCTGCCAGCATAAGAGCCAGACATGGGGCTTGAACTCATGGACTCTGACATCATGATCTGAGCTGAAGTTGGATGCTTAACTGACTGAGCCACCCAGGCTTAGGGAATTTTTTATCATAAGAATCCATGGAAGTTATCATTTGAGAGGTGATTAATATTTGTACCATTTCTAAGATGATTAATATAATTCATCATAATAGTGTTGTCAAAACAAACAATATTAAAATAAATTAATAATTAACATTCATTGAGCAAATTTGCCAGGAACTCTTCTGAATGCTTTTTGTATACCTAACAGCTTTGTGTATTGACCTATTGGCTTTATGTATTGACCTTCTCACAATTATCATTATGAGAAGATATATTAAGGAATGACTCTAGGTTTAAGAACTTCAGGTGTCATAGCAAATGGTGGGTAAGATATATGGGTGCAGCCTGCCACTCAATGCCTCTGAAATCATACCAAGTGAGTGGCTACCTGTGTTATCTTCATAACTACTTTATAAAGTATGTGCTTTTATTCTATATATGTATTTAAGGAAGCTTTGGCACAGAAATTTTAAATAACTTGCTCAATAATACAAAAGAGAGTTGGTCTTGTAAATGTGAGGCTCAACAATTGCCAACCTCAGATACCTGAGAACAGAGGGAGCTTGCTGCTCTGAAACAGAGAGTGAGGACATCAAACTACCATTTGATGAAATCAGGAACATGGGTGAAGGCAGAGGGTGTGGAATCAGGAAAGGAAATGAAGGGAGAAGGGACTTAGGGACACCTATCTCAAATGGGCCCTGCCTGGTCTGAAAAGGATTCCCTTGGGAAGAGCAGAAAAATCATTTGACTGAATGCCAAATACATTTGAATTTGGCTTAAACTAAGGTTTAGTTATGGTAGGGACTATCTGTTATTGTGGGATAATATAAACTGAGTCTTGGAAAGTAAGCAGGTATTTACCAATCCCAATCCCACCAAAAAAATGATGGAGAAGGACATTTATGGCAAAGCAGTTAGCATGAGCAATGTTATATAAGTAGGAAGAGGTCTTCAGAGGGATTGCAACTTGACTAGAGTTACCTTAGAGTTACCTTGCTGCAGTGAATGATGTGGCCAGAAATTTTGGCATGAACAGACAACCTTGTAAGCCATATTTAGAGTAGGATATGGGAAACTGCTGAGGATGTCTTAGTGAAGGAGTAACTTGGTTAGATATGGTTTATAAAGCTCACTCTGTCATGATATAAAGAATGGCTGGATGAAAGATACATGCTTCTGCATTGCTCCCAAACCCACTATCTCCATAGAATTTCTAACTGTGTCTTATATATCCCTTTAAACATACACTGAGTATATCAAAGGAGAAGAAAGATATCTAACACATGTTTTTGTGCCTTTGAACTTCTCAGGAAAATAACAAACTGTATATTGCTTATTGAGCAGATGGAATATCACTTGTAGTTTATATTTACATCTGTGAGACATCTTAAGGATTGAGTGGTTTAACAGCACTTCTGTTGTGTATGCTATAAAAATTCATCGGTCAAATCGAGTCTCAGTGCAGATTATGAAAATAAAATGTGCGACTCCATTTTACCATTTTAGTATTGAATTAACAAATATAAATTTAATGTTTACTATGTGCTGAATGGTTGTTGTATTATATACTGTGGGAGATGCCAAGAATAATACATATACTAATACTATTACTAATAATATGATAGTAGCCAAAATTTATTGAGTGATAGCTTGAGTCGAGTATTTTTCTAAATGCTTTACATGAGTTACCTAATTTAATCCTCACAAAAGCACTAAAGGTGAGATTACATAGCTAGTTAGATGTACAGCTGGGATTTGAAATTTGTCTGATATAAGAACTTGAGCTTTTAATCTGACACTCAGAGAATTTAGATTCTAACTGGGACAGATACAAAATAAGTATAAATGGGTCCAGAAAAGCACGGTGACCTTGTTTAATTTGGTAAGGTCAGGGAAACCTTTGTGGGGGAAAAAGTACTGTGTCTTAGGTTAAGTTTCTCTGGAAGAAACTATGAAATAAGGAAACAAGTATAAATAGTTTATTTAGGAGGTGATTCCAGAAATGCACTGGTAGTGTTGTGGGGAAGTGAGAAGAGAAGGAAAGCAATAAAGAACATGTTCAAGCACAAGTTGCCACAGTAGACAACTTAGGCTAAATTCCACTGGGGACTCCAGGAGATAGTATGATTTAGAGTAGTACCACCCACAAGGTGAGGAAGCTGAGGAATTCATGCTCCTATTTCAATCTTTTTTTTTTTTAATATATATATTTTTTAATTTATTTCTAGGAGAGAGAGAGAGAGAGAGACAGCGTGAGCAGGGGAGGGTCAGAGAGAGAGGGAGTCACAGACTGAAACAGGCTCCAGGCTCTGAGCTGGCAGTCAGCACAGAGCCCGACGCGGGGCTCGAACCCACCAACCGCGAGATCATGACCCAAGCGAAAGTCGGACGCTCAACCGACTAAGCCACCCAGGCGCCCCTTCAATCTTTTAAAGACTGAAGATTGCTCCAGGCTTTGTTAACTCACTGGAATTTCCAGCCAGCTCCAGGCACATGCCCTCAAGGCAGCGAGTATCCAGTGGTTGAAGTAAGGTGGGATCGGAATGTACTGGAGTGGTGACTGCTGAGAGTAAATGGATTGGACACCAAGAGCATCAGCTACAAAGTTTGAATTGTGGCTGCTCCTTGATGAAAAGGGGGCAGGATATGTAGTCTGTTTTGGTCATCTGTGTGCTCAGCTAAAAATCTGGCATGCTACTTCTGAGGAAGAGGAAGAGAACAGATACAGGGAAATAACTCACAGTCTCTGCTGCAGTGTTGCCCAGGGAGTGGTTCAAAGGGGTGGTAATCCACACAAGAAAGATCAATGAAGCTGAAGAAGTGTTAGCTAAGCTCAGAAAACTGAAATCAACCAGAGGGGTGTGTGTGTGTGTGTGTGTGTGTGTGTGTGTGTGTGTGTGTGTGTGGCACATGGTAGTAGAGAGGGCTTGAGACAGAGAAGAATGTGGAAAATTGGAAGACCTGAGGAAGGCTGTATGGCAGAACTGCAGGAGTTAGGGAGAAAACAGGGTATTATGAGATTGGAGAAAAGGGAGGTGGGGCGCTAGGCAGGGCCAAGTTACCATGAACTGGACTGTAAACCTGATGCTCTTAAATACCTCCCTCAAGTAACGTGTTACTTTCACCTGGCTGACAATCACTGTTATCAGAATATCATTAAGGAATGACTCTAGGTTTAAAAACTTCACGTATTGCACCAGATGGTGGGTAAGATACGTAAGTGCAGTCTGCCACTAAGTGCCTCTGAAATCATACCAAGTGAGTGGCACCTGTGTTATCAGGATGCATAGGGCTAAAAACTGTGACTCCAATTGCCTAAGTAGAAAGGGAGTTTACCTCCTAGAGAGAGATAGGTGACCAGGCTCCAGAAATGAGAGATTTGGCTGTTCTCTTGATTCCTTCCTCCTCTGTATCAATTTTGTTCTCAGCTTGGCTCCCTTCATGGTCAGAAGATGGGTGCAATCAGCAACTATGGCAAGGTGCTACTTTATTCTAGTGGGAGAGAGATAATCCACATCCCTAACTAAAGGATAAATTTCTTTCTTTTTTTAATCTTATTAGACTTCCTTACATGTTGAGCCTACCTCTGAACCAATGATGATTACCAAGCAAATTTCCACAGAGGATTGGTGCTAGTCTAAAATCTAATCAACATCAAAGAGGAAAGGAATACCACAATTGGCTTAGACTAATCAAGGATTACTTCTGGAGATGTGGATGGAGTTATAGTCATAGTGGCAGAATGGATACCTGAAGAAAATAATGATTTTCAAAGGAAGGAGGGAAGAAAAAGTGATTCTGGGCTTATCACTCAAATTATCTACTCCATTACTAATTCTTTCTGTTCTTCAAAATAGCCACATAAAATAAAGGATCTATAATTGATATATTTCAAAGCATAGCTTTTCTTGAAAATATTCATCTTCATATAAAAATATTTTAAAATTTCATTTAAAAGCCCAGACTCTGGATCTAAATGCTTGAGTTGAGATTCATGGTTCACCATTTACCGGATGTATTATCTTAAGAAACTTAAAGTCTTGGTTACCATTATCCATGTAACAGAGACACAATCATCTCTACCACAAAGAGTTGTGCAGATGTTGAAATTACACGATGTTTTATAAATCTTGGGACAGTGCTGGGCTCATGGTAAGACACCAGTAAATTTAACCTGATAATATTCCTTGTTTGCTTAGTACAAAATGATTTTCTGCCAGTTATGTTAAAATAGAGTGAGAACTTGTGATTTGATAGGGAATTTCTGGCTTGAAAATATCTTTGGGAATTGGTAGAATTGATATGAATTTAAAATGCCTCCTTCTAAATGTCCAGTTTACAAATCTGGGTTTTGAAATGCAATGAAGGCATTAAAAAGAGCTTTCCTGATATGAAAACATAACCAGGATATTAGTATTTCCATGTATAGACATTACTGAGCCCCTTCAAGGAACAGATGGACTTAAATATGAATGAATGAAGTGATAACCTAGGTATAATTAGCAGGAAGGGATAATGACACTGTAATTAGACCAGGGATATGAGGAGTTAGAGAAGGCTCCAAACACCTATCTTTCATTGCCCAGAAATCATTATAGGAGGTTGGGGCTTAGGGAGTGAGGAGAACTTGCTTCATACGGATGTTTCCATTGCTTATGCCAAAACACATTCAGCCATTGTATAGTTTTGCAAATCTCTCTCCTGAGAGAAGGAGAAGATAATTTTCTAAGCAGCTAAGCCCACATAACCACTAAAAAGGAAATGAAATTAATGGAATAGTTTTTATATTCCCTCTCACACTCATCTATAATAAATCACATGAAACTGCAGCATTTCTGCATTTATCACATAAACAGTCCCTTTTCTCCTGATGGTTGTACTTCTGACTTTAAATACTTGAGAAATAGATTAATTGTCTGGAGTTGGGAAAGGTCAGTACTTGATCATAAGTAGCTATCAAAAGATCACACCAGCACTGTCCAACTGGCACTTACCTTTGGGACTCTTGGGCAGTGGAAGAATGTTCAGATAACAGAAATGTAGAAAAAGAGTCATTCTCCCCCTTTATCTTTTTTTGGTCCATCCACTAAATGCAAGCATACTGTTCTATTGTCAACATTGTAAGGAAAGCCACATTGAGAGGACATCCCTCCCTTTATCTTTTCTTGTGTAACTTATGCTGAAAACTGAAAGCTGGTGCATCAGGCAACTCAAGGGATCTTGAGCAAAAGTACATGAATCCTGAAGGAAACAAACTGCAAAACTCTCTAAGAATGTTAAATATTCTTTGGGCTGATGCCTCTTACCTTCAACATAAAGTACTTTGTGTGTAAGAGTGTCAAGGCCATTCCCCAACCAGGGGGCCAAGGTAAAAGCTAGAAACAGGATAAAATAATTGTCTCTTTTCCTTCTTAATCTTTGAAAGTGATGGTGTTTCCCAAGACTATGCTTTTCTATCTCAGGTGTATCTGTTCCCTGAGATTGTGGCCTGGTGTGCCTGGTAATACATAAAACCTCAGGATAAAGTTAGATCTACTTTATTGAGCATTTTTTTTTCTATTTGAGAGTTTGTATATCAATTAGGAATACATTGAGCTGCAAGTAACAAAAACAGTGGCTTAAACAAATAGTATAATTTGCTTACTTAACGAGATCTCCAGCATTAGATGGTGCTTTTAGACACTCAGATTTTGTCTGTATTTTCACCCTTAGTAGCTATTCTTTTGTCATCTTTTGCATATCAGCTTTTGTCCTTTTTCTTGCACTACTGGTGTTGCAACACAACTGCTGTACTTCAAGGGACCAAGACTCTGTACAAGGTGGTTGGGCAGTGTCATTTGGCTCTGTCTCTTTTCTAAGGGAAGATAAATCTTTCCAGGATCCTCTCCCTAAAGATTCCATTTCACCTTCAGTTGCTGGAATCAGACCATATTTTATCCTTAGATGTGGGGACAATTACACATCAGAATTCAGAATCGCCTCAATCAGCTTAGACTAGTTATGATACCATACTTGGGACTTACCACATTGTCATCTTGAACAAAATTCTGATTCTGTTAACAAGCATGAAATGCCTATTTATCCTATTTATTAGTCCATTAATGAGGTTAGCCACAGTAAATATTGGGAATATCTTTAAATAGTAAAACAAGTAGGAATGTATTGCATTAAAAATGAAAATTTTGCATTAAATTTTAATATAATATTTGAAGATGCAACAGGCTTTCAGACTGCACTGCACGCCTGCCACAGTGCATAACTAACTACCCTCCACCAATGCCTCTCATCCAGTCTACTTTCTACAGGGTAGCAGGGTGATCTTTGGAAGGTACAATCTGAATACGTTGGTCCCTTGCTTACAGGTTGTCAATACCATCTCAACAGTGTTGGGATAAAGACTAAAGCCCTGGTGGTGCCATTATAATCTCTCAGAGGCTGGTCCCAGATTCTTCCCTGACCCCATTTTTCTCACTCTTCCCATTTGCTTCTGAAACTCCTGTTATACTTGTTACACTCTTCATTAGATCTAAGCAAACTTGCCTTTGAACCTGGTAGGTGCTTCTTCTCTCTGGATCTCTTTACTCCCACCTTCCATATGTCTTTTCTACTTGCTGACTCTCAGCCATCCTTCCAGTCATTACTTCCTCTGGGAAGCCTTCCTTGTTGGGCCTGACAGGTTCTATGACTCTACTTTTTGTTCCTCCAGCACCATTTCATTGCATTTAGAGTTCTTTATTAAAATTGCTGTAGGTTTTTCATAATATAGAACTTTTCCATCTTATCTACCTTGTTTACTGTTTGATCCTGTCTGCCTCACATATTGCCTAGCCTCCTGCAGGGATTCCATAAATATCTTGAGTTTATTTTGTTCCTGGTTGCTTGAAGTTTGTTGAAAACCTTCTAACTCACTTATTGCCAGCACACTAATTATACAGGGGAAACTCTATCCCTTCATAATTAGTTTGAACCAACAAACAAAACTCAGACATTAAGGGGAAAAAAAGGATATCAGAAGCAGAGAGGCATTTGGTCAGACACCAAATATGACCCCAGTGCCCATTTCATTAGGAAGACTCAACAAATGAGCATTTTATCTCAGCCACTCTTAAGAGAACTGCCTTTTTCTTCAATAACTAGGGTTTTTATTTTGCTTATGACTTGTTTTGTAAAGATGTCTGTCATTTCATATTTAAGGACTTGTTTGTTTTGTTTTCCTGCAAGTTTACAAATGAGAGTATCGGGCCTAGAATACTCATTAAGCTAGTTTTCCTTTCTTAAACTCTCTGATATTTCTTGGTGGGTCTTGTTACTATCTATGTCAGGTAGGCTGGAACCATGCAGCAGAAAAGATAGTATCTGGAAGCCAGGCCTATTACAGATACTTCCAGATTCATGATTGATATTTAAGAAGGAAGACAGGCAAAGAAAGAGGCATCTGAGTTTCCAGATACAGCCATATGTGAAAATAGATGCTACCTTAAGCCCCCAGGTTTGTAAATAAGTAAATGTCCTTTTTGTTTAGGCTTCTTAGAGTTGAGTTGATATTTGGTCTTTCATAAATGAATAATGAATACAAGATTTGGAATTAGAAGTGTAATGGTTGATTGGCTAGAAGTATTACAATCCCTGTGGCCCAACAGTAGGAGAAGTTATTCCCACCTAACTGAATATTTTGAATGTCAGAATATTCTATTATCAGAGAAGAGGGAACAGATACCACAAGATAAAATAAAAATCCAAAGGTATCTATTTTGTCCATATCATATGCTCCTTCATCACTGAACCTTCAGCTAAGTTTATGAATTGCCTTTATTTCTGAAGTTGGAGCTTCCTTCAGGATGGTAGAAGTGAAGAGCCTCTGAAAATTAATTCCCCACATGTTACTTTATCAAGATTAGTCCACTGAAAACCAACTTATGAAAAGTTAGTTGCAAATTTTAAATTAAAAAGCAATGAAAAAAATTCAAAATTAGTCAAAAATCATCATATAATAAATTTGGAGTAAAGGAAAATTCCCATGTCAACACTGAAATTTTAGTCCTAAATGATAAAATGTATGTTTATAAATATTACATTTAATAGCCAAAATTGAACATTTTTGTTAAAACTATTGAATCTTTTGTTAAGCTTTATAAAATTACACTGACTACACTGACAAAACCAAATGTTGTCAAGGATGTGGAGCAATAGGAACACTCATTCATTGTGCATGGGAATATAAAATGGCACAGTCACTTTTGAAGACAGTTTTTGGTGGTTTCTTAGAAGACTAAACATATTTTTACTATGCAATCTAGCAGTCATACTTCTTAATTTTTAGTCAAAGTAGTTGAAAACTTACATCCACACAAAATTCAGCACACAGATGTTTAGGGCACCTTTTTCATAACTGCCAAGACTTGGAAGCAACCAAGATGTCCTTCAGTAGATGAATAAATAGATAAACTGTGGTACATTCGACAATAGGATATTATTCAGCACTAAAATTAAATGAGCTATTAAGCCATAAGAAGACATGAAGGAAACTTAAATACATATTACTCAGTGAAAGAAACCAATCTGAAAAAGCTACATTTTATATCATTCTAACTATATGATGTTCTAGAAAAGACAAAACTATGGAGATAATAGAAAGAGGAGTGGTTGCCCAGGGTTTGGGGTGAAGAAGGGATGGATAGGTAGAGAAGAGAAGATTTTTAGGACAATGAAAATACTCTGAATGATGCTGTATTTATAGGCATATGTCATTATACATTTGTTCATACTAACAGAAGGTACAACACCAAAAGTGAAAGTGAATCCTAATGTAAACTATGGACTTTGGATGGTTATTATGTGTCACTGTAGGTTTATCACTTATAAGAAATGTACCCTCTTGTGGAGGATGTTGGTAATGGGGAAGGCTGTGTACATGTGGCATGGTATGAAGGATATATGGGAAATCTCTGTGTCTTCCCCTCAATTTTGCTATGAGCCTAAAACTGCTCTAAAAATATAAAGTCTAAAAAATTCCAATGGCTCTGCAGGAAATGGGGGACAGTGAATATATTTTGTATATTTGGCCAAATGATCCTTTGATAACTAGGCTTTATCCCTTGATCTAGATCTAGAGTGGGTGCCTAGCACCATTAATGTTCTTCATAGATTTATTTGACTTACTTGAATTCACACTACTGGGTAGGCTTCCCATGAATAAGGCAGGGAGTCCAGTGCAGGTGGATAAAGACAGTGCAGATAAAGGAGGATATCTCCCACAGGGGAAGATCTACAGTGTGCAGGCTGTAGCTGTTCAACACTTTGCCTTGCCTTCATCTCCTTCACTAAGTCTCTGATATGCTAATAAGCTGCCTCATTGTTGAGATCATTTCTTTCTTTTGTACACATGCTGTGGTGGTTAAAGGACCTGCTTTCTAGTACTAAGCCATTTACTGAATCTGTGAAACTTGTCTAAGTCAGATTAAGTTAGACTATGCAGCTGTAAGAAATAGCCCCTCAGTCTTAGTGCCTTAATACAATGTGGTCTATGTTCAACATGGGTTGATGAGGTGAAGGGGAGACTCGGGTCATTATTGTCTTTACTGGGCACTCTCATAGGAGCTATATCCATATAGAGCTACCTTACTTGAACACGTGGTCTCTTTGGTTAACTCAGCAAAAGAAAAGCAAACATATATAGTTACACAGAGGCTCTTACATGCCTCTGCTCAGAAGTGATACTTCATCTCCATTCATACTCCATTAGCCAAATCAAATCACATTGTTATACTCTGCTAAGTGGGCAAGAGATTATAATCCTCAAGGACGTGATTGGAGGACAATTAGATATTGGTAAACATTGATACTATCAACCACAGGTAATTAATTGTTCTATGCCTCTGTTAACTCATCTGTAAAATGAGGATGATAATGTCCATGTCATATAGCTATTCATGAAATTGAAAACGAAATAATGAATGTAAAAAGGCTAGTACTGTATTTGGTAGTAAGGAACCAATAAAATTATTATTGTTACTTTTATTAGAATAAATATTTATCCTTAGCATAGACTATGACACTGAGTAGTACCATTCTGTGTCTTTTTAAAAAGTATTATCTTGGGGTGCCTGGGTGGCTCTGTTGTTTCTGCAGCCAACTCGATTTTGGCTCAGGTCATGATCCCAGGGTCATGGGATCGAGCCCCACATTGGAATCCATGGTAAACATGGAGTCTGGTTAAGATTCTCTCTCCTTCCCCCTCTACCCCTTCCCCTTCTAAAAAATTATTATTTATGGGGCGCCTGGGTGGCTTAGTCGGTTAAGCGTCCGACTTTCACTTAGGTCATGATCTCGCGGTTCGTGGGTTCGAGCCCCGCGTCGGGCTCTGTGCTGACTGCCAGCTCAGAGACTGGAGCCTGTTTCAGTCTGTGACTCCCTCTCTCTCTGACCCTCCCCTGCTCACGCTGTCTCTCTCTCTCTCTCTCTCTCCTAGAAATAAATAAAACATTTAAAAAAATTATTATTTATAAGGTCAGAATAATTAGTTTTCATTGGAATGAATAAGTTACATAATTACAAAATTTCTTTCTTCTGATTTCCTCCATTTTTATAAATGACATCATCATCAATCCCTTTATACAAGCTATACATTTAGGCATCATCCTTGACTTTTCCTGTTTCCTCACTTTGCTAATTCTGTCAATTTACTAAGTCTTGTCAGTTCTACTTTATGTATATCTTTTCACCCCACTCCTACCACCTGTTTGAAACCATCATCATGTTTTCCCTGAAACTATAGCATTAGCCTCCCAGTTGGTCTCCTCAGTATCCACTCTTCTTTTCCAGATCCTATTTCACACAAGAAATATGTCTTGTACTCATTCACACAAGAGCCAAAGTGACTCTTTTAAAAATGCAGACCTGAGTAAGCTTCTCTCTAGATTATATCCTTATATGTCTTTCCATTTTATTTTTTACCAAGGCTTACAAAGCTCTTTATTTGTATGGGCAGCTCTTCTACATAGGTCTACAGGGATGAGAGACTCATCCAGTGGTTCTCTGATTTGCTTTCCCTCAGTTCTGATACATTTGGCCAAAGTTGCTGGTGTACATCTTGATTGCTGCCTGAGGTCATTCATTCTCCCCTCTTCCAAATGAAACTGCAATCAAAATAAGGTGAACTCAAAGGCCAATCTTGCCACTTCCCCAAGGTGTTCTGAGAGCTCTCACTTTCCCAGAAAATAGAGATGGGATTATTTGCTTCCACTTGTCAAAAGCCCTAAAACTGCCAGTGTGTCACTGTAACTCAGAGGGTTGTAAACCTCAGTGTGATTGCAGACTATGTGCCCATTTGAAAACTTTTACTGGCTTCTCTCTATTTTTAAAATGGCAGAATCAGACACAAGACAAATTAAAAATGATTGTTGTTACTCTTGGTTCCATCAGTCAACCCTCTGAGTGTGATTCTAGGAGAGACAGGGGTTTCTACTCCCAGATGAGTCCCATTTGTCACAGCATGCAGTTTCATTCTGTGTGGTAGGCCTGCAAACAATTTTGACTGTAGGCTTTTCTTTTAGGTTAGTGTGATTAAAAAAAAACAACAACAACACAAAATTTTTGAGGCATAATCCACACACAAAAAATTGTGCAAATTTTTTGTATACAGTACAATGAAGTTTGAAAAGTGTATACACAATGTAGCTATCACCAAATAAAATACGGGACTTTTCCATTACCTCCAAATGTTCCCTGAGCTCCTTTGCAGTCATCCATTCCATCCTGTGCTGTACAATTACTAATCTGGTTTCTGTTACTAGATATTAGTTTTGTTTCTTTTAAAATTTCACATGAATAGAATCATACAGTATCTACTCTTGGTTCAAGCCTCCTCTCAACATCATATTTTTTAATTTATATTTTTTAGATATATACACACACACTAATACACACTATAAATATACTTATGTATAGTGTATACACATACACATGCACACTAATACATACATATATATGTATATGTATGTGTATATATGTGTGTGTGTGTATATATATATATATATACATATATATCTTTGCATAGTATTCTATGTAAACAGCACAATCTGTCTATTCTCTTGTTGATACACATTTGAGTATTTCCAGATTTTGGCTTTTATGAATACAGCATTGGTAAACATTTACGCACAGGCCTTTTCTATGGATATGTTTTTATTTCTCTTCAGTAAACACCTACCCTAGGTTAACATAATTTTTAAATTTTTCTTGATGGTCTTACATTTAAACAAATTCAGTATTTTCATTATGATATTCATGAAGATATTGTTAGCAATATTTCATTTTAAAACTTTATCAATTTAGAGCAAAATTTTAAGAAATATTGGAACTTTAACACATTTAGGTCCATCAGATCCATCAAGGCATGGTTAAATAATTTACATATTCATTAACAGTGGCAAGTAATCTTGAGCAGCAAATATTTATCCTACACCTACCAAGTGAAATAAACAGTATGAATAATATCTGTGGGGTACACAGAAGGAAGGGTTGTCTTTACCGTAAAAGACACTACAATTTAGATGGAATTACTGAATCACTGTTAATCAGTTAGAGACTTCGAAATAATGAAGAAATACTGAGTTGAGTGGTATACACTAGCAGTGATTCAGGACATCAGAGAGGTTGCATAATGGAAGCAGTTACCTAGGATGCAGATATAGATTTCAAAATGGGATCATCGCTCCATGCAAAGAGGGTTTGCTGATCTGTTAAGTCATAATTAAGCTCAACTGCATGGGCCTTTGGACTTGTGGTTACCATGTAACAAAAAAGGAAGTGCCCATATTTATCTTACTCTGTCTTCATCTATGCAGTTGATTGGATAAATGGACATGGAGGGTCTTATGAAGTGGGCCCATCTCTCATGTGTGCCCTGTAGGAATAATTGAACATTCTTGGATTTGGGGAGATGATGTAGTAGAACATGTTTTTCTATGGAATTAGTTGAATGTTCCAGCATGGTCTTTATCAGAGATATTCAATGACAGATGCTGAGTTAGGTAATAATATCTAATTTGGGTTTCTGATTTGCCTTCTGTTTTACATTTGTCTACATCTGGCACCTTATTTTTGAGGGGGAAATGTCTGCAAGATAGAGTTTAAGTCCCATAATAACATTAATATGCCACCAAAAAATTTACTGCTTAAGTCCTAAAATTAACTAAGATAAACATATTTAATGAATAGTTAGAACATACTGTAGATATTTCAAACTATGGAAGGTTTAGTGCCACATTTACTGTTATTGTTTGAGACAGGGTTACAAAATTAACAAATAAGGGAAAAATAAGCAAGGTTTCAAAAATCTTATGGAATATCTTCAGTCCTAGACATTGGAAGCAAATTTCAGACTCCCTGCTTTGAATTTTTACAATTAGCTTTATTATTTCTTAAAGAGAAAACAAGGGGCAGGTAGGAATATGAGGAGTGGGAAAGTTTAAGGCATCTCATCAAACATTCTCTGACCCTTTTGATCTCTTTCTAATTGAGAAGGTCATATTGTACCTTTCTAAGTGAAAAAGTGGTTCAAAACAGAACAACAGACATACTGTGTCTAGTTAGCTATTTCAATCTGAGAGAAAGATAACAAATGTCTTTGACTTCCTACTTCCACCGCAATTAACTATTAATGCCTATCCAGAGGCAAGAGGGGAGAAGGCTAAAAATGGGCTCCCGTGAAACAAAACAAAACAACAACAAAAACATTAAAATTGTTTACTGATGTCTCCCACCAGGCTTAGTATAACAAAGTATTGGGATACATTGCAATAGTAATAAACCATTTTAGATTTATTTCCATGGGAGCAAGATCCATTAGTGACTTCTGCTACTGGTGACAGAATAGCTAATTGTGATGGTGCTGTTAACCTTATCTGAGCCCTCCATCCTGGCTGAGACAGCTTTTCTCTGAAGTCCCGGAAACCATCTCCTTTGGGAGAACTTCCTCTCAAGAAGGATTCAAAGCATAGTGATCACTTATTTTCTGAGATTGCCAGGAGGTTTAAATGCTGATGGAATTTGGGGAACCTGTGAGGAAAGTACATCACAATGCTAGGCAGGTATGACATTAGTTTCATGTCTTGTACTCACTTTCACTGCTGGAGATATTTTGATTTCTCTCTTATGTGCCACAAGAGCAGCAACAATACTTGGTTTAAACAAAACCTTTTTATTCAAAGGCCTCACACTGTAATGGTCAAAAACTTGGAAAATGCCTGCAGGAAATTAGTGGCACAAGTTGCTTGCTCACTTTCAGCCCATTAAAATCACTCTGAACTTTGTAAACTGGAGGATGTTTTCCTCCCGAGGGCCTGCATCTCTGTTGCTTCAGCTTTTAGAAATAATCCAAGAAAAGTAAACACCGAGTCAGGGGAAATACCAGAAAAGTTTCAACCAGGATGCAAAATTTAGTTACCTTTTCTTATTATTTCATTTCCTTCCGAAGCCCATGGATCATACCACATGGTTCCTTCTGCAAAACAGTTGAGAATTACCAGTAATTGGAACTATTTACATTCAATGCCATCATGACAGAAGCAGCTTTATTATATTACAGAGGGATGATTAATATATGACAGAGATTAAAGATTGCATCGCAGCAGGTAGGCTTCTTGTCTGATCTGTCATTTCACTGATTACAAAGGCATGCAAATTATATAAACAGAAAAGTGATTTTCTTTTATGCTAATTTTAGCTCAGCCCACCTGTGCATTAACTCATTTTCAATTAACTGGTGGAAGGTGGATTGTAATATGTTCAGTAAGGTAGATTTCTACCCTGTTGGCCTACCTGTTCTGACATAAAATGCTATTGTCTTATAACCTTATTTCAACCTTAACTTTAGTCTCATATTTGTAGCTTTTAACCTATTATTCTAAATTCCTGAAAAGATAAAATTCAAGCAAGCAACTTGCACGGAACGTTAGCCATTTGGGAGGTGTTATGTACCCATGATTTAGGTAAAGTAGGTTTATCTTTCCTGACAGACTGAGCAAATGAAAGTAATATTGTTGCCTACCTGACTATTGTAATATTTATGTTTCCTAGGTTTGTGCCTGTTTGCCAAGAATCTTTAATATCTGCTATGGTTAGCTGCCCATACTATCAATACCCTCATTTGCCTCTTTTATAGGTCAAATGTACTTGCAATAGTGATAAACCATTTTAGATTTATTTCCAGGGGAGCAAGAACGGGAAAAAAAGTACCATCTCAAATTCTAACATCAAGTTATACTAGTGGCTTTCTGGAGTCCTATGTAACCAAAGTCTAGACTCAGTGGAAAAATAATTAGGATCGCTTAGATATATCTCTTATAGACAAAAGAAAAAAATGCTGGTGACTTGTGAGATGGATTACCAGCTTTAATTAGAAATTGGTCTTCTATTAGGCCACAAGCTTCTGAGGGCAAAAACTATGTAATCCCTTTTCATGGTCTCAGTTCCAAGCACACAGAAGCTACTCCACTTAATAGCTAATGACATTGAGTTTGGAATCAGACTGTCTAGGTTTAACGGCTGTCCCTGTACTTAAGCTGAATGACCTTGGCAAGGTTTGTTTGTTTTGTTTTTGTTTTTACCTAACTGTGGTTCAGTTTTCTCCTCTACAGAAAGTTTATAAAATGAATTTTCTTTAAGTTTATTTATTTAATTTGAGAAAGAGCATGAGCAGGGGAAGGGCAGAGGAGGGAGAGAGAAAAACTCTTAAGCAGTACAGAGCCTGATGCAGGGCTCAATTCCATGAACCCTGCGATCATGATCTGAGCCAAAACCAAGAGTCAAACACTTAATCGACTGAGCCATCCAGGTGCTCCTATAAAATGAGTTCTTAGTTGCAGCCCCTCTGGAAAACAGTGTGGAGGTTCCTCAAAAAATTAACAATAGAACTCCCCTAGAACCCAGCAATAGCACTGCTAGGAATTTACTCAAGGGATATAGGAGTGCTGATGCATAGGGGCACATGGACCCCAATGTTCATAGCAGCACTCTCAACAATAGCCAAAACATGGAAAGAGCCTACGTGTCCATCAACTGATGAATGGATCAAGAAGATGTGGTATATCTATACAATAGAATACTACATGGCAATGAGAAGGGATGAAATCTGGCCATGTGTAGCAACATGGATGGAACTAGAGGGTGTTATGCTGAGCGAAATAAGTCAGGCAGAGAAGGACAGATACCATATGTTTGCACATATAGGAGGATTAGGAGGAACTTAATGGAGGACCGTGGGAGAGAAGAAGGGGAAAAATAGTGGGGGAGAGGGAGGGAGGCAAACCATGAGAGACTCTTGAATGCTGAGAACAAACTGAGGACTGATGGGGGTGGAGGGGAATGAAAAGGGGGTGATGGGCATGGAGGAGGGCACTTGTGGGGATGAGCACTGGGTGTTATATGGAAACCTACTTGACAATAAACTATTTAAAAAAAATGAGTTCTTAGTTTATAATGAGGATAGATTAAATAATGAAACAAGTATATAGAGTTTAACATAGTACCTGGGACATAGTAAGTGCTTGATCAATGCACGGTTGACTAATATAGGAAGAAAAAGTATTAATATATCTCTAGCTCAGTGTTCATTTTCTTTTTATTTAAGTTTATTAATTTATTTTGTGAGAGACTAAGACAGTGCAAGTGGAGGAGAAGCAGAGAGAGAGAGAGAGAGAGAGAGAATTCCAAGCAGACCTGATGTGGGTCTCAAATTCAGGAATCGTGAGATCATGACCTGAGCTGAAACCAAGAGTCTGATGCCCATAATGACTGAGCTATCCAGGCACCCCTCATTTTCTATTAAGATCAAGGAAACTGAGGACAAGATAATAGTCCTGCTGATTATAGGTGTTTATGATCAAAAAATCCTCAACCGTTAAGATTTGGGTCAGAGCTTTATTAGTAAATGTGAGGCCATTTTAGAGTTTGGAGTGAGAATAGTAAAAGTAGAGGCCAATGGGGCTGCAAATAAAAAGTAGCTTCTCTGGGAACAGTGTTTTCTATAATTGTGCCTGTTTTTACCCTCACATACATATTTCCAGATATGATACCAATGTGATACAAGTATTTTTCCCCTTCTTTTTTTTTTTTAAATTTTTATTTATTTCTAGGAGAGAGAGAGAGAGACAGCATGAGCAGGGGAGGGTCAGAGAGAGAGGGAGTCACAGACTGAAACAGGCTCCAGGCTCTGAGCTGGCAGTCAGCACAGAGCCCGACGCGGGGCTCGAACCCACGAACCGCGAGATCATGACCCAAGCGAAAGTCGGACGCTCAACCGACTAAGCCACCCAGGCGCCCCGTATTTTTCCCCTTCTTAGGCAACAGTAGACAGGGCAAACATACCAGTGAGGGTTAAAAGTAAAATTTTAGCTTGCTTTCCCATAGCTTACTGACTCCCTTTCATCAATAAGACCCCAACTCATGCCATGCACTGAGCTTCCATTTTATATACATCACCTTTGCCCTCTCACCTGAAGTAGGCATTAGTATCCTCCTCTTACAAATAGGGAAGCTAAGGCCTAAGATGAAAGGCCATTTCCCCTCTTAAAGGACCTATTCCTGCCAAGTTCCAAATGGTTGGTGTTTCCTGATGTGGACATCCTAAACTAGATGGTAGTCAGAGCCCCTGGGCTGTCAAACTGGGATCTCAGAACAGGTCTCATGTCATCTGGCCATGTCAGCCTAGACTTCAAAGACAGACAGTTCTTTGCCTGTTAAAGTTTCCTATGCATTTTTTTTTCCCATCTAGAAATAGGGATTAAGTGGGTCAGGTGATATTTTAAATGATAAACATCTGAGTACAGAAAAGGTTTTAGAACCTTGGTTTTGTGGTTCTGTGTTGGACTTAAGCCAGTGCTTCACAAACTGTTAGGTACAGAAGAATCATCTGGGGTTCTTACTAATGTCCACATAATTAAGATGTGGAGGGGCCTAGGAGTTTGTGCAGATCTAAAAAGTGTCCACGTGATGCCGATCCTGGTGAACAAAGACCACACTATGAGTATCCAGGCTTCAGATGAGGCTTTCTCAAAGTGATTTCTGCAGACCTGAAAAGAGTCAGTGTAACAAGGTTTGGAAAGAGATATTTAACAAGCATCCAGGTGATTCAATTACATGCTAAAGGTAGTGGCGTTAAGAACAAACACTGTTTTTCAAATTAGCCCCATCATTAGAATAACTTGTTGGTTAAAAGCCACAGACTCCTGAGCTGCTGCTTCTGGAGACTCAGATTTTAAAAATATGTTTTCCTGGTCTTGATCCTTACAAAGTCAAAATCTATGGCTCAGTGAGATTTAAGTATTTTGCCCAGAATCAAAAGCAGTGGAGAAGGGAGTCTTGAGCATACATGTTGGCCACTAAAGAAGATATGAGAGAAGAAAAAGAGTCAATGAGAGGGTGGGAAGGGAACTGGAGAGGCTGCATCAGGAGGCACCTGAGGGCAGCCCTGGTCTTCTCCTTCCACTGGGTCTGCCTTGGAAACTTGCTCACCCTGCGAAGGACAGCTTGACTTCCCCATAGTGTGTCCCAGCTTCCGCAACACAAGAGGCAAGTTTCAGACAGGTAAGGTGTTCACATCAGAGGAGACAGCCATATAGATTCATAACTAGCTGGAGAACCTTCCTAAGGGATCACATAATTCTAGAGGTTCTAGTGTTTGTCATACCAGTAACCCCTATTTTGTGTTCTTATTGATCCAAAACAAACAAATGAAAAATCTTCACAAGTGCCATAACTGGAAATCGTATGATGAAAATAGAAATTTCACAATAATACCCTACAATTTGTATCACTGTTTTTTGATACTTATAATGCTCCTTTTCAGCTTTTACATGCACACATGGACACTTTCCTAAAATTGGTAAATCTGTTATTTCAAAGAAGAGTTCACCTTATTAAGGGCCAACGAGCCCCAGTACACACAAGTTAGTGGAAGTCAGATTCTTGTGGACAGATTAAAGGATAATAGTTTAAATAACCAACGTGGGAATTAATTAGACCAGAGATAGTGAAAATCCTTCATCTTTTATACTAATCCCAAGCAATTATTGGCTGCCTAGACAACTGTGTGGAGAGAAGACAGCAGGACTTAGAGGTAAGAGTGCTCTGGTTGTTTGTTTCATGATGTCTGTCTTGGGCTCCCAAGAGGTGACTTGTGATGTGTTTGCAGTTTAGGCTCTAACTCAATTCCATATAGCACCAATATTACATTCACAAATACCATATACCACCTACTTTTTCATCTTGAGGGTAGCTTATGGCAATCGTGCTGAGCAATGTCTAGTCCTTTGCTGTTAAATTCTCTCCTATATCATTTTCATAGCCCAGTTGTGTAAGCCAGGGGTGAAAAAAACTTCTATAAACGTCCAGATAGTAAATATTTTAGGCATTTGGGGCCATATGGTGTCTGTCGCAACTACTTAACTCACTTCATAGAAGGAAAGCAGCTGTAGGCAATACGATACAAATGGTGGTCCTGGCTGTGCTTCAATAAACATTTATGCACAAAAACTAGTGGCGGGCAGGATAAGGCCCATATACCACAGTGTGCTGACCCCTGGCATAGGGGATTCTTAGGAAATTGCTACTTTATGAACAGTTTAGTCGGTGGGACTAGGAAATGATAGAGAGTTGATTAAGGAGTAATTAAATGCTATAGGAGTGTTCTTCAGAGAGCCCCCTCAAGCTCTCATATCTGGCCTACAGTGCATGCATGCATATGTCACCCCGGATTTATATTGCATTATGAGAATTGCTGTGTGGTTTTCTAGATCGAATATATTGTAAAAAGGCAGTAGTAAGTAGTCAAGAGGGTTCTGGCCTTTGGCTCTGCTGATGGAGTGTTTGCAGCAGACAACATCAGTGGCATCTGGTGGGCACAGAGTGAAAATACCAAATGGCTTAGCACACTATCACATTCACTATTAAAATATTCAGCTTGTCAATTAACATAGTTTTTGAACTTGCCTTATTAAGGATTTCTCTCTGCATACCATTCTTGTTTGAATCTGAATATTTGGAAATATTTAAAACAGAATGGAATTCCTATTGTTCACATACTCCTTTTTGCAGCTTTGGTAGCTTTATTCCCTGAGGCAGTTAAGGACTATTGCGCTTAGAGTATTTGGTTGGGGGGGGGAAGGTAAAGGCTGGGAGTTTGATGACTGTGGTGGCTATCTTATTGCTTGTTAAGTTCTTAAAACTGGCTTTAAATGAAAAAATTTTAATCAACCTGTACATTTTATTTACTGTTTATTTATTTCTGAGAGCATCAGACAGAGACAGAGCACAAGCCAGGGAGAGGCACGGAGACACAGAATTCGAAGCAGGCTCCAGGTTTGGAGCTGTCAGCACAGAGCTGGACACAGGGCTTGAACTCACCAGTTATGAGATCATGACCTGAGCCAACTCAGATGCTTAACCAACTGAGACATGCAGGTGCCCATAATCAACCCCTTGAAAAAAGACTTTGGTGGCTGAGTCTTTTCTGTGTTAGGTATATTATGAATTGTTTCCAATTGTTTTCAGAATTGGTTTTTAATGAATCTCTGGATATTGAGAGAAAAATTCTGTAAAGTCCTGATAAACAAGGAAAGCCATTTCAGATTTCTAAGACAACATGACTGTTGGTAAACTTTGTTCAATCCAAAGTCCTGATTTATGGCCTGCCATGCACGCATACATTGTACATCTGCTTTGTGAATGAGCAGCCTAAAGGAAAACCATCTTGTCCTTGAGATATCAATCAATGCTCCTACTCACTGCATTCCTTTACAGTACAACTTGTGATTCCTTCCTATATACTAATCTGTAATATTTTGAGCTTTTGCAAATGGAAAATGTATATGACCCTTTAAAACTGTTCATTCTCTTTAATGCTTTCTTCCTTGTGAAGAATGTGTTTCCTGGGCAGCTATCTTAACTGGCTCAAATAAAACTATCTTTCTTATTTTTAGAGATTCTAAAAGGTTTTTTTCATGTTGCATTGACATGAGTGAATATGGACTAGATTAATAAGAATATTAATATACCTGAGGATTTGATGAGGGAGGATTAGTCTTTCTTGGTTTCTTATTAATATTATATATAAAACTTGGTTTGTCCTGCTTTAAGGCCTGGCTCTGGTGATGTGATGTTTATGGAGTTTAAGAACTACAATAGAACAAACAGAAAGGAGTTCTACCACAGTCTTTCAGAGGTGGAAGGGATGAGTGAGGTCATGCTTCTTAAAACTGGTTGTTGGTTTACAGCCTTTTCAGTAGCTTCCTGGGTATAATCTGAAACTAACCCTCTGTATGTGGAGGGCAGGCAGATACCCAAGAAAGAAACCAGTCACTCTAGGTTGGTAGGTGGCAGTTTTAATAAACAAAGGGAACTTAATCTGAGATTGGTCTTGGGAGGATGAAGGGATGAAGGGATCCCTGTACCCACATGCCAAATCTTAAAAGTTTACAAAGAGGCCCTAACTGTGTTCAGTTTCATATACATGCAGGTGTTTTCAGTACCACATCACTATCTCAAGGCTCTGAACTTGGAGAAGCCTCTGGGAGTGGAAAAGACAAGTGGAACCCACATTCCTAGGACAGAAGAATGAGGAGCCACTGAGTGACTGAAGGCGTAGATCCAGCCCACCAGTTAATCAGTGGTCATGTCTTTTCAGTGACCATCCCTCAACACTGGTCTTATCCTGAATTCTCCACAGACTCCGAGGTACCTCCCAGAGAACCCAAGTGAGGTTGAAGTCTCCCATGTGTTACCTTCTTGAATCCACAGCATCCAGAAGAAAGTCCAGTTTGTCAGTGAATAACCATGTCCTTCATTCCTTTCACCCTGGCTCTTCCACTTACCCCTCCAACCTCCTCTTTCTATACCCATACAGGTCCACTTGCTGTGATCATCCTACTACATTTGTCCAGTTAACTTACTTACCCCTAAGGATGATTCAAATCTTCACATAAATCAAACCCCCTAATTCTCATTTCTTTCATTCTTCCTCATCCATGAGATTCTGGAACTCAGTGATCTTTCCAAAGTTCTAAGTCTCCTTTCTTGCTGACCCATGCAAAATTCAGATTCAACATCAGTTTTTTTTTTTTTAAATCTGGAAGGGAAAGAACAAGCCAGGAAGGGGCAGAGATCAAGGGAGAGAGAGAATCCCTAGCAGGGCCCATGCCTTGTGTGGAGCCTGATGTGTGACTCAGTCCCACAACCGTGAGATCATGACCTGAACTTATATCAAGAGCTGGATGCTAAACCTACTGAGACACCCAGGTACCCAACATTCAACATCAGTTTTAGAGCTATGTGTATTTTAGAGATATTTAGAAATTTCGTTAAAACTATTTGTATTTTAAAACTTGACATTTTCCTACATATTCTTAATTTTATAAAGTCTACAATTAATGAAAAAGCTTTATTCTCCTTTTGGATAACACAGGGAACTTAAGATGTTTAAATTCTAATTGCCTTTGCAAGTCTTATGTACTATTACTGTTCCCTATTAAAATCTTACCTGTTTTAAAATTTCAAGTCATTATTATAGATCCTGGGTGGCTCAGTCAGTTAAGAGTCTGACCCTTGGTTTCAGTCATGCTCTCACCTCCGTGAGGTGAGCCCCGCATCGAGCTCCCCACTGGGCAGAAGAGCCTGCTTGGGATTCTCTCTCCCTTCCCTGTGCACACATATGCACACCCTCTCTTTTTCTCTGTTTATATTAAAATAAATAAACATTAAGAAATGTTCAAGTCACTATTATTCATTTACACAGTCAATGCTTGTTTAGATTCACCCACATAATCAGTTTACCTTGCTCACCACTCATTACTTGCATCTCTGACCTTTCTGGTATAATATTTCTTTTTCCAAAAGTATGTATTTTAGAAATTCCTTTAAGGAAGGTTTGTTGTGGTGAACTCTATATTTTGGTTTATCTGAAAATAACATTTATATCTGGAGAGCGATTTTTGCTGGAGACATAATTCCATTTGATAGCTATTTTCTTTCAGACCTTTGAACATGTTATTCTACTGTAGTCTGGCTTCCATTCTTGCCATACAGAAGTCTTTTGTTAGTGTAATTATTGCTCTTTTTAGGTGATCTTTTTATTTTCTCTCTAGCTGATTTTTTTTCTTTACTGTTCTGTAGTTTCACTATAAAATGTAGATTTGTCATTGATTTTTCTCAAAACTCCTTGTCCTTTCTGAATCAGCAAATCCATGTTTTTCCAATTGTGAAAAATTATTGACCATTATCTATCTATCTTGGTGAATAGTCCATGTGCAGTTGAAAAAATGTAATCTGCAAAGTGTGTGATATTGTATCTTGTTCACTAGGTCAGGTTGGTTGATAGTGCCGTTCCACTCTTCTGAATTACTACTGATTTTTCTGTCTACTTTGTCTACCATTCATTAAAAAAGAAATGTTCATCTTCAACTATAATTGTAGAAGTTATAAATGTAGAAGTCCATTTCTCCTTTTAGTTGTCAATTTTTGCTATATATTGAAATTCTGTTATTGGATGCATACACATTTAGAATTTTTGTGTCCTTTTCATAAACCAATCCTCTTTATCATTATGAAAACTTTGCTTTTTATCTGGCAATATACCTTAGCCCAAAGTCTAATATCTCTCTGTCTCATACAGATAATTCAGTTTTTTCATCATTTGTGTTTGCCTATTCTATCTTTTGCCATCCATTTATTTTAATCTATTTTTATCTTTATATTTAAAGTGCATTTCTGATAGACAGCATGTAGTTGATATTAGTTGAGACAACCTACCCACTGTTGAGAGCCACCCAAAGGGTGTAACCAGTTTACCAGTTTGATATAATCTCCTTATTTTGATGATTAGGAGTTTGACTTGGAGAGAAAAAGGTACTTGGTCAAGATCACATACCTAGTTTTTCTAGACATACACATAGAATTTAGGTACCTAATGCTCTACTCAACCACTGCCTTGTTGCTAAACTGAATTTGTCTCATCATTTGCAATGAAATCAAGGGGATTCCTCAGATATTCTGCTTTTGGTTTGATTTCCAGAGAGGCATTTCAAGTAAAGGTCAGTAGGATGAGTGCCATTGTTCTGCAGCAGTTGAAAGCTTTTAGCTCTGCTTGTCCCAGTGACTTGCTCATAATATCCAGCCCTTAGTGCCAAGTGACTTCTTATAAACCTTCAAAGATTTTAGACAACTCTGAAACATTTGTAGTGTCCAACTGGGCAGTTCAAAAGCCAAGTGTTCTTTTAAAAGGGCAAGAAAAGTCTAACCATGTGCATATTTGATCTTTAACCTCTTTCCATGTCCCTGAATCTTTGACAATATAGATCTTTTTGCATTCCAGCCTCTCTGTACTGATAGGGCTACGGTAATTTCCCTTGACAACTTCATTCCTCATCACATCCATTTAAGACTACAAAACAGTTTTAAAATTCTTCCTGAATTTGAGGGGCCTACTATTTGGTTTGATTAAAAAAAAAAAAGGATGATAGTGATGGAAATAAAGAATATTATTTCCCTTTTGAAGTTGGAATTGTAGATATTCAGGATTCAAGGAAGCTCATTTTATATTTAATCTGCATTACCATACTGAGCTATAAATGAATATCATCAATTATGTATACACATGTGTTTGAATTGATATACTGTAAAGTTGTGAAAAGAACTCAATCATGGAATGAGAGACACACTTTTGTCTCTGAGTACTAACCAACCATTTGACCTTAGGCAAGTAATTTAACATCTCTGGGTTTCAGTATCCACATCTATTAAATAAAATGTTTGAGATTTCCAGACTCTGAGATTTCCCTCTTCAATTCTGTTTCAATGCCATTTAAATAAAGTCCTTTTTTTCTTTTGCATAATAATTTCTGTAATATATGTCTGTATGTATCTGTAAGTTATGTCCCAAACTGAGATTATGAATTTCTTAGAATCTCCTCTACTATTTTTTTTCCTTTGTGCTTAGCAAGTTTTCTCCCTTAAATTCAAAGCATTGCTTTCATGATTTTATGCTGCGTTTAACTATCCTTTACTTTGGGAATTGTAGGTGTGCATGCGTGTGCATACATGACATTACATACAGATTAGTGTATTGAGTGTGTGTTTGTGTGTGTTTATATGTTATTGACCTTTCCCATTGAAGCAGACAATGTTAGCCAATTCTCTGTGCATTGCATGTAGGTTCAGGTCCATCCATAAAGTCTGATGATGGGGTATTAACACCTAAAATGGGATTTGATAAGGGAAAAAAAAATCTTTCATATACTTCAGAACAATGGCTTCACTTATCATTTTGAAGGTGAATTGTGGTGGGCTCTGAAGGAAACTTTGGTTTGAGAATTGATTCTGTCACAAATTTGCATTCCATCAAAGAATAGAGTCTTGGTAAACATGCTGAGCCATGGCTTCTTGATATGCATATGAAATGACAGAATCTAGTTGTGCATGGTTGCTATAAGGTTAAGTGACTTTGAGTATGGTAAAGCATATCTTATGTTTGGTATATAGCCAGTGCTCCATTCCTTTCCTTCTAACCCTCTTAAAAAATCACCCATGACTCTAGTCATTAATTATAATGATCAGCAAAGATTTTTCTTTTTACATGACTTACTCCCTCAGAATGATATGGTTCCTTCTTATGAAGTGGTTTCATAGCATTCATAAGTGTAAGACAGGGATATCCTCTTGGAAAACATTGATTAAAGAGAACTTGGAATAGCATTGCGGCTAGCATGGATCTCAATTGTAATAAATACAACATCATCACAGGAACAGGAAATAAACAGGTGATCTCTTTCTCTGTGTCTTCTTCTGGACCACTTGCTCTGTCATCCTTACTTTTGAGACTGCTTTGTTCTGCTTTTTGTAGATCTGACACAATTAACCTTATCTCATTGACACACATTCTACTCTTGACTCCCATGACACCACAATTTCCTGGTTTTCTCCCACCCTACTGATATCACCTTCTTTGTATAACAACTACTACTACTACTACTACTACTACTACTACTACTACTACTGTTGTTGTTGTTGTTGTTATTTTTGATATTTTATTTTCCCCAGCCAGACTCTTGAATATTGATATGTCCTAAGGGCTTGGGTCTTGTCCTTCTTACTCTCTCAATACAATTTCATTAGAAATTTTGAATTAGTGCTTCACCCATTGCCTCTCAAATTATTTTCTATACTCCCTAGTCCATGAGCTCCAGACCAATATCTCCAACCTCTTACATGTTATGTGTATATAAAAGTCTATAGGCCTCCTACACTTGACATGGCCAAGATAGAATTCTTGGTCCCCCAAACCTGGCTTCCCCTTGAAGTATTTCCAGCCATGTTTCTAGCTAGTTCCTTGAGCCAAGTCTCTAAGAACCATTCTTACCATCCTTACTCCTTCCTGCTCTTTACCATCTACATGTAAGTCATCAGTACTTCCTGTCCTGAGGCAAATGTGTAATCTGAAGCCTTTTACTGCTTTCTGTTTCTCTAGTTATTCATCTGGACAAAATTATCATCTGTCACCTAGACTTACTATGACCTCCAAACTTGTACCCCTACTGCTATTCTTGTCTTTTTAGCTATCCACTCTCCATACTTGCTTTACCAGAGTTATAATGTAAGAAAGAAAACCTTATCCTGTCACTTTAGGGTTAAAATGTTTCTGTTGCCTCCTAATACATTGAGAATAATAACTAAGTTTCTTATTCTCACACACAAGATCCAAACTGATAAAATATCTGCTGACTTCTGTAACCTGAAATAAATGGGTTTTATCCTTTCCTTACTATAAAACTTTGGTCACACTATGGGATTTTATTTTGCTCTCTTTTCCTTTTTAATAAGCCATGCTCTTTAAAGCATTAGGGCATTTGTACTTGACAGTGTCTCTGCCTTGAAGGCTGTCTCCATGGGCCTTTGCAGAGTTGTCTCCTTATATCATATGACACCATTCCAGAAAATTCTGAATACTGGAAAGATAAATCAAAAACTGATAAAAATGGTTATCCAGAGGAGTGGACTGAGACCAGAAGGGCATAAATGAAACTAATAGGAGTTTATTTTTAATATTTTTACTTTGAAATAATTATGTCAGTGAAAAATGTAGTTCCTAAAATTAAAAACAAGCAGAGGCTATTAACCATAAATGGTAGGGAAATGATGAGAAAAGCAATTACAGGGACTTCTGTTTCCAGACATGATGAATAAGGACCAAAGTCATCATGCCACCTTAAATAACATGAAAACAGACAAAACTTAGGAAATGATGGTTTTCAGTTATTGCACAAGAGACAATGCAAGATGGTGATCTCTGAAGAGAAATTGTTGAGATCAGCCCGTCTACCCACAGGCAGTTTCCAAGCAACGTCATAGGATGATAGAATTTGGGGAGGCCAAAGATGCCGGAATTTGTGAGGATGTAACACAAGAGAAGATGGTGCTATATTGAGAGAGCGCTCTGCTCTGGTGATTTTCAGAGGTATCCCTTCCGGTCTTTGTTTCGTTTTGTTTTGTTTTAATAAAGTATAGTTGCTATACAACATTCAGTTAGTTTCAGGGATGACATAGTTATTCAAAAATTACATACATTATTAAACACCATGATACAGTATTGTGTCATAGTATTGACTCTTTTCTCTGTGCTTTACTTTTCATCCCCATGACTTAATTATTTTATAACTGGAAGTTTGTGCCTCTTAATCCCTTTGACCCATTTTGCCCAGCCCCCAACACCCTCCCCCTTAGGCAATCACCAGTTTGTTTTCTGCATTTATGAGTCTGTTTCTCTGTTTTGTTGTTGTTGTTATTGCTGTTGTTGGATTTTTTTTTTTTTTTTTTAGATTCCACACATGAACATATGAGTGAAGTCATAAGATATTTGTCTGTGTTTGAGTGTATGCCAGAAAACTATGGGAGGCCTGGGAGAGAAGCCCTGGGCAGAGGCAGGATATAAGACTCTCACAGCTGTTTCCAACATGGGAATATTTGCTCTCGTAACAACCAGTTTGGAAAGTCTCCCGTACATGGGTCATTGGTTTCAGTCTTCCCGTTACAACCTTAATAAATGGGATAACTTAGTCCAAGATAAAAGGTTGCCTTAGATCTGCCCTAATAAAGTGTAGAGGCAAGCCTTACTAGGTTAAACTCTTTCAAAGTAACTGAGAGCTGGGAAACAGATTAATACTATTTAAAAGACTAAAGCTGAGTCCAATAACTAACAACATAAAATATCCAGTACTCAGCATCCAATCAAAAAGACAAAGCATACAAAATAGCAAGAAAGTATAACCTATAACCATCAGAAAAATCACATTAAAAAAACCAAATGGGGCGCCTGGAGGGCTCAGTCGGTTAAGCGTCCGACTTGGTCTCAGGTCATGATCTCACAGTTTGTGAATTTGAGCCCAGCGTTGGGCTCTGTGCTGACAGCTCAGAGCCTGGAGCCTGCTTCGGTTTCTATGTCTCCTTAACTCTCTGCTCCTCCCCCACTTGTGCTCTGTTTCTGTCTCTCAAAAATAAATAAATGTTAAAAAAGTTTAAAAACAACACTAACAAACAAACAACTCAGACATAACAGATGATACTGGAGGTGATTATAAAATCCCACACGGAAAAAATGATTTTTATTAAATGACTTCAGAACAAATTAATTTAACTACACATCATTAGTGGGACTTTTTTTTAGTGGGATATTTTTAAAGATCTCTAAAGAAATAAATAAAACACAAACTAAAACATATAAGCAAAAGAATTTAAGTAAATATAAAATTGATAATATGTCCACAAAGAGACTCTTTTAAGTGATTTCTGATACAATAGGGACAGAGTGACTATATCCTTCATGAGATATATTCTAAAGACAAATTAATTTTATCATAAACTTAAAGAGCACAGAGTAATTTTGTTTTTAGGAATAATGTTGATTTTGCTATCTTGAAGCCATTATATTTAACTTATAGGGTAAATTAAATTATTATGTTATGATTATTAGAAACCATGATTTTCAATTCAAGAGAAAAGAGGGACAGTTACAAAATATAAGATGTTGAATAAGCCTTTTAGGGCTTAATTTGACTTGAAAGTTTCACTATTTACTCATAATTTTTAAAAGGTTGTTTTCTTATGTCTGCATTGAAAGAGCCTGGAAACAATACTTTCCAAGATCAGTGATCATCCCAGGCATTTAGATTTTATTCCTTAAATACCATTTCTCACTTAAATACCTAAGGCCTTTTTAGAGAAATGGCTGATTTCTGATGCTGAGAATGTCCACAGTGTCCCCAGGATCTCATAGATATACTAGAAAGGAAAAAACATTTTACAGAATGCTGTAGTCATTGAAAAATACAGGGAACCAATCTGAGGAGATCTTAGTATGCACCGTTATAATTCAAATAACAGTAATAAAAATATAATTTATTATAATATAATTAATATATACAATTACTTGAATTCATTGTAGTCATTCTCAAAAAAGAGAAATACAAATTAGCACCAAATAATAACAACAATAAGAAATTCATTAGAAATGTAAAGACAAAGAGGTACTTAATCTGCCCTTCCTCTGCAAGCTACATGTCAGGGTGACCAAATCACTCCATTTGATAAGAGAATGCTTAGAAGACTACTTGGCTAATAAATCTAGAAAAACTAAAGGAGTTAAAAAAGTGACCTTTTAAAATTACCTAATGAGATTATTGAGTCAGTCAAAGATCATTAATTAAACCATTTCATTAATGAAATATTAGTAAGGAATTGGATATGTGTGTTGTGCCATACTATCTCTGGACACAATGCCTACATGCAGACTCCTCAGGTGACTTGGGCTTCCCCACAGCATGGTAACATTTGGGTAGTTGGGCTTCAGTAAGCTCAGGACTCCAAGACTCAGTGTTCCAGTGTCCAAAGTCGAAGCTTTGTAAAGTTGTATTGTAAGTCACATGGTGTACTTCCCTACTGTATTTAATTAAGTTAAGTAGCCTCAAGTCTGTCCAGATTCAAGGGGAAAGAGACTCCACCTCTCAATGGGAGGAATGTCAAAATTTGCAGTCATGTTTTAAAATTTCCATGACTAGAAATAGTATCCAGTCAGAAATACTTCACTGGAGGGACTATTTAAAATAAGCATGCTTGTTTTCAATCTTATGCACATGTGCTGTGAGGCAGAGCAAACTCTTCAGGGCTGTCTTGAGCATGTCTTGACCATTTTACTTCTTGTTCTGCTGGTTCCTTCTCACACAGTGAATGATAGTATATAAATGTGTTATTTTCATATCCCAGCTAACAAGTTTTTAAATTGTGCTTTATACCTCCAATGTATATACCCCCAATTCTGTAAACTCAAAGAGTTAAAAGATTAGTGGACCAGTCATAAAATGAGCAGAGGATAATGACTCCTCCCAGCTCTAAATGTCCATGACTCTGAACTCACTTTCTTCAGGACACATTTAGAGTTTGAGTTTATCAGATCACATAATCTGGTACTTTTGCTGTTCATGGACCAGTCATGATGATTCTGGGCTGTTAGCCTCAAGAAGCGTGAACTGCACACAGAGACTTTTCAAACTGTTCCAACAGTCAGCCTAGTAAATTAATTATTGAACAGTCACTACCAAACGCTGTTGACATGTCTGCGGTTTGACAAGTCTGCTATAACATCCAGCCCTTTCAGGAAAGTAATTCTGTAAGGAAATTGCCTGCAATAGAAGTTATGGGACTCAGCTGGGTGACAGCCATGTCATGGCAATCAATACAGGAACAAAAAAATCAAATATTAATGAAAGATAGATTTATTCGTGCACAGGATTAGTATTTTTTTGTAAATGCCATTTTACTTCCACTGTCTACTTTTCTGCAAGGCTGAGTGTTAGCTCACTGACACTAAACTCAAGGTGACATATCTCATTTCAATTATTTCTTAGAGTGTCTTCCTCCTCTTCTGTCTCCTACCTCTTGTCAAGAACTGCAGACGACATAATAAAATACCTCATCGACTATGGAGCCTAGGGTCTGGAAGTGCAGGAAAGAGTTTTACTGAGATTGCTGAATGTAGAATACATCCTAATTTGAAAGCCAGCATGAAGTGATGAGGAGGATCTTGGCCTCAGAAAAAAAATATAGTATCAAGATAATTTAAACTTGAAGGAGGTCTGAATTTCTATTTCTAAATTAGCCATTAGCTAGCTATAAGTTGGAAACTTTTAAGATAAGACACCTAGGGATGCTTATCCTACTAGGTAATACTTGTTGAGTACTTAGACTGGATAATGTTAAAGAATCTCTTGTTTTCTGAAGATTGGTACCCATTTTTAATCAGTTATATTTATGGGATCTCTTAAAAATTTGCTTTTGATTCCTTCTTTTATAGAATGTATAAGCAGTCAGAAAAATTCATGAAGTAGGGAAAAGCAATAAGCTTAATAATTATGAATAATTAATAATTATTAATTTGTTATTGGACAATAGTAATATTGTCGGACAGTTTCTGGTGAATTCATTGATCACTTCAGTCAAAATGGCCACCATTCTGAACAATGAATATGTAATGTTCTTGAAGAGCTTGCTAAAGGAATTAGGCATAAAAACAAGTAGATGCCATCTTTCTTTAAAAACATGAAAAATCTTCCAGTTGTTGTCACTTGGTATATTTCCCAGAGATTCTAACATTACAACTTTTATCTTAGTTTGAAATGGAATATAATTGCTCATTTTGCTATTGAGTACACCAAAAAAATTCATTCTTTATGTCTTCAATAACTAAAGATGGTATATTTAATTAATAAAGAATGAATAAAAATTTGAACTAGTGAAGGCATTGTGTTAACTTCAGTCCGAACTCACAAAAACTCGGTTGAAGACGAGAGTGATCAGAGTATATAGGAGTAGACAGTGTTTTAATGGAGTTTCTTTTTCAGGTAATCAGGTTTTAGGTAGTGACCTAGGATCAAAGGAGTGAGGGATTAGGAGGAAAGAATCATTCTTTTCCTCCCCTCTCTTTCCTTCTCCTTTCCTTTTCCCCTTTTGTGGTAGACAGAATAACGAACCTTCAAAAGTGTTCATATTCTAATCCTCCGACCTTTGAATAAATGATCTTACATGGCAAAAGGGACTTTGCACATAAGTTTAACTGCAGATCTTGAAATGCCATGGAGGGTGTCATGGATTATCAAAGTGTGACCAATGTAATCACAAGAGTCTTTATAAGAGGGAGACAAGAGGGTCAGATTGAGGGATGAGGAGATTGAAGTTTTACCCTGCTGGAAGGAGGCAAGGAGCCAAGAAATGAAGACAGTCTTTAGAAGCTAGAAATGACAAGGAACAGAGTCTACCCTTAGGCTTCCAGAAGAAATGCAACCATGCTGGTACCTTGATGTTGGTCATATAAGACCTGTTTTTGGACTTCTGATTTACAAAACTCTAAGATAATCTGTGTTGTTTTAAGCCCCTGAGTTTGTACTAACCTGGTACTTCAGAAGTAGGCCATTAATACAACCTCCCCCTTAGTCTCTCAGCCACGACTACTGCTTCCCTTATTTTCCTCTCTTCCTCTCCACTTATTCTTGTCCACTTCCCTCCACCAATATTTCTCAAAATACACACTAGTGGAAAAGCAGGGCTTATGTCTATGTGAGATACATGGGAATGGAGGGAAGGATATTTAAAAAGGCAGAAAACATTGAACACCTTACACAATTGCTTTGAAAGGAATAAGCAGGGATCAGAGGAAATGAGGATGTGTTTATATGGTAATTGGGGATGGTCGTGTTAAGAAGGTGACGTTTATATAGAGATACCAACATTGAAAAGGAGCTACATGCAGCAGAGCTGCGTGTTGTTGGAGTATCTTCTGTCCAGATAGAAGGGCCAGTAGGAGGCAGGGAAGACTAGTCAAGGCAGTTCAGGATGCATTTTAAGAATAAGACTTGTCAAATCATAATCATTCTTTTTAACCTCTCTAAGTAAAAAATCAATACCTTTCATATGCGGGATTTAAGCTCTCATCTAATATTTAGTTTAAGCTGCCAAAATTCTTGCTCTTAAGGATGTGGAGAGGTTTGATTAATTGGTTTGGCTCCAAGTATCATCCTACATGGGGTAATAATGTCTAGTAGTGTAACACTCTAAAAGCAGCAGACTGTTGGCTTAGCTGGTGTGGCATTCGAGCCAGTTATTAAGGGGAATGTAGCTGCTATGCATGGCCTTTCCTCTTATGTACTCTGCACAATTAGGGACTCAATGGATGGTGCAGTTGATTATCTATCTTCTTTTCACCTTTAAATTTTAGTTTTCATTTATGTTTGAAGTCTTTCATAGCACAGTCTCCAGAAATCTCCCCTTCTCTTGATAAAAGCCCTTGTCCCATTTATAGCACCAGCTGAGGATACTGATGCCACTTCCTCTTTACTCCCAAGCTGCTCTTAACTCCAACCCTGGAATATTGAGAGGATATCATGGATAATTCAAGTCACTGAATGGTTTCCTTTGTATTTTTCAGGTAGGTAACCAACAAGTACCTTTTGGCTTTAATTGCCTGGATAATTGCCTTTAAAAAAATAATGCATTTGAAGTTTTGACTTATTGTTACAACAGATAGTAAGGTATAGCATTTACAAATGATAAAAGGAAGAACTGGGCTAACAATTGAAAGTCAGGTTATTGGCTATGTGACTTTGTTATTACTGAGTACTTGCTTTGTTTCTCTTATCATCACAGTCTTGAATGATGTTCTCTTTCATTTTTATTTTTGTTTTTGTTAAGTTCCTTTATTTATTTTGAGAGAGAAAGAGACAGCATGAATGAGGGAGGGGCAGAAGGGGGGGGAGAGAGAGAGAGAGAGAGAGAGAGAGAGAGAGAGAATCCCAAGCAGGTTCCAGCTGCCAGCTACAGAGCCTGACTCAGGTCTCAAACTCCTGAACTGTGAGATCATGAATGGAGCCAAAACCAGAGCCACCCCAGGCATTCTCATCTCATTTTCAAATTGTCAGTCTTACCACCTACCTTACTCTTTGACTACCTGTTTCCTCAACTATTTTCTGAAAGGTCCCTGATACCCTCCTAATAACTAAATTCAATAACTTACCACTCTTCACTGTTTTTTATTTCTCTTGTGGGTGACATTGTAGATATCCCTATCTTCTTAAAATATTTTCCACAATTACTTCTCTGATACTTTACTCTCATTATTTGGTTATATTTTGTGGGTTTCTTCTTCCTGTCTAAATGTTACTTCTATTAGTATTCCATGCTTACATACAAAGATGCCACTGGGATCTGCCCTTGGTCATGTTTTCTTGATTTTATACTTTTGACTTGGCAATCTCATTATGTGTCATTTCTCTATGTGTACATTCTTTCCAAGACTGGATTCTTTACTGAGCTGCATTTCTAGCTCTATAATAGACATCTGTATCCAAGTGCCCTTCTGGTACCGATTAGGGGCTTGCAAAGTCTCCCCGCTGAGACTGAGTTCTCTGGGAGAGCTTGCTATCTGACCATACTAGTCAATGGGCTCAGACTTTTAAATACCCACCTTTAGATTAGGAACATGATGTGGCTTAAGTTCTAGGACTCTGAGTATCATGGCTTGGTAGCTCTGCCACTGGAATTTTCTACAACAGTCCTTCTAGGTTGATTTCTGGCAAATTCACTGGAAGCAATTCCAGGAGTTATTCAACAGAGTCATATATTTATTATAACACTGTGTCCACTCACACTGGATACATCGTTGTATTTGCAAAGGAGGGCTCAGTCTTACCCAGTCCATCCTTAATGGAATGTGTTTTCTCTTTCCCTTATTCTTCTATATCTTTCTATGCTTCTCTGGGCTATAGGCTATCTGAGAAGGCATGGAAGAAGTCATGAAATGTTCCTTTATTTGCTCTTTTCCTGTATCATCACCAATGAATGAGGGAAATTGGTGTTTGCAGAAAATGGGACATGATAACTTAGACTTTGTGGATATCTCATGGGAGTCGGTGAGTCAGTCATCTAATGGGCCTTCAGCTGTTCACTGCTTCACCTCCGTGTTCCCCCAAAACAGACCAGTCCTCTTCTTTCCCAACTGGCTCTCTAAGTGTGTTTTCTTTATTTTTTTTTCCAGTTATTTTGGAATGACTTGGCATCCAAACACCCAAGCTCTGTGTTCTGGAGCTGCTTTTGCTTCTGATTAGAATGTTATGGAAATAGTCTAGCTATGTGATAATAAGGGTCTTTTGACACAGAACTGAAATCCTGGCTGTGGGAATGAGAAGGGAGGGACAAGTACAGAAAATAAATGATGAATTTAATGAGATTTGATAGTTCTTTATGAAGAAAGGGTGAGAGGGTGGAGTTGAATAGCAATAATAGGTAACATTCACCAGACCCTTACTTATGTGCTGGGCATTATTCCAAGTTCTACACATTTTATCTCCATTAAGGAGTTGTAAATAAGTTAATGTTGAAGTTTGACCAGAAGTAGCTGGTGATATATGTTAGTACCACTCAAAGGAAAATCCACAGATGGGTGTAATCCCACAAACTGTATAGATGTATGTTACAGTGGGCATAGAAACTAAAAATAAGGAATAAGAATTAGAAGTTTTTATGGAAAATTGGCAGAATGACTTTATATAAAATAAAATTTGGCCTTCTATGTTTTATACCTTTGCTTTTGTATTTCACAAAATTCATTGGGGGATGGGAGGGAGCATTTAGAGGATGTTTCAAGCTTTCTTCTCCCACTAAATTCAGTTTGTTTAGTCTTTGTAGAAGTAATAGTAGAAGTGATAGTACTTCTTGGATCTCATTTAAATAGTTTTTGCTTTAAGTTCTTCTTCTTAGGTACCAAATTGTTTCACATTTTTTAGAGAGAAATATTCCAAAGAGTTCTTATGGACGCTTATAGCTGAGTTGTATAAATGGGAAGGGCATATTGAAACTTAGGTCATGTTTGCCTATGAAGAAAGATCTCAATCTAATCTACTGAGAATTGGCAAAGGGGGGTGCTTTTGTAAAGATTCTGTAGGGAGTATTGTTACCACATATGAATCTTATTGGGTTCAGAACAATTGAGTCCCTACTTGATGCTCCAGGTCATGTTCCCCAAACAATTATGGGCCCAATCCTTCTGGAATTTGTCCTGGGTCAGCTAGAAGGGGCCAGGATGGCCGTTATGAGAAATTAGAGAGCCTGGGAGTTCAAATGCACAGCCTATCTGATGATAGTAACAACCCATTTCTTTTAAACACTTAGTATATGTGGGCAGTATTCTAAGTTCTCCACCAGTGCCAACTTCTTGAATCTTCACAACAAACTTGTGAGGTTGTGACATCATGGTCTCTGATGGATGACAAAATTGAGCCACAGAGTTTATGTGGCTAATGAATATACCAATGGTAAGTGGCAAAACCAGTGGTCATTCCTGACCTGTCTGGCTCCACATTATGGACCATTGCATTTCTGAGATGTTCTTGCGTGCTTTTTTTTTTTTTCCAGTTGAGCTATAATTAACATATAATATATTGGTTTTTGTGTACATTATATTTATTTCATATTTGCATATATTGTAAATTGATCACCAGAGTAAGCCCAGTTAATTTCTATCACCACACATAGAAAAGCATTTTTTCTTGGGATGAAAACTTTTAAGACCCACTGTTTTAGCATGTGGTTCTTTTTATTCCCCATTTCATACAGGTATCTGTTATGTTTGTATACATGTGGTATTCTTAGAGGGAAAAAAAGCAGGTCTCTGAATCAGAATAGATTGTTTATTGCTCAGAGAATCTTAGCCCCCATTCCCTGAATGCCAGTCCTCTTGGAGTGATACAATGAAGGCAAAAGAGGACCCCAGAAATTATGAATGGGGTTTATTTAGGGTGGCAAGCATATTTGCCCATCTTCTCCTCCTGAGAAAGAGAAACCTTTATCCTAGATCATATGTAAATATTCTCTAGGAAGCAAGGGGAATGAGATCTATAGCTTTCCTAGCTTGGAATGAAAGCCAATGGTTCCAGGAGAGATAAAATCCTAAATCTCTCTGGGGCACCTGGGTGGCTCAGTCAGTTAAGCTTCTGACTTCGGTTCAGGTCATGATCTCATGGTTCATGGATTCAAGCCCTGCATCAGGCTTTGTGCTGACAGCTCAGAGCCTGGAGCCTGCTTCAGATTCTGTGTTTTCCTCTCTCTCTGACCCTCTCCTGCTCACTCACTCTCTCTCTCTCTCTCTTTCTCAAAAATAAACATTAAAAAAAATTTTTAATCCTAAATATCTCTGAAATAATATACTATTTCCAGCTTCCAAGGCCTTTTTGCCATTAAACCATATTTTACCAAGGTTTTCCAGTTATGCTTATGCCAAGCAGAAATGTAAAAATGTTTATGGAGAATTAGCTTCTGACAGTATCAACTTGAGACAGAAAGGAGAATTAAAAACAAACAAACAAAAACCCCCCCCCCCCCCCCCCGCCGTGACAAATAGTTTGAGAAACACTAGTATAAGTGTTGTAAATAAGGAAATCAAGATGTGAAGCCAGATTTGGTAAGGGCCAGAGTGAAGAATTTGGTTGAGATGACCTTTCCATAGAGGGAGAGTTGAAGACAAAGTTTTGCAAGTCATAATTAGAATGATAATCAAGTCCAGAGGAGTGGAAGGAATCTTCACTGGGCACAGAAGAGGGAAGAAAAGAGAGGGGAGAACATTAAGAAGGAAATCTTGGCTAACCATTGGGATTCACAAGGATGGTCTTAGGGGGAATGTCTGGAGGAGGTTAAATTGGGCATCTAGATAGAGCCAAAGAGGATTCTGAGGAAATACTGTGGATCTGCCATTGCCAAGTGCCTCAGAGCAGTCCATTGCTCTTAGCTGAAGGGACCCTCGGGAGATACTTTAGGACACCAATTGCAATCCCTTAGGCCCATTCCTATAAAACCACTTCTCTTTCAAATGCTAATTTTTTCTGAAGGTGAGATGATTACCAAAATTAACATTTGAAAAGCTAGAGCTTTCTCATAAAAGTTCACACTACTGGCTTCTCTCCTCTTTGCTCTCTGCTCCAAAAATATCAGTCGTATTAGATTTGTGCTTGTCCTTGTTCTTAGATGCCTGTCATTCTTAATATACTAACATACTCTTCCCTAGCCTTGAACCTGAACAGCAGTTGCCCTTAACCAATGGGACCATCATTTTTTTTTCTTTCCTCTAACTGGTTTTGCTTATTTATTTGATGTTCCAGACATCTGTAATGCACAATATTTTTCCTTAGAAATTTTCTTTTAGAAATAGACTTTTGTATCTTAAAAACAATACTAGCCAAACAAAATTGGCTGCCAGACAGTGATCCAGCAGAGGGTTTAAAGAGCTGGATTTCAGATGTAAGCTGTACCATATACTAGCTGTGGAAGAGAGGGAATACAAAAGCTGATCACCACAGCTGATGGCCTCTGCTGAGAATGGTGAATTGTTGCTGGAAAGTGGCTGCCCAGCCAAGCATTACAAAAAGGTGAGACCATTTTATTTTATGCTAGGAAATAAACTGTGTGGGGCATGTTACATCCTGACCTAGAAAGTTTCTAAAAATAGAGTTTGCATTCTCCACCCATCCTCTATCTCTCTGATGCTTTCACCTCAAACATAACCTGGATTCCTGAGTCCTTGCTTTAAAAAGAACCACCCAACATTGAAGGGGCAACTTTAATGGGATATTTGACTCTGACTTTATTTGCAAAGAGAAGTACTTGCTGAGTATGTTAAGTTCCCAGGATTTTAAGTTTACATATTTTAGACTTTACCCTCTTGACTATAATACCCACTATATGACCTCAAATGGGATAATTTACCTCTCTGTGCCTCAGTTTCCTCAGTTGTGAAATAGAAAGGAAAATAGAGAATACCTCATAGAGCTATGAAAAGGAAATGGGGATAATTTGCATAAACATTTAAAAAAGTTACTGCCACATTGTAGGCACTCAGAAAATATCTATTATTATTTGTACTATGGTTATTTATTTTGTTAATAGAGCCAAAGGTGGTCTTTATGGAAAGCAGGTTCATTCTATTTCTTCTTAATATACGGTCAGACTGATGTGGGAGACAAAGTCAGAAGGAAAGGATAAATAAAATTAAGTTTCCTTATAACCTGCCACCCATTGACAAATACTTGAGGCAGGCAGGGTATAAGATTTCACTAGGAACTCCCTATGGTGTTAATGTTAATGCTTTGCTAGAGGGAAAAATAACCTTAGCTTGACAATAGCTAGTCAGGATCCTATGAGTCTTCTGTAGCATATGAAAATCCTTTCTAGAAATTTCCCCTTGCCTTTACCTCCCCCAGTTCTGAAGTATCCTATAATCAGTCACTCCTCACAATCCTGGGACAGTTCTTTCTGCCCATAGTCTCTGTCCCTGTGCTTTAATACAAGCACCTTTTTGCACCAAAATTGTCTCAAGAATTGTTTCTTGGCCATCGGCTCTGGACCCTCACCACCACTCCAAAACCACATCAAGACCACAGGGTCAAATTAGGCAAAACCTAAAATCTTCACCCAGAAATCCAAGAAAAAGTAGAAAATCCAAGAATGTAAATGATCCTATTGACTGTATTTCAATTTGGCAAAATTATCTGGATATTTGGATAGGACTTTCTTGTAATGGCCATTCAATCAGCCCTTTCTTTTTTTAGGCTTTAACCTATCCAACCACTAAGCTAATGGCGAATGGGGGGTATATGTGGCAGATTCCACTGCAAGTAGATAGATAAAATTATTATTTTCACTGTTGGGCAGGCACAGCATCACTGTGGGAACTGTCTATTGTTTTGACTCTCTCTCACATCTGATCCTCCTTGTAACACAGGCCTGCCTTTATGAGGCATGGAACTCATTGTGAAGAACACATTTCTTACTGTGAAGTTTGAAAGAGTACCTGAATCTCCTTGACTCTGGGTCTCCCACATTCCCCCCTGCCCATGGGTGTTGGCAAGTGTGGGGGCAGAGAAGAGCACTTTGGGAAGTATTGTTGGGTGGCCGGCCCTCCTGTGACATGAGAAGATGCAGGAAGAGAGGAAAGTGGAAATGTTTTACAGGTTTACATCCAAGAAATTCCAGTAGTTTGTAGGAGTCAGTGCTATAAGGCAAAATCTACCAGTTTCCCCATTTAAGCTGTATCAAAACTGTTTTTATTTGAGCTTTAACCCTGCCTTGTCTGACTCACTTTCTCCCACCAAGTTGATTTGGGTCCATGTTCCTTCTTCATTAAAATTGTTTCTCATTGCCTTGACTTAATTTAAAAACAGCAACAACAACAACAACAATAACAACAACAATTCTGGCGTTACTTAAACTCAAAAGGAACCCACAAGTAGTTGGCCTCCTGTCTCTTAATCCATGACTTAATTATTAAAAGACCATGAAGAGCACTCTGCCTCTTCATCAGGACCCAAAGCATGTCCCCCATGTCCCCTTCTACCCCTCATGCTGGCTTCTCTCCCCACAAAGCAGCTCTGGAAGAAGCCTGTCAGTACTGGGAAGGAAACCAAGCAGATAATCAGGAAATCAAGTATTCACCAGCAATGGGTATTTGGAGTGCAGCAAGTTCAATTTGCCAGATAATTTGCTTCCCACACTCAGCTTTACCTACAGCACAATGAAATACATTTCAATCTAAATTGCCTCCTAACTCCAATCAGCATTAATTTAATAATACATATTCAACAGATATAAACACTTTAAATGACTGGAAAATGAGTACAGATCCACATGTGTTTACGCTGATATTGGTGCCTAAATATGATATTTATCAGTGATGGCAATGGAAATGTTTTTTTCATTTTATTCCCCCCTCCCAGATGTGAATATAAAATCATTTTCAAGCTGCTAAGTGGTTTATATACTGGTAGGGCTGAGAAAGCCTTCAGCTACTTTTCTTTGCTTTCCTGTGTTTTCATTATGATTTTCTCTGCTGGGCCTCACTCTGGTCTGAGGAATTTCTTCTCTAATCAGGACACAGTGCTACCTCTGCTTGTTGGTGTAGAGGCTCAGCTCCACCTGCAGAGGTGATTTTTCTTCCAACTTTGTGGAAAAGGGAGAAACTGAGGAAGCATTAGTACCTAGGCAAGAGGGCCACAGTAAGAGCCTTTAGAACAGAGAACATCTAGAAATGGAGTAACTCCTCTGCAGATGGAGAAACTGAGCCCCTGAAAGGAAATGAGTGTTTCTTAGAGTGTTAAGCAAAGCAACAACTAGAAGTTGGGCTTCCCAATCTCCAGGCCTCTGGACATCCCTAGATCCATCTTCCAGTCTGCAAAAAACGTAAAGGACTTATAGCTTACATGGAACTAGGATGTCGTTTTTCATTGGTGTTCAAAGACATGATTTACCAGCTGAAAAAATAATGAAAAAGAAATTTGAGACTTTAATATAAAAGCAAATTGTAGTGATAGTGGAACAAGTTTTACAAGACTAACTTTGTCGAAGTATAGTTTTCAAAAGGTTAAAAACATGACCGTGCTACAAATAAAGTATGGGCATGTGTCAATTTATTAACTCATTAATAATAGGTAATTATTAATTAATAAATATTATTATATTTAATTAACTATTATTAAGGTAATAATCTATTACCTTAATAGATAATATGGTAAAGCTGGCTGCTTTGAGGAATTGAGCATTGATAGGAATTAAGAAATGTTAACCCAAGTTTGCTAGGTTGGATACAAAATTGGTTAATGTCTACAAGGCAATAAAACCCTAAAACCTGAGTGTTTGGGGATATCTTTTCTACTGGACATAACCTACAAGTTAATGTGTAATGTCACAGTGCCTGGACTCCAATCAGACAGTAAATAGCAATATCAAACAGAGGTATAGACTTCCAGAGAACTAATCCTTGGGTGTACCTGTTAAGATATGTCTCAGTATGCCACTGTTCCTACTGCTCACCTTACTTCATAGATTTGAGTAATAAAGCAGATTTACAAGTTTCAGGTCATCATCAAAATGTAAGTTCATAATCACTCTTTGCATTTTTCTAAATATACTTCTACCAGATCCTACCTGTCCTGGTCACATGCATGCTTTCAGCAGACTCACTGCCTGTGTGGGCTTTTATATTCCACCTTCTCTCATGGAGTCCTTACTTTTCCTTCCTCCAACTCAGTACTTCTTTCCATTTCCAATGTTAGGCCCACAAGCTCTTTAGACTTGTACAGTTCCTCCTGTCATGGATCAATCTAGTGATCTTTAAAGTCAGAAATGGTCATGCTAGATAAAATTCCATGCCAACAATAAAAAGGCCAGACCTAGAAAGCAAAAATGAGATTTTCCCTGGGAGAGGAAGAAGTGGGGAAGAAACTAAGGATACTCAAGCATTAGAGATCTTATTTTATCCCTGCCACCAGTAAAATTCCCACCCAGCAGTAGGTCTGTCAGAGATTCATAGTCCGGAAAACATACAAAGATTTGGCATTTGGGGGCAAATGTACCAATTCAGGGTAGCACCAACTATTTCCCTATCTATCAGCCCTACACCTTCCTGAGCTATCCTAAAAACCACTTTGAAGATCTCAAGCTTTTGATGAAAAACTTTGTTGGTGCATTCTCTTTTTTTGGATTTCTCTGTTTGTTTCATGGATATATAATTATTCTTAACCATTTGGTCTGTTTATTCAGGCACATACACTTCAATAGCAATACCAAGTTCTAATATTTTAAGAAAAATGTGTTTGAAGCTGACATTTCATCGGATTTCTCACAGGATCTGAGAAATGGAATGCATTTGCTGGGTATAAATAATTAAAGACATTTCTGCCTTCAGTTGGAATCAGTAAGTGCGGAATTTGTTTACTTTTAAAATAGATCAGAGACACGGTGATGTGAGGTTTAAGGTTGGAAGACCCTGGTTGTCACCTGAGGATTCTTAAAGATAGCTATGTAGCCTTGGGCCAACTCTGCAGAACCTGAGTGTGAAAGTGACTCTTCCTTGGGTCTTTGAGTTCTGCGGGGAACTAGGGATGAAAAGTGTGTGGGGTGGGGGTGGGGGAGTAAGTGATTGGGTGGAGGCGTCATGGAATCCTATTCTCCTTTCTCAGTGAATGGCTTATTTGAGAATTTGCATATTATATCTAGAACAGTAAAATCACAGGTTATTCTGGACTTTATTTTTTTGCAACATATCTATAGGATATAGTAATCCTCATCATTAACAGAGGTGCATTTTGATTAATTTTCAAAGGCTGGCGATGGATGGGCAATGGGCATTACCTCTTAGCATATGAGAATTTGCTCTTCGTTTTGGACTACCCTGTCCCCTTTCCTGTGAATTCCGTTAGTCCCTACCCCTAGAGAAGCACTGCTGTGAACAAAGAGGTTGGAGAGATACCGACATCCCCACTGACACATGCACTGTCCCTGTGGTGTTCAACCTCTGCCCCCACATAGCTGTCACCACTGAAGGCCTCTCAGTGCAGGTCTTAGAACCCAGTAGGCTTCCACCTGTGAGTGCATTTTACATGATCTCCTCAAAGGGACCAGTGAATATCTTAGCTGTGGTATGAATTGACTCATCAGGTTACAGTCCAAGCCTGTCCTGAGCTCAACAACCTGGGGCTCACATTTGGGCACTGAAACTTTGGTATGATTCACCTTTTGCCTACATTTCCTACCATCTGTTGACTTCTTTCATTCTGGAGATTCTGAGCTCTGGCTCTTGTCCAAATTTTGGCACAGATGGCAAAAGATCAGCAACCATTTCTCCGTGTCTACATTTCTTTAAAAATTTTTTGTAAATGTTTATTTATTTGGAGGGGGAGGGGCAGAGAGAGAGAGAGAGAGAGAGAGAATCCAAAGCAGGCTCTGTGCTCTCAGTACAAAGTCTGACATTGGGGCTCAAACCCATGAACCATGAGACTATGACCTGAGCCAAAGTCAGATGCTCAACCAACTGAGCCACCCAGGTGCCCTTCTGTGGCTGCATCTCTCATATGGGATATCTTTATCCATAAATAGAATTCATAGGCCTTTAGATTTTATACAGACTGACACATCATGGCTTCAGAGTTCTATGATTTTTGAGGCTTCTCATGAGACGTGAATGCAAGCTTCCATGTAGACCAGTGCTTCCCAAATTATCTATGGTGAAGGGTCAGTTTTATTGTTTTAATTTTTTTTAAATCCATTACAGACTGATATACTTTTACAATGCAAGAAAATGAGTTTTTAAAAGTGAAACTAAAAATGATAGACAGTACAAGCTCCTTTTTTATAGTATTAAATTTAACTGGCATAAAATTGTTCTGTCAAGTCTCTGTTAAAATTTCTGAATGCTTTCTTCTGAATTTTCAGTACTTACCTTGCTGTGTAACAAGCAACTCACAGACCAGCCCTGCTTACTGTCCACAGTTTGAGTAGCTCTAATTGAGATCATATGTAGGAAGATTCTTAGCCCAGTGTTTACTGTCCTCTTTATGGTGAGGGTAAAGATGGTCTGCAGCTGTGATGATTACTGAACGTTGCGAGTGCCTCCATCATACCCATCCCCTCCCAAGAAGTTAGGACCACATTTAGAAAGTTCTATACAGATCTATACAGTTCTATACAGATCCAGCCGAAGATAGAAGTCATTCTATGTTTTCCCACATACAAATTGGAGAAGGTTCAGAAGTGTAAATATTAAAGACCCAGAATAGCCAAAGTAATGTTGAAAAAGAAAACCAGAGCTGGAGGCATCACAATCTCAGACTTTAACCTGTATTACAAAGCTTCAATCATCAAGACAGTATGTTCTTGGCACAAAAACAGACACATAGGTCAGTGGAATAGAATAGAGAACCCAGAAATTGACCCACAATTATATGGCCAACTAACTTCAACAAAGCAGGAAAGAGTGTCCAATGGAAAAAAGATAGTCTCTTTAGCAAATGGTACTGGGAGAACTGTACAACAATATGCAGTAGAATGAAAGTGGATCACTTTCTTACAACTTGCACAAAAATAAATTCAAAATGGATGAAAGATCTAAATGTGATACAGGAAACCATCAAAACCCTACAGGAGAAAACAGTAACTCTTTGACCTGGGCCACAGCACCTTCTTATTTGGCACATCTCTGAGGTCAAGGGGAATAAAAGCAAAAATGAATTATGAAGCCCTCATCAAGATAAAAACTTCTGCATAGCAAAGAAAATAATCAACCAAACTAAAAGGCAACCAATGGAATGGGAAAAGATATTTGCAAATCATGTACCTGATAAAGGGTTAGTATGTAAAATCTATAAAGAATTTATCAAACTCAACACCCAAAAAAACCCAAATAATCCACTGAAGAAGTGGGCAGAAGACATGAATAGACACTTTACAAAGAAGACATCCATATGGCAGACACATGAAGAGATGCTCAACATCACTCATCATCAGGGAAATACAGATCAAAACCACAGTGAGATACCACCTCACACTGGTCAAAATGGCTAAAAATAACAACTTAGGAAACAGATGTTGGTGGAAATGCAAACTTGTGCAGCTACTCTGAAAAACAGTGTGGAGGTTCCTCAAAAAATTAAAAATATAACTACCCTAAGACCCAGGAATTGCACTACTAGGAATTTATCCAAAGGATAAAAAAATGCTGATTTGAAGGGGCACATGCACCCTAATGTTTATAGCAACACTATCAACAATAGTAAAATTATGGAAAGAGCCCAAATGTCCATCAGCTGATGAATGAATTAAGAAGATGTATATACACACATACTCTCTCTCTCTCTCTCTCTCTCTCTCTCTCTCTCTCTCTCTCACACACACACACACACACACACACACACACACAATGGAACACTACTCAAAAAAGAATGAAATTTTGCCATTTGCAACAAAATGGATGGAACTGTAGGGTATTATGCTAAGCAAAATTAAGTCAGTCAGAGAAAGACAGATATCCTGATTTCACCCATATGTGGAATTTGAGAAACTGAACACATGAATCCAAGGTAAGGGGAGGAAAAGTAAGATAAAAACAGAAAGGGAGGCAAACCATAAGAGATTCTTAAATACAGAGAACAAACTAAGGGTTGGTGGGATGGGGGGTAGGGAGGTGGATCAAATGAGTGATAGGCATTAAGAAGGGCACTTGTTGGGATGTGCACTAGGTATTCTATGTAAGCAATGAACCACTAAGTTCTACTCTCCAAGCCAAGACTATACTGTATGTTAACTGACATGAGAATTTAAAAAAAAGTGTAAATATTATTCGTAAAGAGGTCTGTATAAAACCCAGGAACTTTAAAATGAACATAAGGAAGCCAATGGCCTCAGCTAAGTGCTTAAGATAACAACCTAAGCACTACATGAAATGAAGGGCAGAAAGAAGGTGGGGAAGGTGGGGGGGGGGAGGGAAGGAGAAGGAAGAACCTGAAACTGGCACAGTAGATGCCCTCAAAAAAGATGGATTTGATAAGTCAGTGCTAATCTTTAGGTTCAGATGTGTTTGCATTTTTAATGACATCAAAGTTACTTAAATTCCTTTGTTACTCTATGGAGCACTTCCAAGATATTCAAATTAATGTATCATAGCATTAACTACATTAAGCGTGTTTGCTCATTGCCTGAAATTACGGCATCAGTCAACAAGATTGCAACTGGCTTTGTATATAATTGTGAGAGAGATTTACTTCTGAGACTGGAATTAGGTAGACCAATTAAATGGAAAAAATAATGTCATTATTTGAAAAAAAAAAAAAAAGTCACACGAAAGAAGCTACCCTAAAGATGAAGTCCTTATAAAATGAGGTTTGGGGGACTCATCAGAGAGAATTTTTTAGGTTGACACATTGTAAAAGAGTTGATTTTACCTAACCAGCCTTAGTACTTGGCAAAACTTACTGGTACTGGAATATGTGATGTGTACCTCGTGAGTGCCCTCACCAAGCCGATAAATCATTTCTGTGAGAAACAATTTGATATAATTGATGTGATAAAATGCTATAATAGAATGAAAGTAGTTAAATCTTGTAGTTGCCCATTTTTGTTGGGTATCAGAATTGTCTGGGGTGCTTGTCAATAACATAGATTTCAAGTAATATAGAGTCTCAAACCCAGATGTTGTGATGTAACATATCTGGGGCAACATAAACTGCCTTCACAAGCAACCCATGTAAGTCTAACACAGGTAGTCCCTAGAACATATTTTCAAGATTCATACAACTTTTTCATTCCATGAATGAGGAAATGGAGACTCCTTAGCTGTATGACCTTGATGAAGTCATTTAAATTCTAAGAGGCAGAACTAAGACTAAAACTCAGGAATCTGATCCCACCCACATGCTGCCTTAGAAGTACCTGGATCTCTGGCTGAATTGTATCCCTATAAAATACCTTGGAAGCAAACATATCTCTCTCAGTTTACAACTAGAAGGGTTTTGCTGAAACCAGGGATGACTCAAATAAGAAAAGTTTCTAGGGGGTCACTGAAGTTGCTTCTCAAATTCTCCCTTAGTGGTACCATATCCAGTGACTGCCTTGGATCTCCATAATCTCAGACACAGCCTGAGGACATAAGGGGTAGATAGTCTCTCTTTTTGCTCCAGATGAGGAATCTGAGAATCACAAGATGAGGTAGAAAAACTAGAATTCACACCTAGTCCAGTTATCTACATGGAAAGGAAGGCTCAGAACCAAGGTAGTTGTCTCTTGAATCATTCTAACAGTAATCCTCTGACACCAACCAGGTGTCTTTTTACTCAATTAAGCTCTAACACTAACCACCCAGAGATAGCAGAGACACAGAGGTTAAGCATTGAGTCCCACAGGACTGCCCCTACTTCAGGTGCCAGCCCTAAAGCCCAGGTGTCACCATGCTACCTTCACTTCTGGTGTGCCTGCTACAAATTGGGGAGTTCCCATGACCTCCCTTCAGGTTTGATAATTCCTTAGAACAATTAGTGTAACTCCTGAAAGAGCTATGCTTACAGTTTAAGATGTAGAGAGATGAGGAGGCAGAGCTTCCTTGCCCTCTCCAGTTTTCCACCATTCCCAGGACATCAATGTATTCGCCAACTTGGATGCTTTCTGAACCTCAGTATTTCAGAGTTTCTCATCAAGGTTTCATTACATAGGCACAACTGATGAGCTTAACAGTCATGTGATAGAACTCCATCTCTAGCTCCTCTCCCTGGACAGAGCCTGGGGGATGGGGCTGAAAGTACCAACCTTCTAATCACCTTTGATAAAGCTGAGGCTATCTGGGGTCCTTGCTGTGAGTCATCTCATTCACATGAACTTAGGTGTGGTATAAAAGGACTTTTTATAAATAACAAAAGATACTCTGACCACTCCAGAAATCTCAAGGTACTCTGTCTTGGGAACTCTGGACAAAGGCTAAAATAGTTTTTTTCTTACATTCCATCTTTCAATTTTGTTTTGAATAAAGGCTGTTGATAGAGAGGGCCATTCATCTTATTGACTTATCTGCAATATTGTGAAAAGGGGAATTTTCTATCTGAGTCTGGACGACAATATATAGGAATATTAGAAATGATTATGTGTGCAGTTTGTATTTCTTATATTAAAAATAAGAAACAAGATGGCTTACAGATTATTTTGTAACTGTTATTACGTGCTGTTATTATGTATAAGGAAGAAAAGATTTATATAAGATGGTACGTTATCTTGTTAGGAAAATTAGGCTACAGCAATAAATAATATCGACTGGCAGTTTACAGTTTATAATGTACTTTCATGGGCATCATAATAAAGTAGCATTTATTAGACACATTTTTGGGTCAAACTGCCAAATGCTTATATGCATGATAATTCTGGCTTTTAGGCCTCATAACTCTAGGAGGCAGGCACTATTACTGGTCTTCAATTTGCTAATGAGGAAACTGAGGTGTACACAAGGTTAAATAACTTGCTCAAAGTCACAAATGAGCATTAGCATCAGAACTTGAAACCTGATGTGTTTGAGCTCAGAGTCCTGCACTGTATTATAATCCCTACATTATAACCTCAAAGTAGAGGAGAGGATCCTAGACTGATAGCCAGGGCAGCCTGGATTCTTGCCGTTGTCATACAGACTTGCTATTTGACCCTGAACACTTCACTTTGTTAACCTCTGATTTCCCTCTTTGACCTTGGATGAGAGGCAAGTTGAGGTAGATGCTCTCTGACATTTTGAGTTTTACCATTTATGGCCCAGTGTCTTGAGTTTGACTTCTGCTCATGTTTGGTCCCTAGCATTTGGAGAAGTGATATTTTATAGATCTGAGAGTTTGGAGCATCAGAGGCAGCTTCCTTGAGAAATTCTAGGGCCAGTGACTCTATTTCCTTTTATGCTGTAATTCCTGGTTCCAGCACACTTAATGACAACATATTTGTTTTCTCTGAATATAAATGGAGACCATTACACAGAGCCATATGGACTATATAAATCAGATTTAAAAATAAACAGAGTCCTGGGAAAATTCCTTCACAATCTCTAGGCTTAATATTGCTTTTATATTTTTTTTCACAAATGATGGAAATCAGGGAGCATTTAGAAGTCTGTTTTTCCTTCTTTGCATTGTAGAGCATAAAGATCTGTAGTTCATATAGATGTGAAGTTTTGCTTTCTGGCTCTCATTTACCAACAGGGCTGACCTTAGTCAAGTGACATGACTGTTCAGAACCTCAGTTTCTTTATGTGTCAGACAGCAATAAGACCTACTTAATGACATTTCCAGGGGGACAAAATGAAGGAGCCTGAGAACTTGCTCCATGTTGTGGACATAAACCGAGTTTGGATCTTTTCTGAGCCCCCTTCCCTGCCCTCTCTCCCCTTTCTCTGCCTGAGTTCCACAGGTGGCCAGTGTACAGGTGGGTCTTGGGCAACCAACTGGTCTAGAAGGGGTGTTGCTCTTGCTACTGTCTGTTTTATTTTCAGATCTTCCTCCACACATCTCAGCAGGATCTCATTTGGAGATGGAAAGGTATATTGTGGGGTTAAGCAGAAAATTCCTCTTGTTCACACATAGGCTTTATCTCTACTGTGGAGCTGTTCCCAGAGCCTTGCAGTGGCTTCAGGAATAATAAAAAGCTCTCAGGGCCTTGAGTAAGGGTGGTCCTGATTTTTTTGTCCTTATGGTCATTGTGACCTGAGTAGAGCCTCAAGTACAGGATATAAATTCATGTGGACCTCTGAGACTCTGGCTTCCTTGTAGTATACCTGTTTATCCTGGCAGAGAGGAGGGAGCAAGGACTTGAGAGCTTCCTGATGCCCCATTGAGACACAGTATGGTCTAATGAGCATTTGGACTCTGAAGCTAGACTCCTGGGATTCAAGCCCTGGCTCTTCTCCTGATTGGCTTGATAACCTTGGGCAACTTAACTTACCCATCCCTCAGTTACTCTTCTGTACGATCGAGATAGTAATAGCTATCTTTTGGGTTATGGTGAGAATGTCTGACACATATTAATCATCATGTGTTTTTGCTATTGCTTTAAATATTTGCATTAATATAATGAATGAAACCTATTTCCCTATTACTCTTGATATATTTCTATGCAAAAGATAACATTATCAAGAATCAGGAAACTGTGACAACATTAGAGTTTGTAATAGTTCTGTTTAAATCCATTTCTCCAAGGGTGGTGGTAAAAAAAAAAAAAAAGACAATTTTGGATGACATGAAGATAGGCTTTATTTCTCCTAATAATTTTGAACCTATTTTAAGTACTTGGGAATATGTAGATAACATATCAAATCCATGGGTCTGCTTGAGATGAGGCCTGGTGGTGGGAGGACAAGAGTCAATATACATGAGGCAACAGAAAATTTTCCATTTGAGATGTTCTTAATCTGGATATATGGCTGTAAGTGCTTGCAGATCTTGAATGCAAGTTACAGAGGAGGCATGAATTGTCAGACTTGTAATGAGATGAGATTACAGTTAAGAATTGGTGTTTTACGTATAGGAGGATTAGGAGGAACTTGACGGAGGAACAAGGGGGAGAAGAAGGGCAGAAATGGTGGGGGAAAGGGAGAGAGGCAAACCATGAGAGACTCTTGAATGCTGACGAAAACTGAGGACTGATGGATGTGGGGGGGAGGGGGAATGGGCATGGAGGAGGACACTTGTGGGGATGAGCACTGAGTGTTATGTGGAAACTAATTTGACAATAAACTATTTGTAAAAAAAAAAAAAAAAAAAGAATTGGTGTTTTAAAATAATTTTGAAAAATACTTTGAAAAATGTCTTCATATGTTTGGTAATGATAAATGTACATTGTTTCTATTGTTGTTTTTTTTTGTTTTTTGTTGTGTTTTGTTTTGTTTTTCCCTTGTAGTGTTTCAATGATAATGAACAGTGATTTTTCCCCTGAACCTGTTTCTTGATTTACTTAGTGGTGAACATACTTTGATAGAATCCCCTTGATGGTTGCTAAAAGACTGTTCCTGAGAAATTGCCACTCAAAGAGGGAAATAATGTAGCCTTAACTGACTGACAGACAGAGGAGAGCTTCAGGGCAGAGAGCCCTGTATATTGATTGCTTGATTTCTCATGTTCCTGTGGTGGCCAGATCTGGACTTGCTATTCAGTTCTGGAGAAATAGCCAGTGAGAAAATCCCACCAGTTGTCTCCTTTGAAGACTGTGACATAAATAAGGAAGATAAGAGGAAACCTGGGTTCTGTTTCCAGTGCTGTGTCTTGAAATGTCTGACTTCCAGTTAGTTATTTGTACTGTCCAGGCTTCAGTGCTTAAGTAGGGTGGTAAAGCCATCCCAGAGCTCAGTCATCAATCATCAACTGGATTATCTTGCTTCCAGTTTGGATGCTGTCCCTCCCCCTCCCCCCCGCCGCCCTGGTCTGCACGATGTTTTATTTATTTATTTTTATTTTTTATTGTTTTTTATTTATTTTTATTTTTTTAAGTTTGTTTATTTATTTTGAGAGCGAATGAGGGAGGGGCAGGAAGGGGCAGAAAAAGAGGGAGATAGAGAGAATCCCAAGCAGGCTCTCCACTGTCAGTGCAGAGACCAATGTGGGGCTTGAAATTGTGGACAGTGAGACTAAGATCTGAGCTGAAATCAAGAGTCAGATGCTTAATCTGACTGAGCTATCCAGGTGCTCCTGCACCATGTTTGAAATATGAGGAAATTTCACCTGAAACATCTGGAAGTCCTGCTTCTGTTTGAAACTTGGAAGATCCAATGACCTTGATCTCATATTCCTACATGGTGAAAATCTACTGGAGATGAGTCACTGCTGCTGTTTGAGATGTGACTTCCTCATGGTCACACTAGTTCTGTTGTCTTACACCAGCCTCCTTTTCACATTTGCAGTACCTGCCTTGCCTCTGTGGTGTGCTTGTAACTTCCAGAATTCTCTTTTGGTTGCTCAAATATCTTCATTTCTACTTTCTTGGCTACTTCAGAAATAGATTGGATTTTCCATTTAAGCAGTTTCTGGATAAGTTAAATACTTGTAATAAGTTTTCAGAATTTTCCATATATGTGATATTGATTATAATTATGACTGTGAATGTTATGATAAGTTTAGTTACATTTTGTTTACTCCCTTAAGTCTGGAATTAATCCCCAAATCATAAAATTGACTTGTTCTTCTAAAATGCTTGGTTTTGATGTAATTTCAAAATAATATCAAAACTTCCTTTGTTCTCTAAAATTATCAAGGGAATCAGAAATAACTGAAAACAAAGGCAAAAAAGCCCTAAAGTTCCCTGTTATTTGCTAATGTATTATTTCTCCATCTTTAAGGAGTCCAAAGAAATGTAGTTTTTGGGGAAAAGACATTGGGTAGAAGAAAAACCTAGCAGATAAGAAAAAATAATATAAGAAGCACTGATTTAATAATGGGACATTATTATGTATAATAACATAGGCTTTTTAAAGTTATAATATGAAGTAGATATGGGACCCACCATACTTTCAACTCTAAATTCAAGGTTCTGAAACTTTGGCAGCATGACATATATTACAAAGATTTTTTTTCATTAATTATTTAACTGTTTTTTGAATTTAGAAGGAGAGTTTAATATCTGGCAAACTCTGTGTGATACAATTTTTTTCTTATCTTCATATGTGCTTTCTATAACATAACATGACATTCTTGGGGAGTCTGCACAGCTTGGTAGGAAAAACCACTGGATTGGTGTCACATAGAATCTAGCCCATGTCCTGGCTCTAAAACTTCCTAGGGTCACAAAAAAAGTCCATTTTTGAGGCTCTCAGAGCTTTAGTTTCCTCCTTTGTTAAAAGAGATAATAATGGGGTTTATTCATGGGGAAGGTCACTAAGACCAAATAACGTAGTCTTCTTAAATCAGTAGAGTGTGTGGCATAAAATAAACATAATATAAATATTATGTTTTGTTTTTGGCACAATAAATAATTATCAGTTCTTGAATACTCCTTCAGTCCTGATAAATCTTGAGAAGTCACCTTATCTTAGATGTTTTGACTATTGTCTATATTTTAAGAACAAGATAAACCCACTGAAAATGGATTAGGGCTAGTTTTTTTCTATTAGTCCCTCATCAAGATTTATGCACAAGTGGATGTTACATTTGTCCTGACATTTGAAATATATTTTTTTCATTTAACAGCTCCGTCTATTATAGAATGAAAGGTTTCCACAGGCATCCACTACCAATATTCAGTGTTTTTTTGTTTACAAGATTGGGTGCTAACTAACCTGATCCCACACAGCCCTCATAGCATTGGTGCAGTATGGTCAGGGACTAGAGACCTGCAGAGCACTTGTTTTGTTGAGTTTGTTGTTGGAACAAGTATGTTACCAGACATTCTTAGGTAGTTGTTTGATACCATGTAAGCAAATAGCCACTTAGCTGGTCCTCCACCTTCCATCTGATTGTTTTTGGTATCCAAAAGCATGGGACTATCCGCAGTCTTCTGGGTTGGTGGGAGGATTGAGCACTTGGTAAATCAGTGTGCTATAGCATGAAAGCTGTTAACATCCTAAATGCAAGTGTCAGAAGTCCTTTAAGATATGAAAATCAAATGTGTTACCCCCTTTGAGATCTAAGACACAACACTTCACAGTAGAGGATGCAGAGAAAGGAAACTTGACTCTGGAGAGAAATACACGAAAGCCTATAAAATTCACTTGACAGCAGATCAGCACTTTTAACTTCAGCCTTTTAAGTTACTATTTGGTATTGTTCTCAACTTGATTCTTAACTTGCTTAAAGAATAAAACAAAAGTAAGAGTGAAACTTCTGTAAAGGTAGAAAGAATTAATCCCCTCTTGGTTTGGATTCAAGAGAAACCCATATATTTATTTATTTTTTTTTATTTTTATTTTTTTACAAATAGTTTATTGTCAAATTAGTTTCTACATAACACTCAGTGCTCATCCCCAAAGTGCCCTCCTTCATGCCCATCCCCCCCTCCCCCCCACATCCATCAGTCCTCAGTTTTTGTCAGCATTCAAGAGTCTCTCATGGTTTGCCTCTCTCCCTTTCCCCCACCATTTCCGCCCTTCTTCTCCCCCTTGGTCCTCCGTCAAGTTCCTCCTAATCCTCCTATACGTGCAAACATATGGTATTTGTCCTTCTCTGCCTGACTTATTTCGCTCAGCATAACACCCTCAAGGTCCATCCATGTTGCTACACATGGCCAGATTTCATTGTTTCTCATTGCCATGTAGTATTCCATGGTATAGATAAACCACATCTTCTTGATCCATTCATCTGTTGATGGACACTTAGGCTCTTTCCATGTTTTAGCTATTGTGGAGAGTGCTGCTATGAACATTGGGGTACATGTGCTCCTATGCCTCAGCATTTCTGTATCCCTTGGGTAAATTCCTAGCAGTGCTATTGCTGGGTCATAAGGGAGTTCTATTGTTAGTTTCCTGAGGAACCTCCACACTGTTTTCCAGAGGGGCTGTACCAGTTTACATTCCCACCAACAGTGCAGGAGGGTGCCCGTTTCTCCACATCCTCGCCAGCATCTAGAGTTCTCTGATTTGCTCATTTTAGCCACTCTGACTGGCGTGAGGTGGTATCAACACCCTAGAGGAGAAAGCAGGAAACAACCTCCTTGACCTCCACCGCAGCAACTTCTTACTTGACACATCCCCAAAAGCAAGGGAATCGAGAGCAAAAATAAACTGTTGGGACCTCATCAAGATTAAAAGCTTCTGCACAGCAAAGGAAACAACCCAGAAAATTAATAGGCAACCAACGGAATGGGAAAAGATAGTTGCAAATGACATATCAGATAAAGGGTTAATATCCAGAATCTATAAGGAACTCACCAAACTCTACGCCCGAAAAACAAACAACCCAGTGAAGAAATGGGCAGAAGACATGAACAGACACTTCTCCAAAGAGGACATCCAGATGGCCAACAGACACATGAAACGATGCTCAGCATCCCTCCTCATCAGGGAAATACAAATCGAAACCCATATATTTAAATAATTCCTGATTTTGTAGAATTATTGAAGACTTCTTTTTGTTTATTGTTTTAAACTTTTCTTAACATGTCATTTAAGTTGTGTTTACTGTAGGCATCATATAGCTAGGTATTATTTTGTCTTAATAAAAGGATGCAGACATTCAACATTATTGTGATATATTGTCTTATTTCCTCCATGTTCTTTTTTAAAAAATCTTTTTAAATGTTTTATTTATTTCTGAGAGACAGAGAGAGTGAGGGTGAGCAGGGGAGGGTCAGAGAGAGAAGGAGACACAGAATCCAAAGCAGGCTCCAGGCTCTGAGCTAGATGTCACAACAGATCCCATCGGGGGGCTCGAACCCACGAACCATGAGATCATGACCTAAGCCAAAGGTAGACACTTAACCGACTGAGCCACCCAGGCGCCCAACCTCCATGTTCTTTTATGTCTGTTAATGATTATCTTTTTTTGGCATTTTCTTTGTTTTCCTTTCTTTGCATTTATAAGATTTAATGTGTTTTATTTCTTGTTAATTTGGGATTTTGACTATGTATTTATATTTCGTTGGTGGTTACCCTCATAGTTTAACAGTTATATTTGTGCCTGTGTCAAACCTCCTATTTTTTTTCAAAGCCTAATTTTGAAAATATTTATACATACAGTACAGTATTCATTTTACAATGAATACCTGTGTGTGCCTTATCTAGACTGTATGATTAAATTTTATGTATTTAATTTATCAATTAAGACATTGCTTTTCCAAAACTTCTTTGCTAATGTTTGCAGTAATACTAGAACATTTTAATTAACTAAAAAAAAAAAGTGCATTCAAGCTTTTTAAAGCTCTTTCCAAACTACAAGTGGTGAGATACAGTGTGCCTTACTCATTGCATTTAGAGGTGGAAGCTTCCAAGGCCTAGGTGATCCAGCCATTCTATCCAGTGATATAAAAAAGGATTCATTATCTTAACACTGGGCTTTTTGAACTAGTATCATGTTCTGATAATAGAGAGGTCTACTCAAAGTTTCACCCTCCAAAGTTAAGTTTGTTTATCATACGCAAATAGGTGTCATTTGATGCCATTTCGAGAAAAAAAAGTGATCAATTTGGCGCTTATCTTGACAAGTTTTCCAGAAGTTATTAATTTTTAAGTATACCCCTAGATGGTAAAGTCTAAACCTATTTTTTTCTTGGAAATCTCCTGTAATAATTTGAATGGATTTTATTCATTGAATCTCTCCAAAAGGCAACGTCATTGGTGTATTTAATAAAAAAATACTTTTAAATTACATTATTTTATATATGTTATTAGATGTCTAATTATTCCCAGAACATGGATTTCATCAACTAAAATAAATCATTTGGTTTCAAAATATTGAAATACAAACATATTAATAATAAAATTAAAATTTGAGAATCATGAAGGAAAATAATTAACATGTCAAATTTTTCAAGAAATATCAAAATATGTATTTTTTAATAAAATATTTTGGCATCACATTATCAGATGATGACAAAAATATTAGAAAAGTATAAACTGAGGAAACTTTGTAGATGACTGTCATAATAGACCATCTGCACTAAAATTAATAAAGGACCTTAAATGCATTATGGATATATATGAATCTAAAAAGCCTTAGGTCTGTAACACCATGATGTATTCCAGATCACCATTCTGGGCCAAAGGTAGACTTGTTTTTTTCTATGTGGCCTTCTAATTATGTTTGAACATAGCTTATACAATGTCTTTAAGCAATGAGTGGACTTGGCATTAGTATATTGTTTGTCAAAGTCAAATAAAAAGTTGTGAGAAAATGAAGGACAAAGAAAGCATTCCATTCCCTCCTTCCAATACTATTGTATTTTTCCTATTCTTTATAGCCAAAATACTTGAAATTATAATCAGTATTCTTTGTCTCTACTTCTTAATCTTGTAATAACACCTCTTCATCCCATTACTCACCTGGCTTTTACATTTTCAACACCACTGAAATTGGTTTTCTAACTGGTTACCACTATACCTATTGACAATTTCAATTCTTCATCTTATTTGAGCTTTCTGCAGAATTCTACAGTGTTGAGGACTACCTCATTTTACAATCTCTCCATTTTGGATTCCACATTGCTGCTTTTTCTAGGCTTCCTCTAATCCTCTGCCTGCTCCTACTTACTCTTTTTCATGGGCTTTGCTAAATCCTCAGTGATAGTTTCCCCTCTGGGTTCTCTTCTAGGCTATCCTCTCAATCAATATATTAATCTTGAATAAAGTCTTCAATTCTCTCTTTGCTGTTGGTATTTGTTCTAAATCACCAGCTTAGACTTCTCATCTTGAAACCCATATATTCAAAAACCTACTGGAATTAATCATCTAGATGTCCCCAGGGCACCTGAAAGTCCATTTGTTCCCAAATGAATTTACCTTCCATTTTCTTTCACCTAGAATCTCTTCCTTCCCTTTGCTTTGATATTTCAAGTGGCACCACTTTTTGCCACGTGGTCTGTGCGGGTATTTGGGATCTTATGTGTGATTTCTCCCTTTCCTCTTCTCTTCTCACTTTGAATAGATCACTAAGTTCTACTTCCTATATCTTAAGTGCTTATCACTTTTCAATCAACAAAAATCCCCATAATTCTCCCTCACTGCTCACCAACATAAGTTGACTCCATTAGTGAAATACAAGTTGAATTATTCTCTTCCTGGATCTCCCAACAGTTTTCCAGACCGTGTTCACTTTTCTTGCTGAAGTGCAAATCTGATAATAATTCCCCTTGGCTTAAAATTCTGGAGTAAATGTTCATGGTTCTTGGGCATGATCTTCAACATGACTTTTCATGCTTTAGCTCCTGCTTACCTTTCCATCTTCTTTGCCTGCTGTTCTGTTTCCTTACCCCACAACCCCATTTACCATCTGGTTGTTACTTTACCTGTTGTGAATGTAGTAGTTTATGTCTGTCAACCTCTTTTGCTTTCTTCATCTGAATTCTGCTTTTGCACATACTATTCCCTTTTGCTTTAATCATTCCTATTCAAACTAGTTCTCACTCATCCTTCATGTCTTAGCTTGGACATTGCTTGCTTTGGGATAACTTTTCTAGGTTTTCCTTTTCAATGTTTTTCTTATTTAGGTTTTTCCTTTCAGTTGAATCTTTTCAACATCTTCCTACATATCCTTGCTTATGGTGCTTTTCAAATTGTAAAATGTTTCCCTTTTGCCTTTTCTGTTACTAACATTTATCAAAATTTTGCTAATAATAAATTTATGTCAACAACTACTACTAACATTTACTGAATGCTTTTTCCATATTAGATGGTTTTAAGAGCTTTACATGTTAGTGTTCAATGAATTAAATCAACTAGTGTATGTGGAAATATTATTAAATATTAATGCAACTACTGTATATGGCAGATACTATTAATACTATTGGACAGATGGGACAGGTACAGAAGGGTTAAGCTCTTTGCCTAAGATCTTACAGCTGTAAGTGATAACACTCAAATCCAGGTAGCTGGATCTCAGGTCCACCATCTTTTAAAATATTTTTAATGTTTTACTTATTTTTGAGAGAGAGAGAGGGAGACAGAGCATGAGCAGGGGAAGGACAGAGAGGGAGACATAGAATCTGAAGCAGGCTCCAGGTTCTGAGTTGTCAGCACAGAGTCTGACACAGGGCTCAAACCCATGAACTGTGAGATCATGATCTTAGCTGAAGTTGGATGCTTACGCAACTGAGCCACACAGGTGTCCCGGGTGTCCCTTTGAAGCCTTGAATATCATGTACCCTATTCTCATATCTTGAGCATCTAGCTTAGATCATAGTACATGGTAGATACTCAACAGTCATTGAGGTAAGAGAAAACGATTGATGTTTCTGGATCCTGTGTCAAAGTCATTCAGACTCTGGATGTGAAGTGAAGAAATTGCTGCATACAGTGCCTGATTGCATAGTGCTACCAGGCTGATGGGTCAAGATTTCTCAAGCACCAGATACTACAGTTTTCCCTTATTTCCCTTCAAAAGCATATATTATTTTACCGCATATATCATATATATTACCATATAGGAAAACAAGGAACTCTAAACTTCTTGCTGGCAAGACAAACAATATGCTCTTGTTTGTAAATCAGTTGAACTAAATTTGATTAAATGACACTGAAGGGGGATATTTTGGAAGGCCACTGCATAATGCATAGAGTCAGTGAGAAGAAGAGGTTTGCAAATCAACTAGAACCAATATATAGCAGGAAAACAGGTATGCATATGATCCATCTAAGTAAATGGTCTTCATTAATTCACTTCAGATGCTGTTGCTGACATCTTCTCTATCTTCTCCATTCTCTCCAGGACTCTCATGGTGATTTTATCACAAGAGTTTTGAATCTCCTATAACCAGCTACCAACACCTTGAAGATATCTTTGCTATGGCTGGGTATTCTTTGTTTCTTTAATATGTGAAGTCCTTGTTGGAGACATCTAACTGGCTACCCTAATTCTTGGGTCTTTACCATGAGCTGGCCCATCCTTCCCATGTCCCAACTCCTATCTTTCTCTATCTTTGTATTCTCCAAATTTAAAACAATAATTTGGATGCCTGGTAGTCCCCTTTATTCCCACCAAAAAATACATAGGCAGAGACTGTGCATCCTATAAAATTAGAATAAGAAAGTGATATTTTAAGAAATCTTAGCACTCTACCAATTCTTACTAATTCTTTTTTAAAGTTAAGATATGTAGTCTGAAATAGGCTAAAGACACCTACTGCTGTATCAAGGAATCATATTATATTCATTAACCTATCACATTTATTAAGCAGCTACTATGTGCTAGATACTACTCTAGGCACATAATGAAAAGGGAAGATGGTACCCCACCTTTCAAAGAACTATAAAGACCATTAAAAACACTAGCAATCAGAACTCCAAAAGGCTAATCAGAGTATGGAAATTCTCTCAGCAGAGTGCACAGGGCTCTGAAATTCAGAAGAATGATACAGCAAGGCACAATTCATTATTCTTTGTTTAGGAAGATTGGAAGACAAGTTATTAGATTTAGTTTGACAAAGACTTTACAAGCTCATTTTTAGCTTCTTTGTCTCAAGGGAGCTAGTTCACTGTCTTCTCAGCAGGCTGGAAGCCATCTCAGCAGATGGTCCTGGGCTGTGTGTGCCAGCCACAGAGCATTTGCCTGGTATGTTTGCATGTGGCTCTGTTCTTGTCCAAGCAGGAGGCTATCAATGCAGAGTGTTTCCCACTGCTCTCCAACAGAGGATAGGGAGGGAGGAGGAATCCATGGGAGGAGATCCAGAAGTGGCTTTCTTTCATTTATGATCCTTTGCAAGCAGGCTCACTGCTTGATAGGTTCCACAGGCAGAATTTTGAAACTGACAGAATCCTAGCAGCTCAAGCAATCAGAGAGCCCAGAACAGCACCTACTAGGTGTGCTCATTGGCAACTGATAATGTTCTTATGTTTCTAATCATTTCTCTCTTATCTGAAGACCAACACCATACAGTGTCAGCTCCTCAGCTTCTGTCTTGCCTACTCCAGGGGGCTGTACTACAGGGATTACTTTAGCAATATATTAAACTGCTATTCTTTTTAAACATCATCAACTGTTTCTGGTCCAGTTTCCAGTCATGACCTTTGCTGTGTAATTTGACCTCTTCCTTAAACTACTGTGAAATTGAGTGTCTATAGCAATAAAGTTGGGAGAAAAAATGATGCTCTCTTTAGCTGTTGAGAAGATGAAAATTAAGGGTGCATAAAAACATTTGTAAACTACAAATGGCTTTTTAGATATTCATGTTGTAGCTATTATTATTATATGACAAAGATGATATTTAGAAACCTCAGATATTACTAAAGAAAAATGTTTAAATAGGTGAAAAGAACACAGGACTCTCAACTATGCATGGATTTAAACTAGTGTTATCTATAATATGGGGATGGTGATATATAGGCTGCAAAGTTTATATGTGGGGATTAGTGAAGTTCAAGATAAGAGTGACTATAAGTCTCTGTTCCCAATCTTTGTGACTTTAGATAAGACTGTTAACCTTTCTGAATTTCCATCTCTTCATTTCAAATAAGGATAATACCTGCTTTTCAGCACTCTTGCAAGTACTAAATCAGACAGTTTATAGAATGCATCTGGCCCAAAGTAGACTTTGAATGAATGTGAACTATATTCATTTTTCATGGTTACTTATAAGGAAATAAGCATTTCCAGAGTTTTTTGATTGTCCATGGGGAAAGGAATGAACACATAATCTCATCTTTCTCCTCCCCCAATTTTAGGGGAATGATCTGTTCTTAGCAAATTGATTACAGAAAAAATAACAGTTTATTATTAATGTATTCTCTTTAGGTAAAATCTATGAAGACAGAACAATTAGATGTAAAACACATCATTAGTTGGTGGTCTATTTTGCCACTATTCTTCCAAGTCTTCTATCAAACTCTTCCCAATTAGCTGATATATATAATGGTGTTTTTGATTATTAGCCTAAGATATTTGTGATTTCAAGGCCTCTCAATGAGCCATATCCACTCCTTAGTTCTGGTATTTTCATTTGTTTTTATTAACAAGTTCAATGACTTTGTAAACAAATCCAAGACATTTTAATAACTGTTTTCTTCCATCACTTTAATACAAAATGGGAGACACCAGGCTTCCAATGAGCTTTCCCCCCTATACTTCACTTGCGTTCAATTTTTGATGCTATTTTACAGAGACTTCCCTAATAACCTATTTTTTGTTCATTTAGTTTTCCTCTTCATTATCTTAGTTATAACTGTCCCATTCTTAAACACCAAAATATCTCAGTTTTGCTGCCCAATTCTTTCTTCCTCTTGAGTTCCATGTGATTTGTTTCTATGTGAAAACTAAAATTTGTGAATCTTTCTTATTAATTTGAAATAATTTCAACCTAAGGAAAAGGAAGGAAAACTACAAATATTTTTTGAACCACCTGAGAATAAGCTATACATGTACTACTCCAGTATGCCTGAACACTTCATTGCCAATTTTCTACAAAGGTTTTCTCATTGTTTATAGAATAACCATCAAAATTGGGAAATTAACATTGCTATGTTACTAACATCCAATCCAAAGATTCCATGCAAATGTTGCCAAATATCTCAATAATATTTTCTGTAGCCAAAGGATCGAAAATATTTTCATCTGTTATACATGGTTATCATATTTTTTTCAGTCTCCTTCAGTCTGGAACAGTTGCTCAGTCTTTCCCTGGGGCTGTTTAAAGAGTACAACACAGTTATTTTGGAAAAAGTCTTTCAAAATAAGGCTCCAAGGGGCGCCTGGGTGGCTTAGTCGGTTAAGCGTCCGACTTTCGCTTAGGTCATGATCTCACGGTTCGTGGGTTCGGGCCCCGCGTCGGGCTCTGTGCTGACTGCCAGCTCAGAGCCTGGAGCCTGTTTCAGTCTGTGACTCCCTCTCTCTCTGACCCTCCCCTGCTCACGCTGTCTCTCTCTCTCTCCTAGAAATAAATAAAAACCTTAAAAAAAATTTAAAAAAAAAAAAATAAGGCTCCAAGGCCCTCAATGTAGAGAAAGCTAAGGTGTATATGTATATGTATGTGATTACCCATATTTACAGCTATATGCATTTCTCCATCTATCTTACTTACCAAAAACTCTAAGTTACTATTGTTCCAGGTCCAATCTAACACCAGAGTGTTTGTTTCAGTTTTTATCCACTTCTGTATTTGTAACTCCCTCCTCCAGTGCTGACAGACCTGGGTGCCATTTACCATCTCCTGTATTTTATGTGCTCAGTCTCCATTTTTGGTACCAATTTCCCAAAGACTGGCACCATCTTTCTCACTGTGCCCACCTTCCTTGCACAGACTTCAACCCTATTGACTTTTGAAAAAACAGAGAGAGGCAAGAAAGCAGACAGGTGGGTGGACTAACTGGCTTCTAGCTTCTTTGTATGTTGGTATTTTAAAGCACCACACTACTAAAGATTTGACTATATGTGTATATCTGGCTCTTGCAATCTCTTTATACTTCCATGCTGAGATTGGGATGGAGGTCTCTTAAAGTATCTCCTTTCTCTTTTCTTCTTCTCATTGGTTTTTGAATTGATGCCATTTGTGAGTCATTTCTTGGGAGCCTACTATTATCCTCTTCTTTGAAATGTGAACATCATTTAGAGGGGCCTCCTTTTTATAGTGTATGATTTTTCATGTCACAGATCTTAGGATATTGCCACCTTTATTTTTACAACACTCAGTGACTTCTCACTTCAAGTAGTGTTTTCAAACTTTTCATTTATTTTATTTTAGAGGCAGATGTTCTTTTTCAAATGACATCATAGGCAGAAGACCAATTTAAATCATCTAAAAGGCTCTCCTTATAACAAGGCAGTCTTTCAGAGCATTCTGTGAGAACCCTTAGTCTATATTCTCTGCTTTTAAATTGGTCCCCAGTTGGAATTGATTTTATCTTATTCCTTGATTCACAGTACACTCTTATTATTAACCTGGGCATGATCTAATTTTTAAATCTAGTTAGTTAGTGATTTTTAATAATATAATAAGCACCCACAAACTTACCACCCCAAGCAAAAGCTAGCCCTTTAACCTACATTAACCACATGACTTCCCACCCCACTATATCCCTTTTCATTTTACAACTGGAAAACCACTGTCCTGAATCTCAAGCTTATCAATCTTTTCTTATGTTTTGTAGGTAGCTTTAATGCCTTTCTACACTTCTATAAAATATACTTTTATATATTTGTAAAACTATAACATATACATTTAACTGGTTTTAACACCATAAAAATATATTTAAGTTTTTTTCCACTTCATATGTTGCTAAGATTCATTGAGCTTATTGTATACCTTTTTAGTTCATTTGTTTTGACAGCAGCATAATATTCTACTGGGTGAATGTGCCATGATTTATTCTCCTATTAATGGGTGTTTGATATAGTTCTATTGTTTTCTCATGTGAATAGATAAACAGTACTGTCTCCTCTGGTAAACATATAAGCAAGCATTATTTAGGTATGAAATTGCTATGTCATAAGATATATGACTATTCTACTTGGTACAGTATTTCTTTTAAACCTGGAACTATTGGTATTTTAGGCCACATGGGTCTTTGTTGTGGGGGCTGTCCTGTGCAGTGTAGGATGCTTAACAGCATCCTTGGCCTGTACCTCCTGCATGCTGGTAGCATCTGTTCCCCACTTGTGACAACCAAAAATAGCCTCTGACATTGCCAAATATGACTGGGTGTGTAGATGCAAAATCAACCCTAGTTGAGAGACACTACTTTAGAAGTTAAAGCCAAGCCAGTTTTTCAAAGCAATTATACCATTTGATACACTCACCAGGAATGTTAAAGAGATCTTATGTCTCTGTACTCTCTGTGACACTTGGTATCTTCAGACTTCTGAAATTTTGCCAATATTCTTTAGCATGGCAGCTTAACCACAGCTCATTTCCAGCTCCTATGCTCTTACAACTAACCTAATCTCCACTGACTAAATTTGCCTAATAAACTTGTTTATTAATCCTGCAAATATTAGCAGCAACTTCATGCCAAAATATGAAGTTGCTAGGCACAAGATACCATGGTAGTAGAAACAGGTGTGGTTCCTGCTGTCATGATGCTTGAACTCTAGTGACGGAAATACACATTAATCAAATTCCCATTGATTGAATGGGAAAGGGGCAGGAACATAGCACTAATAACATATAATCAAGAGATTTGACCAAGTCAGTGAAGTCAGGAATACATAAGGAGGTAAAAAGGACTTCTGTTTTTGGAGGCCATAGAGTGAGGGAATTGTGATATGAGTTGAGGCATGAGATAGAAGTGAGGGTCAGACCACGTAAGGCCTTGCTGGCCATATTAAGGTGTTTGGATGTTAGATATGTTTGGATAAGAAACACGAACACTTATTTGTATTAGTCTGCTAGGACTATCAAAACAAATACCACAGAGTATGTGACTTGAACAACAGACATTGATTTTCTTACAGTTCCAGAGGCTGATCAAGGTGCCATCAAGGCTGGCTTGGTTTGCAGATGTCTGCCTTCTTGCTGTGTCCTTACACAGCCTTTCCTCTGTGTTTTCTCTGTGCACTCCTGGAATGTTTTCCTCTTCTTATATGGGTACCAGTCATATCCCTCTTCTTTCATGGCTACCCACCTTTATGACTTCATTTAGCCTTAATTACACCTGTAAAGTCCCTAGGGCCAAATGCAGTCACTTTGAGGGTTAAGACCTCAAGTTATACATTTGGGAGGGTCACCATTCAGTGATCACAAATGCTTTTGAAATGTTTGAAGTAGGGAAATAAATTGATTTGTCCATTTTAAAATGAGATGATTGCGGGGCGTCTGGGTGGCTCAGTTGGTTAAGTGTCCCACTTTGGCTCAGGTCATGATCTCTCAGTTTGTGGGTTCGAGCCCTGCATCAGATTCTGTGCTGGCAGCTCAGAGCCTCGAGCCTGTTTCATATTCTGTGTCTCCTTCTCTCTCTGCCCCTCCCCCATTCATGCTCTGTCTCTGTCTCAAAAATAAATACAAACTATAAAATTTTTTAAAAAAATGCCACTTGAAAGTTTAGTGTAGCAAGGAGCAAGATGGTGATAGAGCTTCAGAAGGGTGTTATCATCAGACACTGATTTAGAAGCTAAAATAGACCTGGCATATTGATGGGGAGTGTTGGGGAAAAGGGGATGATGATGGCACTACCATATGGCAGTACCATTCCGTGAATCTGGGACTGGCTGAGAGGACCTGAGAGAGGGCCAGGGACAGATGTGTGGAGTGATTTGGTTCAAGGAGTGTCCTCTGCCCCAAATGTTTTTCCCTTTATCTATTCTTATTCATCTCATTAACTTTTACACATCTCTCAAGGCCCACACTGAATATTACTTCTTTTTTTCTGAACTTTCTTAGATTTTTATCTCTTATCCCATCCCCTTCCCAGCTTTACACTCATGTTTATACGTACTTGTTATTGTATTATTCCAAATGGACTGAAGCCACAGTCTTTAGGACATTAGAGAACATATATTCTGGTTTTGGATCTCAGCTCCTCCCCAGGTAGGAAGCTCTTAAATCTAGGAAGTATGTTTGGTTAATTCTTTTGGTCTAAGAGTTTATTGGTGTCTATTACAAGGAAGTGAATCAAATGAATTGTTCAGATGATTTTCTCAGCAAAGGGAGAAAATTGATAACCAGAAGGGGAAAGATGCTCAATAGAGAAATGAGCCCCAGTCACAACCTTCTTTGCTGGAATTTATGTCTGTTCCTGAGTCAGCCCTGGTTTGGCCCTTGCCCTTCTCTTTTCTTTTAGAGTTGGGTGGGTTTGGTGCCTGGAGGCCTTCACCAGTTTGTGTGTGGATCCTTTATTCCTACCCTACTTTATCTACCTCTGCCTCTTTCGTTCATGTGTTCATTCATCTATCCATTCATTTACTCATCAATTAATGCATTCAATAAATCAGTCCTTCATTCCATATTTATTACTTAATAAGCATTCTTGTAGGTGCTGGAGAATAGAGTAGAGAAAAAGCAGATGAAAATATCTGCCCTTATGGGGAAACCAATGACCTAAACATGAGCAAAGTTTCATCACAGATGTCCACTTCAATAATAGGTGAGGAAATTGGCTTTCTCATTCTTCTTAGCAGAATTTTAGAGAAAATAGGAAGGAGTATGAAGAGAAAAAGTGGTGGTGGTGACTCTGCATCCCAAAAGGCAGATTTCTGGAATGGAGAGAGGGGGAAAGTTGAGTGTCTATCTTTGGAAGTCATGGCACAGAGAGACAAGAACCTGCTGCCTGACCACTATATAACTTTAGTTAGATGACTTTTTCCTTTTTCTCTGGTATTTAAAATTCCAATCTGTAAGAAAGGCAGGTTAGTTTAGATGATTGCTAAGGTGCTTCTGTATGTCCCATCTATGGATGCACTGTGAAGTAAAAACAGAGGCTGAGCTTACTATGTATATAAACATATGCATCAGGAAATAACAGGCCTTGGAGGCACCTGGGTGACTCAGACTATTAAGTATCTGACTCTTGATTTCAACTCAAGTCATGATCTCACAATTCATGAGTTGGAGCCCCGCATCGGGCTCTGCACTGATAATGTGGAGCCTGCTTGGGATTCTGTGTCTCCTTCACTGTGCCCCTCCGCTGCTTGCTCTATATATCTTTCTCAAAATAAATAAAAGTAGAAAAAAAGTTTAAGGAAACAAGAGGGCCTAGAAATCCTAAATATTCACTAAATTTAAATATTTACTTCCAAATAGGTAAATAGCCAGTTCACTACTTTGTTTAGTCCTGTATTCCTAGTTCTTCTCAGCTAGCATATAAATTGGATGAAATGTTTATCTAACGTTACAACAATTAAGTTTTTAAAGAAACATACTGCCGCGATGATGTAGTGGTAAAAAGCAAGGAGGTATTTTAAATTCACTGCAGCATAAAACTAAATTAAGTAGATAAGTGCCTATTTTTTATTTGAACCTATGTAAAGACTGCTATTTAAGACATTAATTTTTAAATAAAAGGCTGCTGTCAGGATCCTGTAATAAATAGCATATGTTCAGAGGTAAAAGGAAGCCCCAAATTAGACAAATTTAAATAATCTAGGATCCTCAAAGAAGACATAAATATGTATTTGCTTATATTCTCTGGGAAGTGAGATGAATGCCTTCAAGCTCTAATTCAAGAATGTTGACATTCTCTATCCATTCATGTTGACTCAAATATAATTTAATACTTTGCCCCTCATCGTATAAATCTCCCCATCTGTTTATTTTACACACTATTATTGGTTTCAAAATCACTCCTACAAAAACAAATATACCAGGTAGCACGTTCTATAATAATTTAGGGTGGGAAAAACCTTGCTGTGAGGAAAATATAATAGACATAATTCACCCTGTAAATCTGTTTCTTGGTGATGCATAAGTTGTGATGGGTACCTTTACCCTAGCATTTCATTAAAATAGTTCTTCTTTACTTGACATGACTTATTATGGGTTGGTGCAGTTCCCCAAACACGGGCTTTCTCATCTCCAGAAACACTATTATGTCAGGAGAGATTATAATACTTCACAGATAAACTCTGTGGGTAGTAAGGTTAAGGTTATTTTCTGAAAAGTAATGGGGAAGGTGAAGGTTCTTGCAGATAACAGAATCTACCTATGCTGGTTAAGCAGGAAAGAAATAATCACAGAGTGTTAGGTAGCTTACAGCATTTCCATAAGGACTAAGACCTAAGCTTGTATCTATATAACCAAGATGATAGGACCAGGAGAAATGCTCAGTCATAGTATGAAATATTCTTAGTGAAACCCTTCTCCTGGCTTTTATGTCACTTGCTACCAGTGGTGTTGGGCACTTTCTTCTGAGCTACCCTTAGAAGAACGATATACTGTCCCCATTATGCTTGGCAGAAGCTCCACTCCCCCTGCATGCTGCCACTTCATCACATTGCTCATAATTAGATTCTGAGTCTCATGGAGGTGTCTCAACCTGGCTGAGCCTAGGTCATCTGCAGAACTTACTGCAAAAGGCATCTTGGAAATATCCTTTCCTATAGACAGGAAGTCATGCCAGCAAGGGGCTATAGTAGGAGCTACAGGAGCCTACTTACCCTAAGTGAATACTTTACTGTGATTTTTACCTATTTTTAGACAATTATACAAAATTAGACAAATTTAAATAATCTAGAATTTTCAAAGAAGGTAAAAGTATGCATTTTTCCATATTCTCTGAGAAATGAGAATCTTCTTTCATCTTCAGGTCCTCTTTTGAAAATCAGAAAATTGGTCCAGAGAAAAGGAAGCAATTTGACAATGTTAAACTTTATGGTACTTAATATGCTTTGGATAAATTTTTAAATATTTTAACAGGGAAAGTACTCGCTTCTTAGAATTTACAGGTTCTAGATCCAGATTTTTTTTTCAAGCTAGTGATATTTGATGTTCATCTATTTAAAAAATATTTGATATCTTTTGCTAGGTACCATCATTAGATATATACAGGTGAATATAACACAGTCCTTCTTTACTGGAAAGAAAAGTAAGTAAATACATAACTACAGATAAGAGTGATGCATGTTAAAATATAGGGTAAGCTTGGTAGATTAAGAGCATGCAGGAGATAAACTGCATCATCTTAGGATGCTGGATGACTGACTTCCTGGTCATGTTGGAAGTTATATCTAAGCTGAAATCTAGATGCCAAGCTTGAACAGGAGTTAAGCAAAGGTGGCTTTTGTGTACATTTCCTCTCTTCAGAACACTCCAGGAGAACAGAAGAGTTCAAAAAGATTGGGAACAGTACATACAGTTCCCGTGTTGAGAAGAAGTAGAAAGTGTTAGGGGGAAAAGCCAGCACTTCTATGTGGATGGTGTGAAGTGAGCTAAGGAATCAAGAGATTTGTCTGGAAAGATAATAGGGCCCCTTCAACAGGGACTTTGTATGTCAGGTCAACTATTTAACTTCTCCCAAACCTAATTTTTATTTTAGAGCTCTCTCAAATCAACAAACTTAAAACCACAAAATGAAAGAAAACAAAATTAAAAACAGGGAGCAAATGAAAGAGAAATTGAGAGGATTTAACTTGTGGGCTGGGAGATAACCAAACAAGACCCTAGGAAGAAATTTATGGAGCAATAGTAGGTAAGCTTTGGAGACTGGAACTGGAATTGAAGATACTCAGGACATGGATTCATATCTCTTTGTGTCTGTCTCTTTCTACCTTATTCTCTCTCACTGTCATTTGTCCCTATTTGGTTTCATTTAAAGGACAGGCTTTTCTCACACGGCAGCTTAAAAACCATCCAACATCTTGGAAACCACATCTTCCATTGTAGAAATCCTAGAGGAAAGGGAATCTTGTCTCTGTTATCTTTTATTCAACCCCAGGGAAGCCAGTTCCCTGATTGACCTTACTTGAGTTATATGACCATCAGTTTCAATCCAAGTTACCAAGGGATAGGCAACCCTAATTCACTATATCTGGATCACATATCTTTCCTGGGGATGGGTGGGTACAATATTTTGTAATTGCTCCATTCAAAAACCCTATCTGATAGTTTTTCTCATAGTGAGTAACATGACTTTGAAAGTTCTGTATTTATATTCTTGTAGCTTATTATCCCCATCAGATATTAATAAGCTACATATATTATGTGTTCAAAATATTTGTTGTGAGAGGATTATATACTTCCTGACTCACTGATATAAAATTTGGCCATATAATTTATAGGACTTCTCTCTGTGAGAAAATTATACTTCTTCACTTTATTAACATAATATTTAGAGCCAGAAAGACACCTTGGTCATTGAAAGTCACTGAAGTTGAGGATTTCATTACAGCGGCATAACTGAACCCAAGATGACTGATACACACAACTTTTTTCTTCAAATGTTTACATATTAAACCTATGGGAGAACTCTATTGGCTCTGCTGTCCAGATCTTGAACCACATGCCATATTTAGAGGGGACAGAGATATGATTGGCCAGTTCAGGAGGTCACATGCCCAGTTTTGCTTGTTTGTTTATTTGTTTACTAATTAGGATTTGTCTAGTGGTTTTTGTGTGATATGGATAGTGCTCTGTTGGTACCATCAGAAATTATTGTGTGGATAGGAGGGCAGTATGGGTTCTCAAGAAGAAAGGAAGAATAGACTGCTAAATACAACATGTGTCCATTAGGACTTTGTCCTCCCTCCTCTTTAAAATTCCAGAAAATTCCCCACCTGTCACAGTTGCTAGTACGTCTGTACTTATACATAGAAGGTTATGGACAGGTGTCACTGAAAAGGTTTCTCAGGATAAATAGAAAGACGATTTTGTTTGGGTTTGGTCTCTGCTGTGTTAAGAAGGCAAAGTTTATTTTCTACTTCTCTTTCAGGAGGTCAGAGCCATCCTGTGTCTTGCCTTTTGATTTATAGCAAAGATTCAGTGACTGTTTCATCTTCCTTCACAAACAAGTCTCCTCATTCACCCATTTTTGTTCCCAGAAGGCTTGATGAAAACTAAAGCTGAATTCTCAAAGAAAATAGAGCTGTATATCCTTCCCTTCACCTGCATAAATATAACCCTGCTTTGTACCCAATCCCAGACCTGTCTTTACTTTGAGAAGCTCAGACTAGACTTGGCTGGCAGAGGGAGTGTGTTATCTGCACATATATGACCATCTTGCCTTGGTGGCAAGCATTCCCTTCAATGACTGTGCCTCAGAGAAATCTGCCAGACTAATTTGGGGCCACTGGTTTGTGCTGACATATGTGATCAGAGAGAAATGATATGCTAAATCTACTGAAAACACCATTTGTAATTAAAATCTGGGCCCTTATAATATAGAACTAAATGAACATCATCTATTATCTTGTATTGTTGAAGCCTAACATGTAACATTTCCTTGGGAGCTGCCTTTGGGATTTTAAACCTGAATTGAATTATTATTAGTAAAATAAATCAAGACTTTTTTCCCTGCAATTTTTAGCTCAATGACTACAAGATATGTCTATTTTCCCAGCAATGTCATGCTTATTCTTGAGCCCAGATGATCAGATGACAGAGTTCTCATTGCCATTGTACTCTAGGATTTTTTTTCTTTTAAAGCCTGATAAGTTCACATCTGCCTTCAGAAGGGCTTGGACAGAGCAATTAAAATAAGAGAGTACTATATCTTCTATTATTATTGATATTGATGTTCAATCCATGTAAGAACTAAGTATTTCAGGACTGCATTGCATTTCTACTTATTTTATCTACCTTAGGGAATGGAAAATGATGGATACAATAGATTTTTGTCTGTGCCTAATGGAAAGAATCTAACTCTATGTGATTTTACATGTGGGTAAACTGAAATCCAGGGGGAGAGAGAATTCCTGCATGAAGTGGAACAGTGAATTAGTAACAGTGGAACTGAGGTAACTACCTAGTTTATTTTCTTCTTTCTGGTGCACCAATGCCAAAATGCAGGACTTTTACTGGTGACCCTTCAAATGAGTTTAGAGGGTTTCATGCTGGAAGAATCATTCTATCTCCATTTCTTTTTCATTCTTTTCACACTCCTATAAGGAGATGGTCTTAGTTCAGTGTCAGACTGTACCTATGTGAACAATTGCTAATCTTTGCTGAATACAGACCCTGAGCCTCGTTAAATTTTGCTACATTTAATAGATAGCTTTGTTTCCATTGAATTTATATTCACATTTGCCTCTTTCTGTATAAGAAGTGATACTGCTTTTTTTATTTGCAGTAGCTATATAAAATTCATCCTAAAATTAAAATGTAAAGTGAGTCAATTCAAGACAAACATTAAGTAAGTAGAGGTGACATAAGGATACGGTAACAACCTGAAGTTTCCCTCGAGCTGTCCTTTGGGAAACAAAGGGCTGTATTATGTTGCTTTTCTTTCTTTTTTCATTATTATTTTTTTAATGTTTATTCATTTTTGAAAGAGAGAATGTGAGCAGAAAAGAGGTAGAGAGAGAGGGTGACAGAGGATATGAAGTGAGCTCTGAGCTAACAGCAGCAAGCCCCATGAGGTATTCAAACTCATGAATCCAGAGATCATGAACTGAACCAAAGTCGGATGTTTAACTGACTGAGCCACCCAGGTGCCAAATTGCTTTTCAAATAGGCTTCACCAACAACTGATCACCAATCCTTACCACTTTTGCATCTATCTCTCTATTGACTTACTGAGGCCACAGATTTCTTTCCTGATTGGCTGAATTCTATCCAGTCTGTGGGTACTTTACACAGTCATCTTAAAGCAACTTCTATCTGCAATGCAGACTTTTAAGTAAACAAATAAGCAAATTAGCAAATAAACAAACCAACCAAAAACCCAACAACTTTGTTGTATAATGGTTTTGCTTTACTTTAAAAATGTGCACATTCATTGGAACATAGAGAACAGGAAATTTTGTATGATGAGTCTTCCCAGGACCTGGATTTATAGAACTTTCGGTTATGATTCCTCTGGTGAGGTGGCTCTATTGTGAAGTATGACTGCAAGGAACACTGTCCCCATTCTGGACATCTGATCTCCCTGAAACTGTCAGAATGTTTGTCCAACCCTCAGGGAATACAGGTAGCTCATCTGAATTTAGTAGGAAAGGAGTATTAGTTTGGCCCCAACTATGATGGCACCGCTAGAATATAGTTTCTAATTAAGCCCGTGTAGCTAACACTTCTCGACTGCTTGCTGGTCCCATGCTCAGTGATGAGCACTGTATACAAGTTATTTTGTAAAATCCTTTCAACATTTCTAGAAAAGCTTTTATTCTCACAGTGATGGAAATAAAGAACGCCCTTGCTCATAATATTTGCTCTTCTTATTTTCCATGGACCATACCCTTACACATAAAGAGTGGCTGCAGCTTCTAGATTCTGTGCTAGGAATACACTCACCAAGCAAATCGAGGTTCTTACTAGTTAAATAGTTTATTGAGCTCTTAATATTTTCAAGTAGCTGGGATACAGAGATAAATCATGAAACCAAACTTTTAGTGATTCTCCAACTGGTCCAAGGCGCATACATGTAAACAGATCATTCATGATACTGTTTGGGGTGGAAGAGGGAGGAAATTAGGTAGAGGAAGCCAAATTTGAACTTGACTTTGAAAAGAGGAGAAAGTAGATCAGGTAAAGAAGAAGGAAAGAGCAAAGGCACCAGCACACCTTGACTTCCCATGTCAATAGGCTTCAGCCTAATAATAGGGTTAATAGCCATTGAATGTCTACTACTTGGTTGGCCTGGCACAAGGGACATCCTTTACCTCATTTAAGACTTTAACAACTATAGGGTAGTTATTAGCATACTCAATTTTTATAAGAAGAAACTGAGAGTTGGAATAGATGGGACAAAGTCGTCCTTTAAGGAAGAAGGTACACCTGAGTGGCAGCCTAGGATTAAAATTTATGTTAATAGATAGCTGCTGATATTCAGGAGTAAGAGTAGATTCTGGAGTGCTCTGTGGAGAGGCATGGCAAGGCTACATCCGGTTCTCTGGTAAGCAATGGTGTGCTTAATTGGCATGGGTTTGGAGAGTGGAGAGCAGTAGTAATAATGACGTGTGACCCCAGAGTAAAACATGAATGGTGTATGCAAGAACCATGAAGAAAAAAAGGCTCCATAAGAAGTCCTAGGAAATGAACCTCTTTTGAGCCACCACAGCCATTTTAAGCTTTGTCATTTCTGTCTGCATTACTCTTAATGCACTGATAAGTCCCTCACCCTCTATCTCTAGCTCTTTCAGTGCATTCTCCACACCCTCCACTGAATGTAAGCTGGAGTTTAAGCATATAATACAAATCCTTGACCCTCTTTCCTTTCATTACTAAATGTAGTTCTCTAGTATGTTCTCAAGAAATTGGTTGCTTCTGAACTCTCCACAGTCACCATAGAAACACAAAGTCAAACAAATCGTTTAAAAATTATCGTATAATTTTCTCTTATTTCTAAAGCAAACTTTTGGTTGCACTTTGCCTTGATTTGACAGATATAACCTGTGATTGAAAGTCTAGTCTTTTTATACTTGCAATGCCCCAAAGATGATTCCTGTGATATTGGTAAAGATAGTGAATTAATTTCCATGCTTTAGAAAATAACTATGTGAACCATATCTTTCTGACTAATGTATACTTCATCAACAAAATAAGCTGCCCACCTCTAAGGTGGCCTGTGGCTGTCCAGCTCAGTTCGGTACAGGGTAGGTAAATCTAATTCAGGGCAATCATAGGGAACAGGTTTGCCCACAGACTAAAGTCATATTCTCCAAAGAGCTTTGTCAGCCATAAATTCAATAATCTGATTTTCATCTGTCAGTCTCCTTTGACTTAATTTTCATTGGTTCTTGTTCTGGTCATTTGCTTGTTTTTGTTTGTTTGTTTTTTTTGTTTCATTTGTTTTGTTTTTTGTCCCTTCCCCCACCCCTCCAGGTCCTTCCCTTGCTGATTCTCCTCTCTTTATTATAGGAGGACTGACCTTTCAAACTACATTTCTTTTTTTTTTTTTTTAATATTTTTATTTATTTCTAGGAGAGAGACAGCGTGAGCAGGGGAGGGTCAGAGAGAGAGGGAGTCACAGACTGAAACAGGCTCCGGGCTCTGAGCTGGCAGTCAGCACAGAGCCCGACGCGGGGCTCGAACCCACGAACCGCAAGATCATGACCTCAGCGAAAGTCGGACGCTTAACCGACTAAGCCACCCAGGTGCCCCTCAAACTACATTTCTATCTTGATGGCTGACTCAGAAACGGTAGGCACTAGCAAGGTGCTGGAAGACAGGAAGAGAGAGGAAAGAAGGATATTTTTTCCCTTCTCTCACTGCTTATGGTAGCATTCCAGCAGTGGTTGCCAGAGACATACCTTGGTTCTGGCTTCCACCACCTACCTGCTCCCTTTTGTGGGTAGGTGCCTTCCAGAAAGCTCCAGTGTTTCTCCTGGAGGCACCATCCCCTGGGCTCCTCTAACACTCTCTCCTTCCTTTGTCCATCCACTCCTAGAGGTACTAGGAGCTTCCTCCAGATTCTCATGTCTAGATCACCAACCTTTTCCTTGTTTGTCTTTTTCTGCTCTTTTGAACATTGTAATAACTAACTCCTCATTTTTGGTCTTCTCGTTGAGTTACCTGGTGCAGTTTTGTTTTCCTCCTTGGACTCTCATGAATACAGTTCCATATTCAGAAGGGAAAAAAGGGACTGTGAACATTTTATTGATCGATCACCTGAAACACCATCAATATCCAGTCCCAAATCCATACCTCTCTGGTGTGGCATGACCTTACTGACTAAATACAATTACAGTCCATTTCTCACACTGTATAAGTGAATTGGGAACAAATGGATCAGGGTAATGATCTAAACACAAAATTGTAAGTATAAAAATAGACTCTATCTATGGAGAATAGTTATATAATCTTGGTGAGAAGTTCTGCAAGTCTTCATTTTACATCTGAAGCTCATTGGGACTTAGTAATATGTCTAAGATTAGAAACACCACTAGAATTTCAACTCCACAGGGACAAGAACCTTGTTTGTCTTGTTTAGTGCCATGGCTTCAGAAACTAGAAATATTTATTACATGGTGTGGTGTCCCAGAGGACAATGCCAGCAAATGACAGAATGAGAATTCATACATAGTCTGATTAGCCTCTCAGCTTAGCATTTATTAATAGTTCCTTCCCGTGGATCTCAGTGGCCAGTGCCAAAGGCACATGGGGTCATAAGAGGCATTCAAAAGATAAGAGTATGAGGACTTCAGATTAAAGTGGTGAAATCAAGCAACACTGGTTAGGATGTGGGAGGATGTTGTCACCTCGATAATGAGACACAGTTGCTCACTGGGTTTACAAAGCACTCAACTTAGAGAAATATGATATTATAAAAAGTATTCATAAATATATAGTAGAGATGAAGAGATATGAAGGTGTGTCTCCCCCAAGATACAAAGTACACCACAACACAGATGACAGTCTCAAAATTAAAAGACAGTGCTGTTACCCTCTAACACAAGGTGAATGCTCTACTTGATCTCATATTGTTTCTGTTGCTTCATTTGTTAGGTCAGAGTTATTCATAGAGCTTGCTCCTTTTTGTTACCTTCCAATCATGATAGGAAAGTGGCAGAGGAAAGAAAAAAGTGCTGCAGCAGCAGCTGCAGAGTGCAAAATATGTGTATAATACCAAAAAAGTATAGGAAGTCAGACTGCCTTCCAATCTATATGATCATAATTTGACCGTTTTATAGGTTAAGTTATTATATATGTGATAACACAAAAAGAGAAAAGTCATCCCTTTAAAAATGAACAGTGATAACCAAGCCCTCTGAATCTGAGGAAGTACACTGGCTTTTAGTGTATTGAAATATTTCTGTACTGTTCGCACAAGTCCCATGGCCCTCCTCTAACACTTCTGCCTGTCTACCATCCTTCTGCACTACCAAGACCCCAGATCCTTGCTCCATCATCTGTTCTGATTGATCAAGGCCCAGGCTTCATTTCTTGTTAAATATATTCAATATTATCTCTGAAAACGTTTAGCAGCACTAAATAAAAAATGCATAATAGAAACCATACCTCTATATGATCTCCTGTTATAGTTTTGTACAAAATGTATTATGGATTGAGCTTTGTCCCCTAAATCTGTGTGTTGAAGTTCTAGCCACTCCCATATGACTCTATGTGGAAATAGTGCCTTTAAAAAAGTAACTGAGATTAATGAGCTTATAATGGTGGGGTCCTAATCCAATAGGACTCCTGTCTTTGTACCAGAAGTAGGTGAACACAGAGAAAAGGCCATGTGAGGACACAGCACAAAGGCAGCCATGTGCAAACCAGGGACAGAAGGTCTCGCCAGAAACTACTCCTGCTGACACCTTGGTCTTGGATGTCCAGGCTCCAAAACTGTCAGAAAATAAATTTAAGCCACTCAGTTTGTGATATTCTATTATGGAACCCCTGGAATATTAATACAAGTAGTAATGAACTTAAAATGGAAAAGAAGGTGGTTTTTTTTTTCATGATGTAAAAAATGGTGAACATCTAGAAATAGCCATTGATCCGTGTGATCTATCTTAGGGCATGAAGACCCTGCCAAGACAATGATAGTCCTATGCAGATCTAATGGTAGAAAGCAGTGTGATGTGAAACAGTAGGTGACTCAGATATGTTTCCTTTGAGTAGGTGATAGAGTTCTGCATCCTTAGTATCTGTCTTCCTGCATCCACCAGGGGTCACAATAATGAAAATTCAATGATAGAGCTGAGCCCGAAAGATAAACTACGTATTCTACTTGAGAAGAGAAGGCCGTCCTTGATTTTCTCCTAATAGCCTTTCAACCTACACTTTAAAATTTAATTCTTGAGACTCTAACATGCCTTTAATTATTTATGCCAATTTGGCTCTGTGTATGCGAGCTGACATGTAGTAGGCAATATTAATTGGCCTCTCCCCTGGTGCAGTTGCTCAGGGTTGTATTCTTCCTTTGTGTATGAATACAAGTTGTATGTGTAAATATATGTTAATCCTGATATCTAATGAGCATTTGCAGTTTGCAAGCCTCTGTGCTGGTTCTGAAATGAATCAAATGCTTGCTTTTCAGTGGGCAGCCTTTATCCTGGACACTTACAAGAACTGTTTTTGCTGCCCAAACATTCATTCTCCATAACAGTACATGCTTCTTATAATGGGGCTTTACTTTCTCTTCATTAGCATATTAAGGAATTTGGGGTGAGGGATACAACTTATTTTCACAGTGCAGACACAAGGATCTGGGTTATAATGATCAAATTAGAAGTTTACCAAGTTAACTGTGGAACTTGATGAGTATAGTAAAAGGACTAGTTGCAAATGGCTGAATCCATACTATGAAGCCAACTGTGTGTGGTTCATTATGCATTATGATAATTATCCATGCAACAAATGAAACATATATAATTTCCTCCTCAATAAGAAGTGATGAAAACCTTTGGCATTGACTAGTTAGAGCTTTCTTCACTGGATTTAAATTTATTTGTCTTTCATTGTTGACACTCAGCTATTCTTCTGTTTCATAACACCATTCTGACCCTCTTTTGTGTGCATTTAGATGTCACATTCTTGAATTGTAAACCTCCCTTCTTAATCTGTTTATTGACTTGCCTGAAGCTCATTTTAAGCAATGATCAATTGTATTGTTAGACAGAGTTTGCTTTTCTCCAGTTATGTGCTGTGTGAAGTACCCACAGCTAGGCACATGTTTTGGAAATAACTTCTTATTCAATTTCTGAGACAACATGTGAGTTATGTAAGACACCCTACCAAGGGAATGGTTATATGCCTGTTTATTGTGGTGGGAAGAGTAAGTTGAGATTGGATCTGGGCTTCAAATATGCCTGCCCCCTTTCCTCCCACCTTCCTCTACTCCCAGGAAAAAGCATGAGGATCAGGAAACATGTGACATACTAGTTGTCATCCTGTATGGTGGCAGTAATTTACTATAACTGTTTCATGTCCATCCCAAATCCACATCTAACAACATGATAATGGTACCAACTAGAGTCTATAATGTGTAGTTCTGATGCCCATTATTATTATTATTATTATTATTAGTGCCCATTATCTTTTAACCCATGTATAGACTTGTGGTTCAGTACGTGTATATATTATATAATATATATTTTGAGAGAAATAGATCTTTCCTGTTATATATTAGGCATATAGACTGTTCTGATGGTTACAGACAATTATTTGTTGCATAACTATTATATTTATAAAGCATCTGCAGGGTGCTGGCCATTGTTACAGGCGTTACAACCAGAACAACAAATCTCTGTTCTTATGGAGCTTACACTAGTGTCAATGTGAATCAACCTTGCGCTGGAAGAAATGCAGGACCAGCCAGTGGGAAAATGTTTAGTACTTATTTATTGGAAGCAAACGTGGTACAATGTGTTTACAACACCAAGTAAAGCTATAAAGAATTACAGGATTTAGGAGTGAAATGATTGGTTGGGGGCAGCTTCTGGAGAGTCTTAAACTGTGTGAGTTGTTGGAGCTTCTTTATTTTTTAATTATTATTATTAATGATTTTTGATATAATGAAGTAAGAAAGATGATAACATTAATGGCATTTCCATGGCCTCAACTTGAGGTGAAATTAGCAGATCAATCTAATGACTGTCAATAGTTACTGGATTTCATCCTCGAGCAATAACATGCATCTTAATAGACATCAGTTTAGGCTTATTTGCATAAAATGAATATTTGTGATTTTGCATGTGTTTCAAATACATGCTCAAGTAGAAGGCAGAGTTCTGTACTTGGCATTGGTAAAGCAATTTGTTTTATGGTTGATCTTTCTGAATTACTGGTATTGAATTAATTTGTTTAAGTGAGACTAACAGGAAAACAAAACAAAATGCTGACATGAATATGATAGAAAAAGAAATCTATCCATTCTTGTGGAATGGAGTAACTAAGTATGCTCTTTGTTCAGGATCCTAGACTAAAGAGGCAGTCAGGGAGGGCAAGTAATTGAAATCTAAAATATGAATTCAAGTTAAAGCTGTCAGTATCAGAATAAAAAATAACTTATGTAATTTCCAAAGGAAATTTTTCATGTTCCTCACAGGTTAATAAGAAGGAAAGTGAGATATTCAAAACATCCTACCCCACATAATTGTACTTCAAATATTTGGAGATAGCTATCGTATCTCTTCAAAGTTGTAACATCAGACTAAAACACACATACATGATTCACACTGAATTTTTGCTGTTTTGACTTACCCGCACAAGACACCATGTCATTAACATAAATCATTGAATATTGTACATTGAGGTACTGGCCTTTTTAGCTGATTCCTGTGCTCCACAGATAACTATATGAACACATTTCTAGAACTATCTGCCTAGTTCCCTGACATCTCAATCTAATTTCAGGTTTTCAACTTGTTTATGGGTTTCTTATGGATGAGGTGCATTGGTTTTGCTTTTGAGTAAGAACGATTTATATTGGAGATATGACATCCCTTTAGTAGGTGGAAGGTATTTTGAGAACAGTGAGACCCAAGTCCCTGACTTCAGAGGACAGCAAGGTAGTTATGCAGAAGCTAATGTAGACTTTTGAAAAAGAGGAGACTAAGGCTAATCAAGGAATATAAACACCAGCTTGTTGTGGAAAAAGCATGAGATTGATTTCTCCCCAGTTGTACAGAGGCAATTGGTCTACAATTTTCACACTGTATTTGGTTTGAAGTGTCTGGGAAAAATAAAGTTGTATATTGATTAGCATTTGAAAACCCAATTAGTACTGTTTGCTCGAAAAGACAAAACAAGAGCGCAGTGTCAGAACCAGATATAGGTGTTTCCAGGATTAACAAACAACCCAGAACTCCTAAGTGGGCCCTGAAATTATGAAGAAGCAGTTTCTGAATAGGGACTTGATTTCCTTCAGAACTACACTGCGTGCATCTACACTTTGCAGGCGGTTGGGGAAGTTATTGTTGCTTCTTTGTTACTACCTGGCTATAGAGTTGATGTATGCATAATGAATGCATGTTTTTTAATACAGTGTTTTTGTTTGTTTTTATTACATACTTCTTTATGCTTTCTCTATCCTGATCTCTTTTCCAACAGAATGATGAAGACAAAGTTGCCATGAATATCGAAAAACATCTGGAAACAGCAATTTCTATAATATAACCCATGAACACTAGTTCCAAGAGATTAACAAAAAGTTATATTTGTATGAGCAAGTAAGTTAGAGAAGTGCTGAGTTAATTTTAGTTTAACAGAGAACTTTGCTACAGAATCTAGGTAAACTCTTAATATGCCAGTGTACATGGTGGCTCTCAAAGAAAAAAGAATGTAAGAAAATGGTCTACCTCTTTATTTTTCCCTTCTTTTCCCCATTTTGTTTGTCCATCTGTCCATCCGTCCATCCACCCATCCATCCAACCAACTAACAAACATTTTTCATTCAATAAACTACATGTGAGATTGTCGTATGGGGCAAGGGTCTAAAATAATTGTGAGAATGGAGAAGAGAATGTAAGGTTAGAAGTAAAAGAAACTTGGCCTCATCTTAGAGGTTATTCAGGACTTCATTTGCCTTTTAATGTGGAATTTAATTTTCCAGAGAATATTAAGAGGTGGGTTGTTTTCTTTTTTATTTAGATTAGAGATATTTTTTCTTGTCAGTATTAATGAGACTGGAACTTAGTGGCAGTTGTTTGGGCCCTGAAGAGAGGAGCCCAGGGCTGCTGCTTGTCTCCATGTGGTTCAATCTGCATTTTTAAATGTTTATTTATTTTTGAGACAGAGAGAGACAGAGCACAAGAGAGGGAGGGGAGGAGAGAGAGGGAGATACAGAATCTGAAACAGGCTCCAGGCTCTGAGCTGTCAGCACAGAACCTGGTGCAGGGCTCAAATCCACAAACTCCAAGATCATGACCTGAGCCAAAGTCAGATGGTTAGCTGACTGAGCCACCCAGGCACCCCTGGTTCAATCTGCATTTTGAGCTCCAGGGCCTGGGGTATAAAGATGACTAAGACACAGCCCTTTGATCACTAATAGAGTCCAGAGCCTCTCTGTTGCCCAGCTGGTTTAGTTCAGCAGACAAGTGAAAGTGAGCTGGAGAGAGACTAAGGGCACAAGTTCACAACATCTTTTGTTTATCTCAGCTTGTCATGGGGCATAAAGGTGGGGACCTCTTATGTTGTCCAGGTGAGTGAGAACTGGATGCAAGGATGATAGAATAGTGAATTCTCAGATCCAGGAGAAAGCTTAACTCCCAGCCAAGAAAGGTTGGCAAAGTACATGCACATTACTCTTAAAAAGAAATGTGTTCAAGCTGAGAATTTAGTAGCAATAAACCTGAAAGTGAAGACTAGGGGCTTACAAATTGCAAAACACCTGAAACTTCAGTATTCTGATGTTAAATAAATCACTAAAGTAAAAGTCTTTCCAATGGATCAGAACCTAAAGAAAGGTAGGAATATTAATTGTTCAACTTAGAGGCTAGAGCAAAACTCCCCCATGTTTACCACAAGTCAGGTTACCCAAAGACCCTCCTCTCTCCCTCAGGAGGGAGAAAAGTGGGTCCCATCATGGACCAAGGTCATTTTCACCTATGGAAATATTACATTCTCTCTAGAATCTATTGCATGTTGTCGTTACATTTTTTATTAGATTACTACATAGTGTGAGCTGTGTATATTAATTAAATTAGATCTCGTGAAAAAGTTTGGCTCTTGCCAATGGTTAATACCTCTGTGTGCCTTGCTGAGCTGTGATGGAAATGCCATCTTCTGAGCACAGTAAGTGGCTGGGGAGAGGCCAGCTCCAAAGATTTTTTTTTTTTAATCAGGAGTATTCTGTGACTCTGGGATTAGGGACTTGCAGACAATGACTGCAAGTGGCGACTTTATCTTTGGGATTTTCATAGGTTTTGGTCTTTGAGACCTTATAAAACATCTTGAAATGGGCAGTTTCCTACTTGGTGTTTCTGCAAGATTGCCAGAAAACTCCCCCTGCCCCTCCATAAATCTCTGCTGCCTGAATCTGTAATTCTGTCTACTTGGCTTTTAACTCAAAGCTTTGGTGGCAGCGGCAATGCATGTGTACCTGGCTTTTCATAAGGAAGCCATTTACTGGTCCTTTACACTATAGGGTAAATGTGCTTCAGAACAATTCTCCACTCAGTAACCCCCCATTTTTTAAGTACATATTGGGTTGTATCTGGTACCATGTTAGGCACTTGGAGAAGTATGGAAAGCTAAACAGATACAGTTCCTGACTTCATAGAATTTTTCTATTTTAGTGGCTCTCAACATTTTAAAACTGAGATTGGCAAATTAGAGCTCTCAGTTCAAATCCAGAGCACTGCCTTTTGTTGTAAATGAAGTTTTATTGGAAGATAGCCACAGCCATCCATTAAATATTTTTATTTATGGCCGCTTTTGAACTGCAAACACAGGGTTGAGGTTGTTGTGACAGAAATCACATAGCCTGCAAAGCCTAAAATATTTACAGAATATTTAATTCTTTCTAGAAAAAGCTTGCCAATTCCTGTCTTAAAATTCTAGGTGTTGGAGACCCATTCTGAGATATTTTAAATCAGTAGATTCACAGGTGTGTAACTGTGGGCATGCACACAACAGACCTTGGCTGTAGTCACTCTTCCCGTGAAGGGGTTCTCTTAGTTCTACACATGTGCCTTTGGGTTTTGCTTTAGCACCTCTCCTTTCTAAGACAGGTGCATGTGTTTTAATAGCCACAGTGTCTGTCCTCTGCTGTTCTCCATTGACATTTCATCTCCCAACTTCTTCCTCCCTCCTGGTATTAACCATTCTTTGATGATGTCCCAGAAATCTACATTTCCAACCCTCGCTCTTCTCCTATATTCCTCCCTGTATTTCCAGTTTCCTGGATCAAACTTAGTGTGTCTGAAACCAAATTCATCATCATTTCCTCCAAGCCAGCTCAGCCTCTGGACTTTAGGATTTTTTGTTATTGAGAACATCTGTCTTCCTCTCTGACATCTTAGTCATTAATGATAATGATCATATTTCTTTCAAATTTACCTCTTGGTCCTGAAAAACAAATCTAGTTGAATTCAGAACCTAAGGACAAGTAACAAAGGGCAGAGGTTTATGAAAAGCTCACAAAACTTACCAGATATATAGACTTTCTTATTTTCCTGAAGGAGACATAAGGAAGAAAAGAAATTAACCAGGTTCAGGCACCCACAATGAGTCAGGCGTTATACTAGCCACCTTTTCTTTTTTTCTTTCTTTCTTTCTTTCCTTCTTTCCTTCTTTCCTTCCTTCCTTCCTTCCTTTTTTCCTTAGAGAGAGAGAGAGAGAAAGAGACAGAGAGAAGCAGAGAGGGGCAGAGGGAGAAAAAGATTCTTAAGTAGGCTCCATGCTTAGTGCAAAGCCTGGCATGGAGCTTGACTGGGACTTAACAATTGGCTCAATTCCATGACCCTGGGATCGTGACCTAAGCTAAAATCGAGAGTTGGACATTCAACCAACTGAACTACCCAAGCACCCCAGTGCCAGCCACCTTTTCTGTATTATGTACATAATACTCTCAATAATGCTATGAATATTTATTTATATCCTCATTTTATAGATGAGAAAGCTGAGTCTCACAGCTAAGTAACCTTGCCAAATGTCACACAGCAAGAGCACTTTGGTACTGGTAGCTAGATCTACATTTTGAATATGGTTTCCCATCTTCTTGTGGTATAGCAAACCCAGCTTCTCCTCTTGAAAAATATCTTGGGATTTTATTGAATCAATGTTTGCCAAATTTTCTTTTTTAATATTTATCAATAAAAACTAACTATAGTATATTCAGTGAAGACTGACTGTAGTTTTAAGTATCTGTTCCTCTCTTGCTCCCCACTAAACAATAATAATGATAACAGTAATAACAATTGACATTTATGGAATGAATGGAGTGTCTGTCAGGTGTCCCTACTTACTACATTGCCTGAATGTTTGATTTTTGTCTTCACTTCTACATTGTAATGCTGACTCATTTGTTATCTCCACTTGACAGATAAGGATACTGAAGCATAGAGAGATTTAATAACTTGCATACAATCACAAAGCTATAAGTGGTTCACACATAGGCAGTCAGACTACACAGTCCTTAAACTTATTGTCTGTAACCGAAGGCATGTTGTTATATATTTATCAACTAGCACTATTTTGTGTGGTCAGTGGAGAGGGGGGGGAGATTTGTAGTGATTACCAAGTTCTGTAGCAAAAGTATCCCCATCCAGGCATATTTCAAGCTACATCACTAATGTTGCGTCACTGCTTCACAGTATAGTTGGCTCATGGTATATGAGAAAATTTAGCAATGGGCTCTCATGATCCTGTATTGACCTGCTCTGCCCAGAACCAGATACAGATACTTAAATGCATTAGGGCAATTTATTCATTATGCTAGAAAGGTTGAAATATTGATGAGACAGAACATACTTCAGTGACAAGAGGTTGGAGTGGGTAAGATTGGTGTGAACCAGAGATAGTTAATCTTGCAGTGTATGATGGGAGACATTCCAAGCGGTTGAAAGAGCATCCCAAATGCAAAGTCATGAGCAAATTGGAAATGTTTGGGAGGCAGCAAGATCACACTGACCCATTTGGAGCAGAGAGTAGCTTGGGAAGATGACTCTAGAAAAGAGCCTATTAACTTTGGACCATGTCATTTAGAGTCTTTAATGGATGATGGCAGAGATCTTCAGCCTCCAGAGTTTGGACTTTGGAGGGGATAGTGCCCCCGACACACACACAAGTCAGCAGGCACGTGCCTGTGTGCGCGCGCGTGCGCGCACACACACACACGACAGTTCCCAGGAATACTAGTATCTAATGTTTCTCTGTAGTACTAAGATTTGTAATATTTTTCAACCAAAATCCTCATTACAGGGAGGTTGCTTTTTATGAAGACATCAATGATACACATTTGAAATTAACTTAATTCAAAAAATTTTAGAAGACTCAATGCCCCAAGTTTGGAATAAGATCTACCCCTAAATTTTTAAAAATGTGATCCCAAAATGTCAAGGCCATCAACCCACAGAAAGTGTAGACCATGTTAATATTAATATCTTGTGGGCATACCACTTGAGTCATCTATATGGAAAAAATTCATTCTCCTTTGTTGGAATTGTGTGTCCCATACTGTGGTTTCTGTGCACTGAATATTCTGAAATGGTGTTGCTTAGGTTATAACAGTGGTGACTGTTAAGATACACTGGTCTTTATTATATGGAATAACTTTGTTATCCTTGTGGTATTTATGTAGCTTGAAGTGTTGAGGTTTGGAGCTGAAGGCCAAGAAAGAGTTCTTGAGATGTCTTCAGTTAAAAGGTGGTTTTATTAAAGCATGGGGACAGGATGTGTGGGCAGAAAGAGCAGCACTGGGGTTGTGACGTGTGACTGAGTATACAAGATTTTCTATCCTATGATGAGGAGAGGTGATGTTAGGGCTCCCAGGAAATTGAATCTATGGGTTTCTGGAGATCGTCTTTTTTTTTTTTTTCTTGTAAATCATTAAGACAGTCGCAAACTGATGGAAACTCATTTACTGCATGACTGTGATCTCCATCAGTTAACCATTTGTTTTTCCCTTTCCTTTGTTCTTGGGCAGCCAGGAGAGCCTGAGGAATGTCAGACATAGCTCCCACTGGGGGAAGGGGAGTTGTTAGCCTGTGCTTTGCCCTTAAGTTGCCTTTGTTTCCCACATCAGTATTATTAATCTGAGCACTAGAAAATACATCCATAGAATTAGTAACCCAGTATGGATGTTGAATTTGATAAAACAGTAATGATATGCCATGATATTGCTAGAGGAGCAGACTTAACTGCATAATATGACAGATAATGCTAAGACAAAATAACAAAACAAAAATGGCATTAGAAAAAATGATATCATTTCAGATGTAGAGTCTGGGAAAATAAATGTAATCCTTTCCTATTTTATTCAAGTGTGATTATAATGATGATGATTAAGTTATGTAATAAAATTTAATTTTTGAGGAGGAGAGCTATGCATTATGTGAAGCCCTGAGAATACATGTCTCCCATAGGTGCCCACCGTATACACTTGGGTAAAAGAATACCATGCTCTCCAAACAGATACTGATGGGGTTTTGGGATGATGGTGGGAGGTTGGAGCTGATAGCCAGGAAAGAACTCTTGGAGATGTCTTTAGTGCCAAAAAGGTGATTTTATTAAAGCACTGAGACAGGACTCGTGGGCAGAAAGAGCTGCACTGGGGTTGTGAAGAGTGATGGATTATATACCTTCAGGTTGGGAGAAGGTTAGGAACAGCATAAGTCTCAAAGGAATTTTGGAGGCAAGGTTTCCAGAACCTTGAGGGGCTAGCTGCTCTTAGGAAAATGTCACTTATTACTATGTAGTGAAACCTTAGTCATGAGACCCTGCAGATGTATATCAGGGGCCATATGCTTGGAGTATAATTACAAACATATACTTGGGAGTTAAAGGTAAAGGAGGTTTGAAAAGGAATTTTTACGGGTTGAAGGAGACTCACAGGATCCTAAGGGGGTCAGGATAATGTTAAGCCAAGATTCCCTTTTGCCCCCAGCCCCCCCCCCCCCCCCCCCCCCCCCGCCTCAGAGGAAGGTCACTCTGCCTGTTTCAAGAACTTGTCACTGGAATGTAGGCAGTAAGGGAATTTAATTTTTCATTTGCCTTTGTTTCCCACATCACCATGGCAAACACTTAACCCCCCTTACATCTTGATGGGGTGATGTTAGGGTTCCAGGAAATGTAGCCTATAGGTTTCTGGAGATTAGGCTATGGATAAGATTGCCTTTTTCTTGCAGTTTACTAACTTATCCATAAACTGAAGGAGACTCCTGTCCTGCATGACCATAATCTCTATCAGTCAACCATTTGTTTTCTTTCCTTTCTCCTGTTCTTGGGCAGCCAGGAATGTCCGAGGAATATTACACATATCCTACCTGGGGCTTGGGTGCTGTAAGCCTGTACTTTGCCCTCAGTTTGCCCCACACTCCATCAGATGCCACTCTTATAAATTTTGCCATCTTTTCCCCAGGTGCCTTTTCTGCAGGCTGAGGATGAAAAGTTTAAGTGTAGCTCTACACATTACAAATAAAATACAAATGTCTACAATGGATATGTCTGTGTACTTTATCCACAATTAAAATATCTTTCTTGCATAGATCATCTGACATAAAACTGTTTACAAAGGGTCAGAGAAGAGCTGGGCTTCACACACAGTTTACAAGTACCTGCTGATCAAGCCAGTAGCCCTTCATACTGGGAAGAGACCACCCAGTAGTCCTTCATACTGGGAAGAGACCATTGGACAGCAGGGCATTGTAAGGCATTCTCCTCCTCTTGCAGCTCCTGGCACTCTTTAACTATTAAAGATATATTGCTTTGACTTGTTAAGAACCATTAAAACACAAAGAAATACAAAGAAATACCACTTCCTCAGACTGAGGAATAGCCTCTTTGAGGGCAAGCATCCCATCACTTCTATATCTTTGGGTCTGTCCCAGAATGTAGTATAATGCCTTCTCAAACACTGAATCCCTGGTGCCTTTCTCTATTAAGAGTTATTTACAAGAGAGAAGAGAAATGTTTACTGGTATTTTTATTCCTTCACTTAAAAAATAGTCTATTTCTTTAATAATCATCTGAATGAAAGGGTGCCAGCTCACTCACTAACTGTGCAGTGTGATATAGACATCTAAACCCTCTAGACCTGTTACTCATTTGTAAAATAGGGTGGTAAGACTAGGTGTTGCATCAGAGGAAAGTTGGTCTCCAGAGATGCCCTGTGGAGCTCCATCTGCCCAACATTTTCATGAGCCATGAGGATGTGAAAGGCATACTAATCAATATTGCAGAGGACTTAGAGCTGGAAGGCACGGTCAGTGTTTGATTGACAAAAGCTGAAGACCAAAAGATTGTGGCAGCTTGGAACAGTGTGCTACATTCCAAAGGTAAAGTCTTTCTCTGAATGTAAAACCTTCTATAATGGTATAAAACAAGTGAGAACAAGATTGGAAGGGCACAGCCTCAAAACAATACCTATAAGTAAGACTTTGGAGAAGTAGGCTACAAGGTGGCATATGAGTTGGTTTAAATAAAAAAGTTTAACTTTTATGAGCACAGAAGATCAAAGACATGGGGTATGTTCAGATCAAGTCTGGTAATCTATGTTAGGTCTTCCTCTCTGCGGTAGGGATAGTCATAATAAGTGCAGTTCAGAAATGTCTACTAAGAATCTTAAGCACTGTGCTAAGGACTTTTCCTGGCACATCTCAGTAATCTTCATAAAAGCTCGGTGAGAGGTAAGTATTAATAGAATGCCTGTTGTATAGATGAAGAAAGTGCAATATACATTATGTAGGTCATTGTCCAAGGCCTCACAGGTAGCTAGAGGTTGTGTCAAATCCAGTTCCTTTTGACCTCTAAGTCAAGCAATAAGGTGCTATTTTCTATTGCTTCCCTCTATAACATTTAAAGGGCACAGAGCTAATTTTGCCCATATAAATCTTAGCACAGTGCCTTGTGTGAAGGCATAGAGTAAATGCTAATATCCTTCTCTTTTGCTCCCTTCTTTCTCTTTCTATCCTATACCTTAATGGCCAAGCTCCACCCTGGTATATACTTCTGGGGATTATTCTGAGGCTTCAAGGGTAGATGCTCTGCATATAGGAATAGTCATTCCATGACTTTGCCTACTTAGCTTTGCCTACCTGCCACTCCTTCCTCCGTTTAATAGAATTTTTTTTGTATCCAGCTGCAATGGAGGCCATTTAATTATTCACCATCAGCAACAATGCTCACCTCTGCTTCATTTATACTCACGGCTTGCTGAGAAGTTTGGAGGGCTTGAATTTGTGTCAATGAAAACATTCCCTGGAGAAGGCTAAAACCTCTCTGCTAATAGACAAGTAAACAATCTGAAGTGAAAATAATTCATTTTTAATACCATAGCACCGACTCAGGTTGAGCCAACAGCAGCATTCATGTCCCTGCAGAGGAGATCTACTTAGGTCTGAAGGGCATTTGTCCTTTAAGAATTTGTGGCACTACTTATTTTATAGAATTGACAAGACTGGTTTCATCAAAAGCATGTATTTTGCCCAAATGGCTGAAACACACATAATTATCAGCTGCCTGATACTCCCAAGAGGGAAAGCAATCTCACTTTCTACTTACTCTTGCTTTTAAAAAAAGTCACAGCCATAGATTGTTTCCAAATCCCAAATCAGTAGTGTTTACCACTAACAGAAGTGAGTGTGTAAGGGGATTGTAGCTGCGCTATAGCCACTCCCTGTTGGAATCATTAGTATAGTCAAACCACTGAGGGAAATGACCTTTTTCCAGCAGTATTGAGTTTACCTCATCCAGTAGCTCCCAAGATTGTTACCTGGATTCAAACCTGGGGATAAATCAGTTAAAATCCCTTAGAAGACCATGAGCTCCATGACATATCAACCCAAAGTTTGAAAAAAAAAAAAAAAAAAAAAGACCTTATTCCCAAACATGAAAAACAACAACAAGGATGTCTAGGTGGCTTGGTTGGTTAAGCATCCAACTTTGGCTCAGGTCATGATCTTATGGTTCATGGGTTTGAGCCCCACACCGAGCTCTGTGCTGACACCTCAGAGCCTGGGACCACTTCAGATTCTGTGTCTCCTTCTCTGTGCCCCTGCCCTTGCTCATACACACTCTCTCTCAAAAATGAAGAAACATGAAAAGTTTAAAAAGAAAAGAAAAAAAAACCTTACCTAATACACATAAAGAAAAATAAGATTGAAAAAAAATAAAATAACCTCAAGCTAAAACAAGCACTATACCATTATATGTACAGTTGACCCTTCAACAACATGGCTTTGAACTGTGTTTGTGTGAACACATATGTTTTTACAGTGCAGTACTCTGAATGTATTATCTCTTTCTTAGGGTTTTCTTTTATCTAGTTTACTTTATTGTAAGAATAGCATATAATACATATAAACTATATGTTAATCAGCTGTGTTATTAGTAAGATTTCTTCTGGTCAAGGGGCGACTGGGTGGCTTAGTCAGTTAAGTATCGAACTCTTGGTTTTGGCTCAGGTCATCACCTCACAGTTCGTGAGTTCAGGACCATCATCTGGCTCTACAATGACAATGCAGAGCCTGCTTGAGATCCTCTGTCTCCCTCTCTCTCTGCTCCTCCCCTCACTCATGCTCTCTCTCTTTCAAAATAATTAAATAAACATTTAAAAAAATACTTCTGGTCAACAGCAGGCTACTAGTAGTTAAGTTCTGGGGAGTCAAAACTTACATGCAGATTTTTGACTCTCCAAGAGGCAGATATCCCTAGCCCCCTGCATTGTTCAAGGCCAAATGTATATTAAAATGATAAGAAGAAAGAAAACTGCAAACAGTTAGCAAGAGTTCTCCTATGTTTAGAGATTATACATAGCTGAAATGTTTGCCCCTTATTTTTATTTTCTGAAATTTTTCCAATAAGCAGAATTCCTTTTATAACCACAGAGTGCAAATGTATTTTGAAAAAAACTTTCAAATGTGACAGTAATAAGACAATCCAGGGTATGTATACCTATATAGGGCCAGGGAAGTGGCCACAAAGGATGCAAGTGAATTAGATGTCTGCTTTACTCTATCTCTGACCCAACACTGCCTTTGAGCAGGAACAAAATGTTGCAAGGATAGATGTGGTTGCATATGTGAATTCATTTGCCGAAAGGTATTTAGGAGTGAAACTTTCTTTTTATTTTATTTAGTTTTTCTTTTTTTGGAATGCTGCAGAGAATATCAAACACTGTCAAGGGAATCTATTAACATTGATCCTGCATTTTTTTTTTTTGTTTTTTTTTGTTTTTAGACAAATCATGGAACTTTTTTTTAAGGAAGAAGACTGGTAGGTTTAAAGAAGATAAACTAACATTTATTTTATAATACCCTTAGTTTGCATGGTAGTAGAAATGTATTGCTTAGGGGCACCTGGGAGGCTCAGTCAGTTAAGCGTCTGGCTTTCGGCTCAGGTCATGATCTCATGGTTGGTTGGTTCGAGCCCTGTGTCGGGCTCTGTGCTGACAGCTAGCTCAGAGCCTGGAGGCTTCTTCAGATTCTGTATATCCTTCTCACTCTGACCCTCCCCTGCTCATGCTCTCTCTCTCTCTCCTCTCTCTAAGAAAATAAATAAAACATTAAAAAAAAAGAAATGTATTGCTGAATTTTTTTTGCCATTATAAATGAGTGTTTAACAAACATGTATTAAATCTTCATGCTGATCTACTATAGTCCTAGGTACTTGGATTGCAAAGAACAAAGACGCTTCTTGTGGCTTCTCATAATGGATTTGAAAAGTCAAAGAAACATGAAGAAAATGACGTTAAAATATGATAGTTGCTGTATGGGAGGTGTGCACAAAGAGGGGGTGTGGAATGGCACATAGCAAGTCACAGAGCATTGTAAAGTTTTCTCTCTTTTGATTTTTCAGCCTGGTTAACTAATTTGGTGTTTCCATATTATAAAATACAGCAGGAAAGGGGCGCCTCTCATGCTCTATCTCTCTCTGTCTCTGTCTCCAGCAGGAAAGAGCTTCCTACAAGCCAGGCATTGTTCTGTTTTTGTTTTATTGTTTTATTTTTAAAAAATTTTAAATGTTTTTTTATTCATTTCTGAAAGAGAGAGACAGCGTGAGCAGGGCAGCGTCAGAGAGGGAGGGAGACACAGAATCTGAAGCAGCTCCAGGCTCTGAGCTAGCTGTCAGCACAGAGCCCTCCACGGTGCTCGAACCCATGAACCGCGAGATCATGACCTGAGCTGAAGTCGGACACTTAACCGACTGAGCCACCTATGTGTCCCTATTGGTTATTTTTTAAATGTTTATTTATTTGTGTGTGAGAGAGAGAGAGAGAGCAGGCTGAGGAGGGGCAGGGAGAGCACAGAGCCCAGTGCAGAGCTGGAACCCACATACTATGAGATCATGACCTGAGATGAAGTCAGATGGTTAACCGACTGAACCACCCAGGCGCCCCAGCACTGTTCTGTTTTTAACATGAATTATTTATGTATTACTACCCCCTCCATAGAAGTCTGGCAGGCACGTATTGTGCTATTTCTATCCTTACTTTATGGCTGAGGAAATTTGGCACAGAGACATTTAGTCATTTGCTTAAACTCACACAGCTGGTAGGTGGTGAAACTGCGACTCTAATTCAGGTCTTTCCCCAGAGTCTTCTGTGGTCTCCAAGTGGAGAAGTGAAGTGTCCTAGATGGCAAGTGGCCAAGCCAGCCCCCTGAAAGGGTAGACTTGTCATAGGACCTGGCATTTATTCTTTTAAATTTCTTCTGGTGAAGGAAAGAGAGTATACCATGAACCTCAGTTTCTCTTTTGACACGTGTGCCTTCTGGAATGTTTGTGGTTTGGAGAAAAAAGAATGCATCTTTTAGAGACTGTAAATTCCTGGATTTATTTTCATTTAGCTTTATTATGTTTTATAGATAGACAAGACAATAAAAAGGGGGAAAGAAAGAAAATCTAACTTTTTTTCCTATTGGTACTAAGTGAGAGTAAACCTTGCCATTAGCAGCTGATTAAGCTCCTGCTTGGTTTCTGTCTTAACACATTGACAGGAAATCATTGCCCTGATGTTCTTGCTCATGGGCTGTTAGCTGCCTGTTGGAAGGACCCCAGCACATAAGTCCTCAGAAAGTGAAACTTGCATTACTTTTCTTCAGTGACCTGTCTTATGGACTGTCATGTGACCTTCAGGCTTCTTAGCATAGTACTCATGCAGTCTACCCCAAATCCTTTGCCACCTCAGCCCTAACTTCTCCCAACTGATGCCTTGGACCCGTATTTCTGGCTTTGTTCATGCTCTTCGCAGATATTTCCATATGGCCAAGTAATATCTGTCTTTCAAGGTCTCGCTCAGTTAGTCTCTCCATTGTCCCCAAGGGAGCTTTCCCTGGGAAGTTTTCTTTTAAGAGTTGTTCAGTATATGGACTGAATCTCACCTTTGAATCAAGAAGTTGTTGGTGAATATGTTTAAGATGAGGGTATACAAATTTGTATTATGTTAAATGAGAACAATAGCTTTCAAAATTGTGCATTCACTATGGGGTTGACATGATAGAAATGTACATGCATATCACAGGACATCATAAAAGAAACTAAGGAGACAAAAGTAATCACAGTGGTGAGGTGGTAATGTTCAGTATTATTATTATTATTAATATATTAACCCACCAACTTATAATATTCCTTAAAAGTACCTATGCATGTTTCTTTTTAACCTGCAGTATCTTTTATTGCTTTCTCTATGGACCTCTGAAATTTTGCCTGCCTGGCATTTACATCTCCTTCTCATAAGAACACCTCTCTTTGCCTTTGTGTGAGGTCCTTTCCTACCCTAATTCCATGAGGAGGGCCAGTCTTGCTCTGGTCCAGGGACAGGTATGTGAGAGTCAATCAGTGTATTGACTCCACTGGTTTCTATGCTTGGATCAGGGGTATCACACAATTCAAACTGGTTTGGTGAGATTGGTTTCTAAGAGTTTTGTTGGAATGACTGGAAAAGAGAAGTTCCATTTTCTCAGGGACTTTTAAAGCTGGTACATATAGCCACCAGCAGCAATCAGTGATCTATTTTCTGACTGCCACCACAGGAAAGCAATAAGGAAGGTCTCCTAATTGATCAAAGGAATTACCTGAGTCCATGAATGCATTAGCCTTTACAATTCATGGTGTAAACTCTTATAAGACAATCTGAATATGATGGTCATGGGTAGAGATACTGTAACCTTGTCCATTATCTCCAAAAAACTTGACCCAAACAACCACATTGAACTTGAAGATGAGAAGTCTGTGTATGGATTGGGATTGATGATATTTTCTCTACTTGGCGGGATAATTCCTTGAAACTTGATGGTTCTGCAAAGTATGGCTCTCTGTTATTTATGGCAATTGGCCATTTGTTTCATGCTGAGTAAATAGGGCTGTCTACTTTGTCCATGGAGTACTTTCTTTTTGCTGCAAGGTAAGGCCTATTATATCTCAGGAAACAGAAGTCTTAGTTTCACCAAGTCTCACCAGGCCACTGGGGATCTTGAAGTTAGTTTTTCAATCTCACAGTATTTGTTTCTCTACTGTAAAAATGACAGGATAATGTTTCATGGCTTTTGGAATCCCTTCCAGCTTCACTACTCTGTGAATCTATAAATATTCACTGATTTCCCTGGAGCTGTCCAACATATGGTGCATATCTGGGGAACTGTTATAGCATGGTAACTCGCTTTACCACAGTGGGGTCTCAGGAGTGTCAGTGACTCCATGTTCATGTTTCAAAGTGTGGGTAGATCATGAGGGCACACAATAAACATCAGGTTTAGGTTTGCTTGCAGTCCACTCTGACCTCTGATAGTTTTCTCCAAATTGACCCACTTATTCAAAACTGATTTGGTTGTCGTCCAGCTTTGCTCATTTTGATTTGCAAAATTTAGTCTATCTTGGTGTATCTAGGAAGAATCATTTTGACTCATTATTCAGGACTACTGAATACTTTTAAATTGCAATTTTGTTGTCTAAGCCAATACTTAAGAAAATAGTGAAGGATCACTTTTTGTTTGTTTTGTTTTAATTTTCAGTCTATTATGGACTTAGACTTAGGAAATCATGCATTTGGATGCTGTGGCAGTTCCAGATTGCTATTTATCTTTCTAAATGTTGGGTCACAGTTTTGTGCATTTTCTGTTTGTATATATGCATTGATTTATTTCTGAATTTTTAAATTCTCTTCTGTTGGCCTATTTGGCTCTCCCTATGTTGATTCTACACTCTCTTAATTACTATGGTTTCATATTGAGTCTTAATATGAGCTAAGATGAGCCTGTTCTCCTCTGAGCCAACCTTCATTTTCAGGAGTACCATGACTATTCTTGCCCTTTGTTCCTCAGTATAAATTGTAGAAGTAGTTATGTCAGGGTTCACAAATAATTTAACTTAATTTACTTGTCAATTTAAGGAGAGTTTTTATCTTTCCAATAACGTGTCTTCTTATCTATGAGCATGGTTTATTTTATCAGTTATTTAAACTTTGAATAAAGTTTTATAATTTTCTCTAAAAAAAATTCTTGTATATATTTTATATTTATTTCTTGGTGGTTTATAAATGCATTGCTATTCCAAATGATCTCTTTAAAAATATGTTAGAAAATGTGCTAACATTTTGTGGCTATTTTATAAGTAAGCAATTGACTTTAGTAAATTAATTTATATCCAACAGGCTGCCAAACTCACTCTTTAAATAAACTGATTTTTCCATGATGTTTTTGTTTTTTATATAGTCATGATTTGTGAGTAGTAAATCTGTTTCTTTGCAATCCTTTTATTATTTATTTTCTTGTCTTATTGCAAGTATATTAAATGATTGTATTACTTTCTTATACAAGTGCTGTAATAAATTACCACATTCTGAGTGACTTAAAGCAACAGGAATTTATTTTACCACCAACTGGAGACCAGAATTGCTGTTGGTAGGGTCGTGCTCCCTCTGAAAACTCCTCTAACAAGGAGGAAGGCTTCCTTGTCCCTTCCAGCATCTCGTGGCCTCAGCATTCCTTGGCTGTGACAACTTAATTCTCCCCTTTACTCCTGTCTTCTCTTGGCTTTCTCTGTCTGTCTTTCTGTGTTTTCTCTTCTTTTTATAAGGACACCAGACAATGGATATGGAGAACACTCTAAACCCAGAATGATTTCTTCTCAAGGTACTTAACTAATTACATTTACAAAGGCCCTATTGCCAAATCAGATCACATTCTGAGGTTCCAAAGTAGAAAAGAATTTTGAAGAGACACTATCCAATCCACTACCAGACGTTCACTAGGATAAATAAGAGAAGAAGTGGTTGTGAGCCTCCTAATGCAGTCCTAATTTCTAAGAGAATGCTTTTAGTATTTCCACAGTTATCATGGTTTGTTAATTCTAAAGCACATGAATTTTCACATTTCAACGAGTCAGAAAGCATCATGAGTCTTAGAAGCCTGCCGAAGTTTGTTTGTTCATTTGTTTGTTTTTTTGTTTTTGTTTTTTATGAGGTCCCAGTAGTTTATTTTTGCTTTCATTTCCCTTGTCTCTGGAGACATGTTGAGTAAGAAGTTTCTGTGGCTGAGGTCAAAGAGGTTTTTGTCTGCTCTCTCTTCTAGGATTTTGATGGCTTCTCATTTTACATTTAGGTCTTTCATCCATTTTGAATTTATTTTTGTGTATGGTATAAGAAAGTGGTCCAGGTTCATTTTTCTGCATGTCACTGTCTAGTTTTCCCAGCACCATTTGCTGAAGAGACTGTCTTCATTCCACTGGATATTCTTTCCTTCTTTGTCAAAGATTTGTTGGCCATGTGTTTGTGGGTCCACTTACAGGTTCTCTATTCTATTCCATTGGTCTAAGTGTCTGTTTTTGTGTGCAGTCCCAAACTGCTTTGATGATTATAGCTCTGTAATACAGCTTGAAGTCTGGGATTATGATGTGTCCAGCTTTAGTTTTCTTTTTCAGGATTGCTTTGGCTATTTGGGGTCTTTTCTTGTTCCAAACAAATTTTAGGATTATTTGGCCTAGTTCTGTGAAGAATGCTGGTGTTATTTTGATAGGGATTGTACTGAATGTGCATATTGCTTTGGGTAGAATCAACATTTCAACAATATTTGTTCTTCTAATCCAAGAGCATGGAGTATTTCTCCATTTTGTTTTGTTTTTTTAATGTTTTATTTATTTCTAGGAGAGAGAGAGAGAGACAGCATGAGCAGGGGAGGGTCAGAGAGAGAGAGGGAGTCACAGACTGAAACAGGCTCCAGGCTCTGAGCTGGCAGTCAGCACAGAGCCCGACGCGGGGCTCAAACCCACGAACCGCAAGATCATGACCTAAGCGAAACTCGGATGCTTAACCGAATAAGCCACCCAGGCGCCCCATTTGTTTTGTGTGTGTGTGTGTGTGTGTGTGTCTTCAGTTTCTTTCATAAGCTTTCTATAGTTTTCAGTGTATGGATTTTTCACATCTTTCATTAGGTTTATTCTTAAGTACTTTATGGGTTTTGTTGCAATTGTAAATGAGATCTATTCCTTGATTTTCTCTTTCTGCAACTTCATTATTGGTGTATAGAAATGGATCCGATTTCTGTGCATTGAGTTTATATCCTGCAACTTTGCTGAATTCATGGATCAGTTTTCCAGTTTTTTGGTGGAGTCTTTTGGGTTTTGCACATAGAGCATCATGCCATCTGTGAAGAGTGAAAGTTTGACTTCCTCCTTGGCAGTTTGTATGCCTTTTATTTCCTTGTGTTGCTGAGGCTAGGACTTCCAATAATATGTTGAATAACAGTGGTGAGAGTGGACATTCCTGTTGTGTTCCTGACCTTAGGGCTCTCAAATTTTCCCCATTGAGGATATTAGTGGTGTGTCTTTCATATATGGTCTTTATGATCTTGAGGTATGATCCTTCTATCCCTACTTTATTGAGGGTTTATCAAGAAAGGATGCTGTATTTTGTCAAATGATTTCTCTGTATCTATTGAGAGAATCGTGTGGTTCTATTCCTTTCTTTTATTAATGTGCTATATCACATTGATTGATTTGTGGACATTGAACCAGCTCTGCATCCCAGGAATAAATCCCACTTGGTCATGGTGAATAAGTCTTTTAATATATTATTGGATCTGGGTGACTAATATCTTGTTAACAATTTTTATATCCATGTTCATCAGAGAAATTGGTCTGTAGTTCTCCTTTTTAGTGGGGTCTTTGGTTTTAGAATCAAGATAATGACTCATAGAATGAGTTTGGAAGTTTTCCTTCCATTTCTATTTTTTGGAACAGCTTCAAAAGAATAGGTGTTAACTTATTTAAATGTTTGGTAGAATCCCCCTGGAAAGCCATCTGACCCTAGACTCTTGGTTGTGGGGAAATTTTTGATTATTGATTCAATTTCTTTACTGGTTATAGGTCAAATTTTCTATTTCCTCCTGTTCAGTTTTGGAATTTATATGTTTCTAGGAATTTTCTATTTCTTCCAGATTGTTCAATTTGTTGGCATATAATTGCTCATAATATTTTCTTGTTATTGTTTGAATTTCTGTAGTGCTGGTTGTGATCTATCCTCTTTCATTTGTGATTTTATTTATTTGAGTTCTTTCCTTTTTCTTTTTGATCAAACTGGCTAGTGGTTTATCAATCTTATTAGTTCTTTCAAAGAACCAGCTCCTGGTTTCATTGATCTGTTTTACCTTTTTTTTTTTTTTAATTTTGATATCACTGATTTCTGCTCTAATCTCTAGTACCTCCTTTCTTCTGGTGGTTTGGGGCTTTATTTGCTGTTCTTCCTCCAGCTCTTTAAGGTATAAAGTTAGGTTGTGTATTTGAGATCTTTCTTCCTTCTTTAGGAAGATCTAGATTGCTTAACTACTTCCCTCTTATGGCCACCTCTGCTGAATCCTAGAAGTTTTGGACTGTTGGGTTTTCATTTTTATTGGCTTCCATGTACTTTTTAATTTCCTCTGTAATTTCTTGGTTAATCCATTCAGTCTTTAGTAGGATGTTCTTTAATTCTCAAGTATTCATTGTCTTTCCAAATTTTTTCTTGTGGTTGATTTTGAGTTTCATAGTGTTGTGGTCTAAAAATATGACAATCTTTTTGTACTTCTTGAGGGTGGTTTGTGACCCAGTATATGATCTAATCTGTTTTAAATTTGTATTTATTTGTTTTGAGGAAGAAAGAGAGTGAGAAAGCATGAGCACGGGAGGGGAAGAGAGAGAGGGAAAGGGAATCTCAAGCAGGCTCCATGCTGTCAGTGCAGAGCTCAATGCAGGTAGGAACGCAGGTAGGTACCTAAGATCATGACTTGAGCTGAAACCAGGAGTCAGACACTTAACTGACTAAGCACCCAGGAGCCCCATCTTCCTTCCTCTTCTTATTCAGGACTGGTTTTATCAAAATTATACTTCATCATACTGTATAATATTATTAATATGCTGTTGTGTTCAGTTTGCTAAAGTTTTATTGAGAATTTTTGCATCCATGTTCATCAGGGATATATAATAGACATGCGTTTTTCTTTTCTTATGATATTTTTGTCGGCCTTTGGCATGAGGGTAATGTTGACCTCTTCATCTATTTTTAAAAAAAATTTTAAGAGACATTAATATTAATTTTTTGAGAGAGGGAGGAGCAAAGAGAGAGAAGTGAGAAAGAGAATCCCAAGCAAGCTCTGCACTTTCAGCACAGCCCTTCTACCAAACATTTAAAGAATGAATATTGGACACCAGGGTGGCTCAGTTAATTAAGTATCTGACTTTTGATTTTGGCTTAGGTCATGATCTCATGGTTCATGAGATTGAGCCTCATTACAGGTTCTGTGCTGACAACATGGAACCTGCTTGGGATTCTCTCTTTCCCTCTCTTTCTTCTCCTCCCCTGCTTGTTCTCTCTCTTTTCAAAACAAACAAACAAATAAAATTTTGTAGCATTCACCTGTGAAACCATCTGATCTTTGGTGTTCTTTGTTGGGAGCTTTTTTATTAGCAATTCAGTCTCCTTGTTTGTTTTTGGTCTTCTCATACTTTTATTTCTTCTTGAGTCATTCTTGGTTGTATATTTCTAGGAATTTATCCTTTTTCTCCAGTTTATTCAATTTATTGGTGTATAATAACTCAAATAGCCCCTTATGACATTGGGTTTTTAAAAACATTTTTTAATAGTTTATTTATTTTTGAGACAGAGTGCGACAGAACACAAGTTGGGGGGGGGGGGGAGAGAGAGAGGGAGACACAGAATCCGAAACAGGCTCCAGGCTTTGAGCTGTCAGCACAGAACCTGATGCAGGGCTTGAATCCATGAACTGTGAGATCATGACCTGAGCCGAAATTGGACGCTCAACCAACTGAGCCACATAGGCGCCCTGTGACCTTGTTTTTGTTTTTTTTTTAATTTTCATGGTATTAGTTATAATATCTCCTTTTTAAAAATGTTTATTTTTGAGATAGAGGGAGATTGCAGGTGAGGGAAGGGCAGAGAGAAGGAGGGAAAGAGAGAATCCCCAGCAGTCTCCATGGTGTCAGCCCAGAGTCCAAGGTAGGGTTTGAACCCATGAACCATGAAATTATGACCTCATCCAAAGTCAGGCACTTGACCAACTGAGCCACCCAGGCAGCTCATGTTTCCTCTTTTATTACTGATTGCAACTCAAATGCACAATGAGATATCATCTCAGACTTGTTAGGATGATTATTATAAAACAAAAAGTTTATCCCCAAAGTGCCCTCCTCCATGCCCATCCCCCCCTCCCCCCCACATCCATCAGTCCTCAGTTTTTGTCAGCATTCAAGAGTCTCTCATGGTTTGCCTCTCTCCCTTTCCCCCAGCACTGAGTGTTATGTAGAAACTAATTTGACAATAAGCTATTTGTAAAAAAAATAAAAATAAAAAAATAAAATAAACATTAAAAATGAAAAAATACTAAAAAAAAAAAACAAAAAGTTTAACAAGTGTTAACTAGGATTCAGATGAAGAAAACATTGTACATTGTTTGTAAAATATAAATTCATCTGGACACTGTGGAAAACCTTACAAAAGTTCCTAAAAAATAAAAAAGAGAATGACTACATGATCTGACAGTCCCACTTCTGTGTAGATATCCAAAGTAATTGAAATCAATATTTTAAAGAGATATTTGCACTCTCATGTTCATTGCAACATTGTTCTCAGTATCCCAGATATGGAACCAATCTAAATATCCACCAATGGGCGAATGGATAAAGAGAATGCATGTAAGTGTTACATATATATATACATACAATGTAATATTATTAAGCCCTAAACAAGAAGGAAATCCTGACATTTGAAATAACATGGAAGAATGTGGAGGTCATTAAGCCAAGTGAAATGAGTGAGACAAAGAAGGAAAATACTATATAACACCACTTATATGAAGAATCTAAAATTGTCAAACTCATTGAAGCAGAGATTAGAATGGTGTTTGGCAGGGGCTAGTAAAATGAGAAAATGGAGAGATATTAGTTAATGGTAGAGAGCTACAGTTATACAAAATGAATAAGTCCTAGAAATTCACTTATTCTACTTATGTACTATCTACTATACAGCATAGGACCTATAGTTAACAACATTATATGCTTAAAAATTGGCTAAGACGGTAGACCTTATGTTAAGTGCTTTACAAAACAATACAAATAATAATAAGGAGGACAAGAGGAAACTTTTGGTGGACATTTTCATGGTATAGGTTGTGGTGATAGTTTCATGTGTGTGTTTTTATCTCAAAACTCATAAAGTTGTGTATATTATATATGTATAGATTTATACATGTCGATTATACCTCAAAAATTAGTTTCTTAAAAAAGATTATACTAACAAAAATAATTGACAGTGTTCTCTCATTTTATTTTCTGAATGAGTATATATATCTGAGAGTTATCAGTCCAGACTTTCATTAAAACTTGCCTATGAATATACCTGTACCTATTTTTTTCTTTCAGTGAGAATGTTTAAATACTTGTTCAGTTTTTGTCACAGAGCAGTGTTGAGTTTTACCTTTAACCTTCCCAATCCAGTTTTGTTAAATTAGATTTTTCTTGAAATATGTCTATTTTGTCTGTTTTCGAATTAAGTCTCACAGAATTCCTCATAGGAATTGTTTGTTAGAATTCCTGCTGCATCTCTAATAATACCTCTTAGGTGGTTCCTAATACATATTTTTCTTTTACTTATCAATTTTCTTTAGTTAGTTTAAATTTGGGTTTTCACTGCTTTGTTTCTTCACTGACTCCATAAGGTTTCAACTCATTTTGTATTATATCCACTTCTTTCCTTCTTTCTGATTTAGTCATTAATTTTTTTTATTACTACTATTTTTAGATATTCTAGTGGCTACCTGTGTAACTTTAAATGATACAAGTATTTTACTTTTTTTCTCTCCTAAATTTTCATCTGTGCTTACCCTTTGAGAGGTAATTTGAGATAAAGGCCCTTCCTTTTCTTCTTCAAATTGCTGCTTACAGGTTAATGGCCCTTCCAGTCAGCAAAAATGATTGCTCTTGAATGACAGTCTATTTTCCCCTCCCTAGGTCTCCTTTAAAAGTGGTCAAAACACCACTTGTATGCAGCGAAGTTTTCCACTTACTCAAAAGTAAACTGTATGTTAGTAGAATATCATTTTGGCAACACAACTAGCTGCATTACTTAGAGAAAGAGTTTCACCTTTGCAGTCTCAGATTACTTATTTTTGAAATGGAAATGCAGCCCATCCTACAGTGTTATTTTAAGACTGTTACTAGGTTACTAAGACAGTTGTTAAGTGCCTAAGACTTGCACTTCATAGAGTAGGTGCTTGAGATATGGTATTTCTCTATGCCCCTTGATAACATTTCTGTTACATAGGATGCTCCTTCTTCTGTTTGAAGGTAGTACAAATGACCATGTATTGGCTACTCACAATTTTCCAACAATTTAGTATGTCTTCTAAGTTTTAGCAATAAATGGGCAAAGGTCTCTTTTCAGCCTATGCATATGTATTGTAGGAAGTAGAAGAAAAATTAATTGATAGCACTATTGTGAGAATCCTAATATCTACCTAAAAAAAAAAAAAAGATTAGTGTTTTATAGAGAATAGGCCAGTGGTTCCTAGGAGTTGAGCATTTAGGGGAAAGGCGAGATGTTAGTCAAAGAGTATGAAGTTACAGTTGCAAGATGAATAAGTTCTGGACATCAAATATATAGCATAATAACTAATAATATCATATTATATACTTGGAAATTACTGAGTAGATCTTCAATGTTCTCACCACAAAAAAGAAATGGTAATTGTGTGTCATGATGCAGGTGTTAGCTAATGTCATGGCGGTACCCATTTTGTAGTATACAAAAGAATAGTAGTTTATAATCACTTTTGTGTCATAAACCCTTCTGAGAAAAAATTAAAATCATGGATGCTGTCTTACGCCAAAAGCACATCTGCACAATCTTTTACAAAGATTTCTATATTTCATATATCCTTTAAGGGCTAACTATGAATTGAGGGGTAAGAATCTCTCTTTCAGAAAATAACAATTTTCTTTAAGGTTAGCTGAATGTCATATATTTGACAATACCGATATTCCAATTCCATGCAGACCAATATATCCTGAGTTAGAATATGAGTTTGAAACGGACAGAAATATTCTTTTGACATTGCTATTCTTTTACTATCAGTCATAATGACCCCAAAAGGAAACCAGAAACAGCTTATGTGCTTAAAACAGAATGTGAAAACATTTCTCAACTGTTAGGATGTTCTGAAGAATGTGTCCCCTGTGAAGTCCCAGTGAATCTTACATTGAATTCATTTCAAACTTCAAAAACTCTTCTACTACTTTTCTTTTCCTTTACATTCCACATTATACTGGAATGACTTTGTATAAAAGTAGCGTCTAAGGCAAGAATATACTTAGTGTGTCAATAATAAGAACAAAATGCCACTTATCTTTGTTTCAAGAACAAATAAAGCTTTGTTAGGCCAAAAAATTATGTGTGTGTGCAGAAAGGGGAGCAGAGAAGAATGACATCAATTTTGATCTAATGCTCAGAAGTAGAAAAATGTCACAATCCAGAACGTTCTCAAATAGCTAAAACAATGTAAAACAGTGGGGTACATATAAGAAGGTGAAACTTATTCTAAGACTGAAACCTTGAGTTTTTAAAAAGTCAAGAGTGATTTTTAAAAATCAAATAAAAATAATATTGATGCATGGAAAGATCTTTAGCAAGTATCTGGTATGTAGAGTAGCCAAGATTATTATTGATTCCTGCTCATTTTATTTAAAATCTGTGTATTTAAAAACACTGAGTTCTAACTTCCTTGCTGCTTCTCAAAATATATTTTTTAAAATAAATTAATAGTGGAAATAATTTTGTATTAAGCTTCTCAAGTGAACTGTTTTTTTCAAAGGATTTTCTAGGACCATCTTCATATAAAAAAATTACTTGCTGATTTGAAAGATCCATAAATGGGGTAGGTTTGATATGAGTACAAATCATACAAATCATAGGCTTCTTTAGTCTTCAAGGCTGACTGGAGATAGGACTGAAACTCACAGAACACTCAAAGGTAGAAATCAGGCTTATTAGTGGAAGTCCAAAATTTGGCTGGAGGGTGTTGCGAAGGACAGAAAAAAATATCTTTAACAGACATAATCTCCATTTTGCAAATATTCTTTCTAGACTCCATGGAATGTATAAAATGGGGAGGGGGGGAGAAACAAAAAACCTCATTCATGAAGGACTTAGATAAATGGTAGGTAAATGATGTAATTCATCTATAGCCTCTAGATTGTTCTGTTGTGCAAATTGATGTGCTATAATACAGTTAGATGCAGAGGTTCTTAATTTAAGCAAATCCCTAAAGACTTTAACTTAGGGACACTCTCAAAAATATCAAAAGATCGAGGGGTGGCTGAGCAGCTCAGTTAGTTGAGTGTCCAACTCTTGTTTTTGGCTCAGGTCATGATCTCAGGGTTCATGAGTTTGAACCTTGCATCGGGCTCTGCAGCACTGCTTAGAATTCTGTCTCCCTATCTCTCTGCTCATCCCCTGCTCTCTCTCTCTCTCAAAAATAAAAAAATAAGCATTTAAAAATATCAAAAGATATTATTGTGTTATGGATAAGAAGACAAACTCTGATTTCAAAACCAAAATCTAAGCCTTGAATATTTGTTTGCTAGTTAGGTGACTTTAGGTTTATGATTTAACATAGCCAAGTCTGTTTGCTCATCTTCCAAGGGGGTTTATAAGAGTCCCAACCTTGTATAATGACTGTAAGCTTTAAACGAGGCTCTGTGTGTTTAAAGCTCTTAGCACAGTATGTTGCATATAGAAAGCAGTAGATATTAGCTGATACTGTTTTTGATACTGTTATTGATCATCTGAGCCACTCTCAGACCTCAAGGAAATCAGTTGAGAAAAACCAATTTGATAAGAAGATAAAAGTCTTAATGCAGTAAATATGTTATTTTTAAATGCCTAACCAAGTATACAGGAACACTGCATAAATGAAGTGTTACAGAAGGAAGTCAATAGGAAGAAGTGACACAAGGCCCAGTCATTTCTTGAGGTAGTTGAGACAAGAAGGGAAAAGGGTCTCCACTTATCAGAAGTGAGCACCATGAGACTTTTTCAGGGCAGGGTCAGTATGGACAGCCCAAGACATATTGCTACACATTAGCTTTTCTCAGAACTACTTGAAAAATTCCTACTGTATAATTAGGGTGGCTGTGATAAATGATTTTTAATGCCTTCATCAAGATGTGTGCAGTGGTATTTTTCCAAAGATCATTTCTCTGTCATCTTATGGGGCAAAACTAGGAAGATATATTGGAAAACATAAATGATTCACTAACTCTCAAAGGAGAGTTGAGATAAATATTTATATTGGTCATTTATCATCCATTTAATACTCAGGGGCTTACTATATCCACACTTACTATGTTATCTGTTGTAACTATTCTCATTGGAGTGATTTTTCTTAGCAGCTAAATAGAGGAGGTGCTAATAGTCCAGACATCTCTCCATTTTTTTCCTTCATTTTAATACCACATTTGCTGAGTAACTACCTCCTATGTTTCAAGAATGTGTGTTCTATTAATTTATGCACAGTGAACTTCTACGCTGTTAACAGATTGGTATGCTTACTAGACACAGAACCTAGCAGAAAATAGCCTGAATGAATGGCACTTTTGGAAAGTGAGAAATTAATATAGTAAAAATCGTAGATGATAGTATTACGGTTATAAAAGTCACTTTGCCTTCCATATATCACATGCTTTGATCAAGATCAATTATAAATTGAAATAGGCTGTAATTCAATCCATAATTATTTGAGCACCTACAATGTGCTAGAGAAATAATGTAGAGTGAAACATTGTCTTTATGTTTAAGTGGTTTGTCGTCTAGTCAGTGTGACAAGCTTATAATTAAAAATTATAGAAAGTAAGATATGTGCAGTGATAGAGATATGCACGGTAAATATCCAGAGTAGGGGTACTTACTTTGTCTAGAAGGGGTCAAAGAAGTGTCATGGAGAAGGAGAAACCCAAAAAATGTCATTTACTACATAGTGTTAGGTTTATCTCTCACTTATAGATATATTCATGATGATGTATCTCTGTCTATGGCACACAAGGTTTTAAATAATTTTAATTTCATGCATTAAATTATCTGAACTAAGTCTTAAAGAACCTTGATTAACTAGGTAGAAAAGTGTGACAATGAAGAGTGTTTTGGAACAGGGAGATGGGGTCAGGAAAGGCTTGAAGCTCAGCGATAGCAGAATAAGTACAGAAAATAATAAATAATTCATTGTGACTGGAGTTCCAAATATTAGGGACAAAGATAAAGCTGTTGATATAATCATGGCAAGACAATGGAGGTCTTTGTTATGAGCCATTGCTCTGGATGTCCTTCCCTGTGGGTGCCCCATTTCATTGATGCTTCTCACATGAACTGTTTTGGCCAGTGGAATGCGACAAAGAAGTGAGATATGCCACATCTGAGTGGAAAATTAAGTCATTCTATGATCCTGCCATCACTTTTTTATACATGCATCCTATTGAAAGGCAATCCACAACCAACATATTAATGAATGAGAAAGAAAAGTTTATAGTCGTAAGCCACTGAGATTTGTGGAGTCATTTGTTAATACAGCAAAACTTGGTGCAAACTAACTATTTGATGGACAATACAGAGGTTTTTGTATATTGTGTGTGTGTTCTTAAAAAGTAGTACATTACCAGCAGTACAGATATTCTACATACCTCTCCTTTTCATTAACATCTGCACCCGTACAGATAATTACTAACCTGATTTCTACTGCCATGAATTAGTTTCAACTTTTTATAAATGTAAAGCATACATTATGTACTCTGCTGTGCATGGATACTTTCACTCAGTGGAATGTTGGTGAGATTAATTTCCATTGCATGTAGGGCACTTCATTTTATTGATATATAGTTTACCATTTTATGAATGTATCAAAATTATTTATTCTACTGTTGATGGGTTGTTTCAACTCTGATTATTACAAATAGTACTGCTATGAATATTCATGCTTTGGGGAAAGCTTACATATGCATTTCTTTTGTGTATATGTTAAGGAATATCACATAGTATGCCTGTGTTCAGCTTTAGTAAATATTACAAAATGGTTTTCCAGTATGATGGTACAAATTTATATCGCACACAACAATATCTGAGCATTTTATTTGCTCCATATCCTTGCCAGTATTTGGTGTTGGTGTTTATTGTATTTTTAGCTACTCTGGTGGGTGTATTAAATCTTTCAATTAGAGAATGTGGCATATCCCTTCACTCATTTAGATCCCTAATTCTTTTAATAATGTTTATATTTTTTTCTGGTTTGATTTGTAGTCAATTTCTATGTAGAAACTGCAATTTTTTTCCTGGACTTATTCTTAGTTATTTGATGAAGAAGCACTCTTTGGTGTCATTATAAGCTTCCCCCCTATTTTTTGTCACTGGTATATAGAAATACACTTAATATATGTTTCACTCAACATTACTTTTCTGTGCCTGTGGGCATGTCTGCCTGTATTTATTTGAATATAGATAAATATATATTCAATTATTATTTTAAATGTTAATTTATTATTCTTGGGAGAGAGAGAGAAAAATATCAAAGGAGGGGCAGAGAAAGAGAGAGAATCCCAAGCAGAGAAAGAGAAAGAGAAAGAAGGGGCAGAGAAAGAGAGAATCTGCACGTCAGGGCAGAGCCTGATGCAGAGTTCTAACTCATAACCATGAGATCCTGAACTGTGCTGAAATTGAGTCAAACACTCAACTGACTGAACCACCCAGGCAACTGAATAAATATATATTCAATTATTAATAAATTATTATTTGTAGAGATATGTAAATTTTTTAGGTCCACAAGCCTATTATCTACAACTATGACCTTTTAAACCATTTTTAAATTTCTTAGTTGGAAATAATTTGAAACTTGAAGAAAAGTTGCAGTAAATATGCAAAGAACACTCTTTACCCAGATTATCTCTTAGTAACATTTTATTTTTTTTGCTTGATCATTTTCTCTATTTTTCTTCCCTCGATATACATATATAACATACCTGTCTGGTCAAATTGAGAATAAGTAGCACACAACATAGCAATTTATGCCTGAATACTTCAGTGTGTATTTCCTATGAATACACCTTATTACCTTATTTAACTATAATAACATAGTTATCAGCTTAATGTAGTCTTGATAGAATATTTTTAATTTACCGATTGTCCCAACCAGGTCATTTATAGCTCTATTTTTCTTCCTCCAGCAGAAGATCCAGTCTAATATCAGGAAAACATGTGGTCTCCCTGTCTCTCTAGCCTCCTCTCATATGGAATATTTTCATAACATTGGTCTTTTATGACATTCACAATTCTTAAGCATATAGCTCATACTTTTTGTAACAGTGTTTCTCATTTTGTGTAGTCTTATGTTTTTTCATGATTAGGTTCAGGTTACAGACAAGAACTTGTATGCTTCTCACAGCATCACATCTGCAGGTGCTTGGTGTTCATGTGCCTCTTGCTGTTAATGTTAATTTTGATCATCTTGTCCAGGAAAGAAATGCAATATCTCCACAGGACAGTTACTGGGTTTTGTTGCTGTTGTTGTTGTTTCTTCCTTTTAACTACTAAGATTTCTTTAGGGAGACACTTTAAGACCATTCAAATATCCTGATCCTTGTCAAAAATTTCCTTTGGGTTTCTTGCATGAATCACAGACTTTTCTATAAAAGCTGCAAAATGATAATTTTTCATTACTAGTATTTTATTCATATTTACCAATTGCTGTTCAGTATTCCAGAGTATGAAAGAGGTCTCCTTTCTTCTTCATTTATTTATGTATTTATCTATTTAGGTAACATCATTTGGACTTAAAGATTCTCATTCTTTGATTGGTTTATAATTTATTACTATATGTAATGATTTTGGTGCTCAGATTGTCCTAGATTTCGCCAGTAGGAGTATCTACAACCTACATTTTCCCTAAGCTCCCCAGTGTCCACTACTGATTGCTTTTTACTTCCACAACCTTGCTATGACAGGTGAAAAGAGGAACTCTGTTGGCTTTCTTTTCTTGTCTACTTATAGGTAATTATAATTATAATAAAGATATCTGTATTTTAGTAACATTGAAGTCAAAGCTCATGTGTGGTTTGTGTACTTGATTTCAAGGTCTTTTTTTGGTAGGGTATGGGAGAGTTTCCAAATCCAGCAGCAGCAACTTTTCTCCAAATTTGTAGGTGCAACATGTAAAATATTTCGAATAATGACTGTTTTATTTTTCCCAACTTTTAATCTATTTATTTTCTGCACTATATTTTAAATAACAATGTTAACTAATCATGATGATATCAGATGCCCTTCTCTCTCCACTCTTAAAAAGGAAGATGCGAATATTTCCTCATTAATCATAAAATTTATCATAGGCTTTTGGTGGATATTCAAATTAGATCAGTGAAATATCTGATCCAGTGAAGTAGCCATTTGAGCTTTGGAGTTTTCTTTCTGACATTATTATTATTATTATTATTATTATTATTATTATTTTAATTTCCTGATTTACTCTTTTTTGCTACATATAATTTTACTCAGATTGGCAATTTCTTCTTTGTCAATGTTGGTAAACTTAATTTTTTCTAAGATTTCGTCTTTTAATTGAAATGTTCACACTCGTCCTAAATGAATAATTATTCCTCCCATAGTTTTTAAATTTGACAGGTTTTTGAAAGAATCAATTTTTTTACTTTATTGATAAATTCTATTATACTTTCATTTTCTATTTCACTAATTCCTTGCCTTAAATCTATTACTTCCTCCATTGTAATTTCTTGAGTTTCAGTTGCTATTTCTTTATTACTTCTTGAAATAAGTGCTCAGCTCCCAAATTTTCAGTCTTTCCTCTTTTTAAATATGTGCATTTACAGCTATAAATATTGCCTGGACCATGGCTTTAGTTGAATTCCACAACTTCTGGTTAGTTATGTTTTTGTCAATTCAAAATATTGTCTAATTTATATTGATTTCTCATATAAACCATAAATTTAGAAGTGATTAATTTCCACAGTTGGGGATATTCTAGTTATCTTTTTATTATTGATTTCTATTCAGTTACATGGTAGCTAAGAAACCTTTCTGTACGATTTAAATTCTTTTTTGTTTACTTATTTATTTTGAGACAGAAAGAGAATAAGTCGAAGAGGGACAGAGAGAGAGGGAGAGAGAGAATCCCAAGTAGGCTCTGTACTGCTAAGCATGAAACCAAATGTGGCACTTGATCTCATGAACAGTGAGATCATGACCTGAGCCAAAATCAAGAGTTAGACACATAACTAATTGAGCCATCCAGGTGCCCCTGTGTGACTTAAATTCTTGAAAATTTCTTGTAATTTTCTTTTTGACATAATATATGATTGATTTGGGTACACACTTCCTGTTTTCATGAAAAATATGTTCTATTATTGTTCACATTTATATGTCAATTTGGTCAGTTTAATTGTGCTTTTCAAATATATATATTTACATTTTTTCCTCATATTTTGTCACTTACTTAGAGAGATGTACTGAAATATCCTTCTCTGCAGATTTGTCCCTTACTCCTTTAGGTCTGTCAGTTTTTGTTTTGTATATTTTGAGGTGATGTCACTGGCAAAAAATAACAACAGAGGAATTATTTCCTCTTCCAGGTGATTGAATCCGTTATCATTATACATTATCCTATATTTGCTGTTGTAATTTTTTATTGTCTTAAAATCTAAATCATCTGATTGTAATACAAATTCATGAGCCTCCTTTTTGTCAGTATAGACTGGGTGGCTTTAAACAACACAATTTTATTTGCTCACAGTTCTGCAAACTGGAAGTCCATGATCAAGGTATCATCAGACCTGGTGTAAGGTGAGAGCTCTCTCCTTTTGTTGCAATTGACTGCCGTCTCTCTGTGTCTCCGCATGGCCTTGCCTGGATGCATACACGCATGCAGGGAAAGATCTCTCTTTTCCTCTTCTTTTAAGGTTACCAGTATTGTCAGATTAGTATGTTATGTATGAACTTATTTCACCTTAATTATCTTCCAAAAGCTCTATAGTTAAATGTACTCACATTGCAGGTTGGGCTTCAATATTTGAATTTTGTGGGGACAAGATTTAGTCCATAGCAGCTACTTTCATGTAACATATAATTTTCATACTTTTATTTTCAAACTTTACATATCCTTTTGTTTATCATATTTCTCTTTGTAAAGTGTAGACTTCACTTTAATTTTTCAAGTCAATAATATTCAGTCTGGCAATATTTTTCTTTTAACTAAATATTTAATTTATTTACATTTAATGTAAATACTTGGACATTAATATAAACTTACATTTTATCATTTATTTTCATTGTTACCACCTATTCAAAATTCCTTTTATTCACTTTTATATTAGTCAAGAAGGTTTTTATTATTGTAGCTATTTCCCTCACTGTCATATTATGTTATTTGTTATTTTTTAGTGGTAGCTCCGGAGCATAGAATACATACACCTGTCTTTTAAAAGTATATAAATTGGTATGTTTAACATTTCTTGGAAATGTAAAAGCCTTATAATATTTTAATTTTATTAACCCTTCCTGCATTTTGTTTCTTTGTTAATTATTTTATCTGTATTTGCACTAAACTCCACATGCTATAGTTTTATATAATCAGTCTTAATTTAGATTTATCCATGTATTTTTATTTTTTATTGCATTCCCATTAGAAAAACTTTTTTAAGTATTTCTTCTGCTGTGGGTCTGTCAGTGAGACATTTTTTCTCTTTGAAAACATTGTTATTTTTTTCCATTAAAATCTTTTATTTATTTGTTTGTTTGTTTTAGAATACATGTGCGAGTGGGTAAGTGGCAGAGAGAAAGAGAGAGAATCCCAAGTAGGCTTTGTGCTGCCAGCAGAGCCCAATGCAGTGCTCCATTCCACAAACCCTGAGATCATGACCTGTGCCAAAATCAAGAGTCAGATGCTTTAACCGACTGAGGCACCCGGGTCATCTTATTTTTTCCATTTTTGATGGATATTTTTGTGGGGTATGAAATTCTACTTTGGCTGTTATTTTCTTTCACTATTTTGAACATGTTCCATTTTCTTCTGAGTTCTATTAATTCTGCCAAGAGTCAATTACTTTTCTTGTTGCTCCTTTGGAGATAATCAGGGGTGGCATTCCTGAGATTTATCTCTTTGTGTCTTCTTTTCTTTTCAGCATTTTTACAATGAGGTCCTAAGGTGTCATTTAATTTTTTTTAATGTTTTATTTATTTCTGAGAGAGAGATAGAGAGACAGCGTGAGCAGGGGAGGGTCAGAGAGAGAGGGAGACACAGAATCAGAAGCAGGCTCCAGGCTCTGAGCTGTCAGCCCAGAGCCCAGCGCGGGGCTCGAACCCACGAACCCTAAGATCATGACCTGAGCCGAAGTCAGACGCTCAACCGACTGAGCCACCCAGGCGCCCCATAAGGTTTCATTTTAAATATCATTTTTTAGCTTAGTGTTTCTAGTGGTGCTTGAATTTGTGGCTTGATGTCTTTATTACATTTTGGAAAATTATTTGTCAGCACCCCTTTGTGTATTACTTCTTTAAAATTTTTTTAATGTATATTTATTTTTGAGACAGAGAGAGAGAGAGAGAGCAGAGGAGGAGCAGAGAGGGGGAGACACAGACTCCAAAGCAGGCTGCAGGCTCCAAGTTGTCAACACAGAGCCTGACATGGAGCTCAAACCCAGGAACCATGCGATCATGACCTGAGCCAAAGTCGGAAGCTTAGCCGACTGAGCCACTGCCCCATACTTCTGCAAAATAGCCTCTTTCTATTTCTGGATATATTATTTTTTTTCACAGAATCTCAACATGGCTTTTACTCTTTTTTCATCTTTTAAGAATCTCCTTATGCTTTAGTCTTAGTATTTCCTATTGACTAACAACCTAATGTACAAATTCTCTCTTCAGCTTTATTAACTCTAACTTCAATTAATGTATTTTTCAGTTTTATGATTTCTATTTGCTTCTTTTTAATGGATTACAGTTGTCTCCTGAAACATCTCTTCTAATTTTATGGACTAACAGCTATTTAAAAATTTTTTTGCTATCTCCAGTATGTGAGTCTCCAGTGAGCATTATATTTTATTTTAAGCCATTTGGTTTTCCTTTGTATTTTTTTTTTTTGGACATTTAGTCTTAACTCCTGGTAAGTTGAATGATAAAAATTTTTTAAAAATTTTATTGAATGTCAAATATTGTGTGTGAAGAATTATAGTAACGATTCATTGATCTGATGATATTACCTTCCTTGAGATGTGAGATTTAATTTTACTTCTAGCAGTCACTTGAGCTACAGATATATCACTTTAATATGTTTTGGAGTTGAGTTGATTTCAACTATGTTTGGTCATTGTGAGAGTTAGTCTGTTTCCACTTAGCCCTCTTTCATTGGTATACTCCTTCAGACATCCCAACTGAAATGTTTACCTGGGCCCCTTTAGTATAGTGCCCCTTACTCTCCAGTTTTAAGTCCTAGATCCCTGAGATTACCTAATGTTGAGTTCAGCCGCTCAGCTACTGCTTTATACTCATTGCTGTTATCTTGTATCTTTATGTCCCTTTTGGTATCTGCTGCTTCCATTATTGATTTGTATGCTGCCAAGTTGAACTGGCAAATGCCTGAGACAAAAAGCTGTCTCCAGTGTCAGGTTTTCATTTCCATACTTACCTTCTCTGAAGATCTTGACACCTGTATGACAACTGCTTTGATTAATCTTTAATATTTTCAAATATGTTATTTAAAAAGTATTTTATCTGGAATTTCTACTTGTTTTCAGTGGGGTAATTAGTCTATTCCAATCTAGTCTGCTAAAGATAAAAGAACTGTACACCATATTCTTTTGGAGGATTTTAAGATCATTGATTCATATCATGCTATCTGATCATATTAGAAAAGATTAGGCTCCCTATTTGGGGTAGTAGAGAATGCCCAAGATCAACTAGAAATCTTCACAGAAAATCACATTTCATTTAAATGCATCAGGAGTGTTTTTCATTAAAGCAAGTAACTAAAACCCTTTACAGAGTGAAAGTTCCCTTTAGAATTGAATATCCCCTTATTTCTGTAAATCTTGAGGATTCAGATTTTTTTTTAAATGTTTTATTTATTTCTAGGAGAGAGAGAGAGAGACAGTGTGAGCAGGGGAGGGCCAGAGAGAGAGGGAGTCACAGACTGAAACAGGCTCCAGGCTCCGAGCTGGCAGCCAGCACAGAGCCCGACGCGGGGCTCGAACCCACGAACCGCGAGATCATGACCTAAGTGAAAGTCGGATGCTTAACCAACTAAGCCACCCAGGCGCCCCGAGGATTCAGATTTTTTAAAAGTGAGGTACACCTGATTATTATTATTATTATTACTATTATTATTATTATTATTTTGGCTATTCTTCTTAGTACCATTTGAGATTTTAGAAATCTTTTTGAGTAAGCATAGAGCCTGCTGTTTAAAAAAAAACCCACACAGGCCTGCGAAGATTTTGGAGAACCACATGACTTTCTTTTTTTAAACCAATGTTCCAGGAAATATCCATTTTTAAAAGATGATATGCTGACACTTCGAATCTTGAATACAAGTTGCTGATTCATGCAGTTTGAAGTTCAGAGAATTGCTTAAAGTTATAGCTTCTCAGGAAATAATCATGTTGATGTCAGAGGAAGTTTGTAGAGCTATGAAGAATTGTAATTACATAGTCTGCTGCTATATGCTGCAGTCTGATAGATAAGGGACAGATTTAACAATGAGGTTGACAGTGGAGCTGTTATACATCTTTTGTTTTTAAAGCTAGCAATGATATATCTCATGCTGTAACTTTAGTTCAAACTCACATAAATATGAAATTGCTGAGGTGGGAGTAGGACACAAAACCAACAGGTTAGAACATATGACTATCTGATTATGTAAAACTATAAAAAGTGCATCACTGATAGGATGAATAAATTCTTCAGGGAGTTTTGTCATGTTAGATATTTTTAATAAATTTTACAGCTCTGAGATGTAAAGAAAATACCAGTCAATGTATGATGTAACTATATAATTAAGTCATATATTGCATTCATCAAAAGCATGTTTTTTTAAAATAAATTATTCCTTATGCCTAATACCTACTTAAAATACTTTAAAAATTCCAGGGGCGCCTGGGTGGCTTAGTCGGTTAAGCGTCCGACTTTCACTTAGGTCATGATCTCGTGGTTCGTGGGTTCGAGCCCCACGTCGGGCTCTGTGCTGACTGCCAGCTCAGAGCCTGGAGCCTATTTCAGAGTCTGTATCTCCCTCTCTCTCTGACCCTCCCCTGCTCACGCTGTCTCTCTCTCTCCTAGAAATAAATAAAAATATTTTTAAAAAAATAAAATAAAATACTTTAAAAATTCCAAATTTCCCATATTTTTTCTATTGTAAGATGCATAGTTTTCATTTTGTCATATATTAAATCAGCACTTGGGCTGTGTCTCTTTAGTAATTCTTTATAGATAAATGGTGCTAAATAAATTCTGCCCCATTCATGGAATAAATTAGTTTAAAAAGGAAAAGTTTTAATCCTTTTTGTCCCTAAATCATTTATATTCTCTTCATGAACCACCAGACTGATTATCTTGGTAGCACTTTGAGGTTCAAGAAATTTACGCATGAGGGTGCCTGGGTGGCTCAGTCAGTTAAGTGTCCAACTCTTGATTTCAGCTCAAATCTCATATAGTCCTGAGATTGAGTCCCACGTCAGACTCTCTGCTGAGTGTGGAGCCTGCTTAAGATTCTCTCTCTCCTTTTCTTTCTATCCCTCCCCAGGTGGCATTCTCTCTCTCCCTCTCTCAAAAAATAAAAATAAATAAACAAATATGTAAATAAATAGAAATATATGTATCTATGTAATAACATACATACAAGTAAATAAAAGAAGACATATATCACCTACCCAATGGAAAGCTCATTTTTAATTTTTGTCACTTTCTCCTTCCATAGGTATAACCTATTTAAGGTTAATGACTATTGAATATACATAAAATTATATTAATTTTCCACTTCATATGTTACACAGAGGATATTTTTATAATTTATGACATGCAAGTATCTGTGCACAATATGTAGTATTATTTTGCATAATTTAAAAATGATATAAATGTTATGTTACTTGCAACTTTTCTCTGTTAATATTATATTTTTGAGATTAAGTTATGTGGATCCATGAACATCATTAATTCAATTACCTTATTAGATTAAATTTATGAATAATGGGAATAATATGTTAATTTCCCCCTAATTATAGGCAATTAGATTATTTCCAGTTTTTTCACTGTTTCAAACATCATGTAGTGAATATACTTGTGCAGATCTCCTTGTACACTTTAATAAGAGCTTCTCTAGGCTATTTATCTAGAAGTAGAATTTAATTAGAAATTGCCAGCTTGCTCTCTGAAGTAGTCATATAATTTCATACTCACACCACTCTGTGATTTCTCATTTCCCCACATACTCATCAACACATGGCATTATCTAAGGCTAAAAAACAAACAAAACAAAAAATCCTCACAGCTTTCAAGACTCCTCTCCTTATGACCATCATGCAAAACATAAGGACTGGAAAAAACAATCACATACTTTAAATGTTAAGGTTTTAAAAAAATTTTTTTTAATGTTTATTTATTTCTGAGAGAGAGACAGAGCACAAGCGGAGGAGGGGCAGAGAGAGAGGAAGATACGGAATCCAAGGCAGGCTCCAGGCTCTGAGCCATCAGCACAGAACCTGATGTGGGGCTTGAACTCCCAGACCAAGAGATCATGACCTGACCTGAAGTCAGATGCTTAACTGACTGGGCCACCCAGGCCCCCTTTTAAATGTTAAGTCTTAAGAAAAGACCACTCTTTCCCCCCCACACACCCCCCCCCCGGGTTGGAAAAGCAATACTATATTTCTCATTGTTGCACCAAAAGCTAGGCGTTGGGAGCCTTTATTCCCCCTGAGGTTATATAATTTTTCTATGTAGCCATAATTTCATCTGAGAATATATCTAGCCAGTGCTTCCCCAAACATGTAGTTCAGAACATTAGTCAAAGAAATTTCCTTTGAAAAGCAAATCCCATCCTGGATATGATATATGTTATATCCCTCTTCTTAAATTTAAGGAAGCTTCTGATAAATTCAACAGTGCAGAAACCTATATAATTGGATTAAACACAACTTTTCCCAATTTTGTTAAAATCGACTACTGCGAGGAACACCTGGAGAATACTAAGCTAACCCCTCTCAAGCCATAATTAACATAGAATTGTGTATTAGAAACCTGGGTTCAAATCCAGATTTTTACCATTTATTCTGTAATTATAGACAAGATATTGATTGTTCATGAACATTAACTTTATCATCCATAAAACGAATATAAAGTCTTCTTTACAGGTGTTAAGAACTAATAAAATGGTCTATATAAGGCACCTAGCATGGCCTAGCCCATAATAGGCATTTGGTATATGCAGGATTATTCTTCTGTTTTTAACTTCTTGAGATAGCTTCATGCATGTATTCTCCATAATTCAAAGTGTTCATTTCATTCTCTAAAAGTACCCCTGTCATGCAGATATGGGCTATCTGCTGTACATAGGTCAGAAATGAGGAAATCATGGGGTGCCTGGGTGGCTGAGTCAGTTGGGTGTCTGACTTCAGCTCAGGTCAGGATCTCACGGTTCATGGGTTCGAACCCCACGTCGGACTCTGCTGACAGCCAGCTCAGAGCCTGGAGCCTGCTTCAATTCTGTGTCTCACTCTCTCCCTTCCCCTCTCCCACTCTCACTCTGTCTCTCTCTGTCTCTCAAAAGTAAATAAACATTGAAAAAAAAATTAAAAAGAAAAGAAATGAGGAAATCATAATGGTTCATGATTGTATAGATCTCAGTTGGAAAAGCCTTGATCTTCTCAGCCTATCCTAACAGACAGACTCCAAGCCTTTCTGACTTCAATTTAGCTTCTGAAGTTTTCTTTTTTACTTCCTTATACATTGCTGTCTATAGCAATGAGGGATGCATGAAATATTTCATAGTTAGTTATTCCTTATTTTTTCAGAGCCTCACAAAACCATCAGGCTAAAAGATACCTGCTATGATTTTTTCCATTCCCATAATGTCAGAGAGGTTGAAATTCAAGCAAGTTAAGTGTGAACATTTATGTGAGGAAAGGATAACATGGCTTAACAGCCTCACTTGCCTTGTGGCTTATTGCATGAGCCTTTGACAGAGACTGTTTTGGGTTTATATATTGCCCCTTTACTTGTGACCCTGAACAGATAACTAAAACTCACATAGTCTCAATTTCCCTACCTGTAAAATAGGTAAAATTATATCATCTCCTTCATTTTGTGCTTGAAGGAATGGGTGAAGAAATGTAGCACAAGGCATGTGAGAATTCTTAACAGATATCCACTTCCTCATGGAGATATATTGGGGTGGCCTCCTCTACTCCAGAGGTCTATTGAAATACTATTATTTTGAAATCTTTGTTGAGTTCAAGTTTAGTATCCACAATGCTAATTGAAACAACAACTCTGAGGATGTTGCCTTTAAGCAACAGGTGTTTTATCATAATTATCATAAAATATATCCCTTCTCTTACCACTTATTCTTACAGTAGCCAAAGAATGAACACATCTTTAGAGAATAAGGCTCGTAGAGTTATTCATTTCTATGTAAAACAGTTACAGTTTATTGAGCGGCTGCTATGTGCCTTGTCACTGTGATAAAAACTTTGTACGATTATAATTATGACTCCCAATGGCTTTGTAGAAATTAAAATAGGAAAGGAAAGATCTTCTTATCACAAGCACAGTGATAGTGCATGAGGGAGTGGTTAGTAATTCTAACACCACAACATCCTACATTTATTAAGTACTTACTATGTGACACATACTGTGATCAGCACCTTGCAAGCTTTTTTTACATTTAATGCATACTAAAACCTGGGTATTTATTATTACCCATATTTGAGAAATGAGAAAACCAAGGGCTAGACAATTTAGACAGTTGTTCAGTGTCATGTTAGTAAATGTAGAAGCTACAATTTGAATACAGTTCCCTCTGACATCGCAGCCCATGGTTAGCTGTCTTCTAAGTACCCTAGAAAGATAGTATTGATAGCCTTGGTGCCTTTTTCACAGTTCTGCACTGGACACTCAGTCTCACAAACTCGGAAACTTTGTGTATTCCTGGAGGGACTTCCATCTGTTCGGCTATAATCTCAATTTAAACAAGATCACGGAATGATATGTAAATTAACTCTTAAGAAGATTCCAGATATCTTTCCCTGTAGATACACACCTGTGAAACCAAAGTATTTGAAAAGTTGCTTCCCCTGTTTCTAAAAGTGAAGGTTGAGGCCCAGTTGGGGGAGTGAGGTATATGATTTCAGAGGTTAAGTTATCGAACTAAGGCAGTTTGATGCATTCTCTGTTTAAAGAGGTAGACTGCTCTCACATGGTCACTTTGGGATCCACCTCCCAGGACATAAAAGGCTCTATGAGCCTTCCTTGCTCTCCATTCCAAGGCTTCTTTTAATGGACATTTCCTTTCATTAGCTACGACAGAACCACATTAAAAAATTTTTTTTATTCTTTATTTATTTCTGAGAGAGACACACACACACACAGCATGAACAGGGGAGGGTCAGAGAGAGAGGGAGACACAGAATCCGAAACAGGTTCCAGGCTCTGGGCTAGCTGTTAGCACAGAGCCTGAGATGGGGCTTAAGCCTACAACCGTGAGATCATGACCTGAGCTGAAGTCCGACACTTAACCGACTGAGCCCCCAGAATCACATCTTTAGTTATACTCAGGTTCTCAGGTTTAAAAGGAAGTACTTTTGCCAAATAATACTGGATATACATTAAATTCCTTGTAAAATATAGCACACACATTTACATATGATCTTAGAAGTTAACATAGCATCTCTATTAATCCAAAAGCTTATTTTCTCAGTGGAATTGTGTTTCTTTATACATGTGCCAGATGTAGTTATTGGTTTACCTTTGGGGCCAAGTAATGTAAAAATGAACAGGAACTGACACTAGCATAGGATTAGCCTATTTTGGGCCTTTTATCTGGTTTTCACTCAGTAGAATGTGTTCATTCAGTCAATTGACAGGTGGAGAATCACCGTATAGTGACTATTGAAGTTACTCTTCTTTTATTCCCTGGAAACAGAGAAATGAATTCTGATTAGCAAAGTTTGCAGATAATATTATTTTTCATTTATCGACTTTGATCCATTTTGCATCCATTTTTCAGTTTATTATTTAAAGACTTTCTTATTTGTTTTCCACATTTTTGAGGACTGTTGAACACTGACACCTGGGAGCTGCTAACACACATCTTTGTTACCTTTGTGTTGTAGGAAGGAAAAGCTAAAACTGAGATAGTTGCATGACTTGTCCTCATGAAACTGGTATTTATGAAGTGCTAAAATATCAGGGTTCAACTGCCTTGTCCTTGAGATCTAGAAGGTATGTATAGACAGACACAGATTTTAATTTCTGGATTTAGTTTTATCATGTTCTCTTAAAAAATGAGAATACTTTTGTCTGGATGACCACCTTCTATCTTAAGAATTCTAAATATATCAGAGTCCATGTTTATGATGTATTTGAATGGTATTAGTGTGAAGAAATGTCAGTTAAAATTTTGTGAGATTTAAGAACAGAGATGGACTTTATCAGAAACTTATGTCTTCTTTCTTCCTGGTGAAAGGTAAATGAAATCATATGAGGTTATGAAAAGAGATTTCCTAGGAGTGTTTGAATGAAGAAAAGTGGTAGACAAATTCAGTCTCTCAGCAAGACATATTGTAAAAGATGCAACTCTCTTTTGAGCCTATATCTCAGTACTAAGTATGCCATTCACTCTTTGGACTCAGGTGGTTTTTAGAAAACAACAGAATAATGTTTTTTTAGTGATTTCATAGTTTTATTTCAATATTTATTAAGAAATTTTATTCCAGGGTTGAATAAGTTCTGTTCTAGTAACATAAGTTTGCATAGTCTTCTCTTTATTCATATTTATGGCACTTTATATGAAATAATTTTCCAGCTCAGAGCTGGGGGAATTCTATGATTTTTTTAAAAATAAGGTAGGAGCATTGACTAAATCGAGGGAATATTGCATATATTTGTATAGAGCACTTAGATAATACTTTCTATGAACTTTGCCAATATTACTAAATTTTATCTATTCTAAGGTGTTCTCCTCCCCCCCATTTAACTTCTTAAAAATCAGTGTTTAATTCGTTAACCATTTTTCCTCCTATTGATATATAAAATATCAGTGCCTCCAACATATTAGAGTCAAGGAAATTTGGTAACTCATTTCATCCTCATATTAACCCTCAGTGAAGTATTAATGTCCACACATTTGAGGTATAGAAATTCAGACTTAGAGATGCCAATGAACTTGTGCAAAGGTAAACAACTAATATGCAACAAAATCAGTATTCCCACTCAGAGAGTCTAATTAGAGCGTTCCTGTTCTAACCAATACAACTATAATGGCTGCAACTAACCTACTGTTGATAAGTAAAAATTAATATTTGCCAATAGCTATTACCAAATTGCTACAGCCTAGCAAATTACATGCTAAATTGGCTTGATTTTTGATTAATATCCTCTGCTATTTTTACCAAATACTACCATTCTGTCATCTTAAGACTGTGGAAGATTGACAAATTCATGAAGTGCATTGAATCTCAGAAGATACAATTGGGAATTCGGTTCCTCTGAATCCATAATGTGATGGAAACTGTTGTGTCTTCCCCAAAGATTAATCTATAATAACTAGGTCCAATATTAATCTCTCACTTAGATTTTTCATTTTGACAAACCTATGTAATGAATTTTACATACAAAAGAAATTTAGAGCAGTCTTTGGAAGGATTGGAACACAAACCTTGAGACTCACCACAGAATTTCCAAGGGTGATAGATGTCAAAACTTAGCATCTGTGAATGAGGACAAAGGGAAAGGTTATAGTGTATGGTAGGGTCTTTGCTTCTTTTTTGTTAGGAACTTCTTGGCTTTCAACAACTGACCAAGACAGGAAGGCAGAGTGAGAATATGACAGGACTGAATGTCTTTGTGTCAATACGTATAATAGAAATGGCCACTGGTATGAATGTTCTTGAATATGAGTATACATTAACTGGTATGATGTTTTAAAATAATGCTTTTAGTCCATGTCCATTTGTGTAGTCTGTAAAATTTCTTTTTCAAAGAAAAAAGACCCTTTTGGTCCATGTGGTCCTTGGTTCACATTTTCTTAGATAGTTACAAACACACGTAACAATACCATTCTCTATATTGTTAAGACAAAAAAATGTTTGTGATGTTTATTCTTTAATTACTGTGCTACTTTGTATCTTGTATATTTATTAATACTGCATATAGTTTCTTGAGGATGTTTTATGTTAGCTGTAGACATGGTGTATCATTTAGCTTTTACTGTGGAATAAACCACCCTAAAGCTTAATGGCTTTAAACAATACCTATTTATTTACCCCATGGCTCAGCAGACTGGTAATTTGGGTTACCTTTAGCTGAGTAGTTATTCTGGTTTCACTTAATTTCAGTTACATTCCTATGATCAACAGTTGGGTTGATCTGGTGCTGGCTTATCACAGAGGTGCTCAACACTGACAGCTCATATCTTTGCCATGTGGTCTCTTTTATTTTAGCAGATTAGCCTGTGATTTCACATGGTAGCTGGGCAGATTTCTAAGAGACTAACTGAAAGATTTTAAGTTTCTTTAGGCTTAGCCTTAGAACTTGCACAATGTCATTTCTGCCCCTTTGTTTTGGCTAAAACCAGTCACAATACCAGCCCATAATCAAGGTAAATAGAAGGTAAATAGACTCCATCTTTTGATTGGAAGACCTGCAAATACACATTGGAAAGTACAAGGATATAGGAAGGGATTGAGATTAATGCCCATTTTTGCAGTCTACCACATTTATCCTTTTGGCTGTCTTGCAAGCTAATGTTCTTTTTTTCTTGTTCATTTTTAGTACCATTCACAGATTTATTCTACCACAGCATCTACCACCTGATTCTCTTTCTCTCTGTCTGTCTGTCTCTTTCTTCCATAGGGGCAGTGAGAGGGAGATTGAAGAATACAAAGACTATTGTTTACCACATGAGCAACCCTTCCCATAATACCTTGATATTTAATGGTAGCTGAGACCACATGAGATATATAAGAGATCCTATCATAATATCAACATCTTCCTCTAACCCACCAGAGTGGCTAGCAGATTATGTAAAAGGACTAATTCAAATATAATGGGAAGCCTGAAGGGGACTATATAAGGTAAATCTTTGATGTAGCAAATGGATTAGGACCCACAAAATATGAAGGGCAGTGGAAAGAACCTAGTATCAGGTGGTTCAGGGAAGAGATATTTCAGATAGAGCACCCCAGATATAAATAAGATATGGAGTAAATTGTTTTTATTGGGCCCCAAAATGTTGAGCTAGTACCAAGAGGTAGAAATTATAAGAGTCAGGTTATGGCTTATTTTATTGAAAAAACTATTTTAGGCTACCAGGGCTTAACAAAACTGAAAAGAGTGTTAACAACTAGTAGTTAACAGCATGGTAAATCTGGAGGCAGATTTCCTGGGTACAAGTCCTGTCTCTTGTGCTTCTTGTCTTTGATCTTGGACGAGTTTATTAACCTCCCTCATCTATAAAATGGGACTAATAATGATTTGTACTTTCCTTTTTTATGTTTCTATTTTTTTAAATTTTATTTTAAATTCCAGTATAGTTAACATACAATGTTATATTAGTTTCAGATGTACAATATAGTGATTCACCACCTACACATTGCTCAGTGCTCATCACAAATATATTCTTTAATCCTCATCACCTATTTAACCCATCCACACACCCACCTCCCCTTTGGTAACCATCAGTTATCTATAGTTAAGTGTTTGTTTCTTAGTTTGTCTGTCTGTCTCTCCGCCCCCCCCCCACCTTTTTCCCCTTTGCTTGTTTGTCTGTTTGTTTCTTAAATCCCACATGACTGAAATCTTATGGTATTTGTCTTTCTCTGATTGACTTATTTCACTTAGCATTATACTCTCTAGCTCCATCCATGCTGTTGCAAATGGCAAGGATTCATTCTTCTTATTGCTGAATAATATTCTATTGTACATATATATCACATCTTTTTTTTATCCATTTATCTATTGATGGACACTTAGGCTGCTTCCATAATGTGGCTATTTTAAATAATGCTGCAATAAACAGGGGTGCATGTATCCCTTTCATTTAGTGTTGTTGTTTTGGGGGAGTAAATACCCAATAGTGCAATGGCTGGATCACAGGGTAGTTCTATTTTTAACTTTTTTTTTTTTTTTTTTGAGAAAGACAGAGACAGCGTGAGCAGAGGAGGGGCAGAGAGAGAGAGAGAGAGAGAGAGAAGACAGAGAGAGAATCCTAAGCAGACTCCACACTGCCATCACAGAGCCAGATGTGGGGCTCAAACTCATGAAACTGTGAGATCATGACCTAAGCCGAAACCGAAAGTCAGACACAACCGACTGAGCTACCCAGGCACCCCTATCTTTAACTTTTTGAGGAATGTCCATCCTATTTTCCACAGTAGCTGCAACAGTTTGCATACCCAACAGTGCAGGAGGGTTTCTTTTCCATTACATCCTTGCCAACAATTATTGTTTCTTGTGTTTTTGATTTTAGCTCTTCTGACAGGTGTGAGGTGATCTCTCATTGTAATTTTGATTAGCATTTCCCTGATGATCAGTAATGTAGAGCATCTTTTCATGTGTCTATTGATCATTTGGATATCTTCTTTGAAGAAATGTCTGCTTATTTTTTAAATTGGATTATTTGTTTTTTGGGGGTGTTGACTTATTTTGGATACTAACTTTTATTGGATATGTCATTTGTAAATATCTTCTCCCATTCTGTAGCTTTCACTTAGAGCCAGTTACATGTTAGATCTTGAGAACTATGGAAGCAGTTTTTTGATTGTTTCCTTTGCTGTGCAGAAACCTTTTATTTTGATGTAGTCCCAATAGTTTATTTTTGCTTTTATTTCTCTTGCCTTGGGAGACATATCTAGAAAAATGTTGCTACGGCCAAATCAGAGAAATTATTGCCTGTGTTCTCTTCTAGAATTCTTATGGTTTCAGGTCTCACATTTAGGGCTTTAATCCATGTTTTAAAAGTTTGTACTTTCTAATATTATGAGGATTTGATGATAACATGTATGGAAGTTGTCATTGTAGTTTCTGGCAAGAGAAGTGCTCAAAATGCTTAATAATTAATAATAAAAATATCTATATGCTTGAAGCTGACTGAAGGCCTCAGTGAACAATGCAGTTGGTGAAACATCAGGCAATAAAGAATACTAACACTCATATGCTTCCTGGGTAGATGATACCTGACTGTGCTATTGGAGATTTTCTCCCATCCTGTTAGAGTTGCCCAGCAATTCAGTAAAAACCCCTTTCCCTTCTGTCTATAAAAAACATATTATTATTATTTTGGTCAAGCCTAATTACTATGGCTTGTAACCTTATTTTCTCTCATGGAAATAATCGATAATTCTCAGTGTGCAAAGATATCTACTTTCCAACTATGACTTTCTCTGAAAAATCGTTATTTTAATGATAATCACAGCTCATTTTCTTCCTTTTTGCCAGCATCATTCTTCATAAGACCATTGCTTTAGGTGACTTAGAAAAATCAATTCAAGGGGAAAAAATGCTGTGTCTATAGGAGGTCAGACTAATGGTAGATGGTGCCCAAAGCAATGGCTTCTGATTACCAATCCACTGGAGTGGGTCTTGGGATTGAAAAACAAATCATTTAGCCAATGGCTGTCTTATCAGTTTGTTTGTAAATTTGGTCTTTTTGAGTTACAGGGCATTTTGCAGCTTTAGCTGTGCTCCTAATGTGCTTAGGAGACTTGGATGAAAGATGCTGATAGCATTTCTAGGAGACTAGGTCATTTGAGTGATCACCTGCTGACTTTTGTTAATGTAGGCTAGCAATCAGGCGAATTCAGTTAGAGGAAAAAATCCATTTTCTATGTCCAGCTACCCTGCATAGGGGAAACACCTGTGAAAATTCCTACTTGGAATTATGGTAGCAAGAAACTACCATAACAATCATTTGAATAACAGCTGCTGAGCGAATCATCTTATACTTTACTATATTATTATCACATATATATGCTAATAAATATATATTCTATAGATATCATTATATATTATGTATATTTATATGTATAACATATATAATTCAAATATATGAATAATAATAATAATATAATGGAATAAATGAGGTGGAAATCAATTTACAAAGGATGCTAGAAAAATACCATAATCATTACATAATCCTAAAATCTGTTTATAAGAAATAAAATACTAAAATTGAATTGGTTCAACAACAGTAGCCAAAGGCTTGGATGTTATAAGTGTAATGCCTTAATTCTAAGACTACTCATCAGATACAGCTGCACTCCAGTACACCCACACTGATCATTACAGCAGCCACTAGCCATAGATGGCTACTGCTCACTTAAAATGCGGCTACTTCAAACTAATATATACTATAAAGTGTAAAACGCAGCTTGGATTTTAGTATAAGATTACAAGATTACAAGATTGAAAATACCTCATTATATTTTTACGTGATTTTGAAATAACATTTTGGATATATTAGATTATATTATTTATATTTCAAAAGATTCTTTTTGCTTTTTAATATGGCTTCCAGAAAATTTAAAATTACATATTTGGCTTCCATTTGTTATTCACATATTCTTTCTTTTGAGTGGTGCTGGGCTAGAGTTGCATTGCTCAAAATGAGATCTTCAGACCAGTGACATCAGCATCCCCTGAGTGCTTATAAGAAATGCAGAATCTCAGGTCTTGCCCCAGACCTCTTGAATCAGCATCTTTGTTTAACAGGATTCGCAGTTAATTCACGTATACATGAAAGTTTGAGAACCACTGGCTCATGTACATTGGAGCTAGAGTGAACTGATTATGAGGAAAATATCCGTGTTTTATCTGAAATGTCATTCTAACATCACATATCTTTGGTGTGTCCACATTATTGTCCACATAGACCTTCTATGGCACCCTCTCCATGATTTTATAATGGAAATTAATGAGAAATGTAACTCAGATAGCAGAAAATTCACTTCTTGGCCAACTTTTTAAGAGTATCTCATTTGGAAAACAAAGCTGATGTTGAATTGCCTTTTCTTCATCGTTCTGCTTGATGGTAATCAAAGAGGGACAGGGCTAGACATTCACCTTCACCATTTACCCCTTTCATCTTTGAGTCTCAATTCTTAGGTGGGATAGGCTTTTCCTGCCAAAACCTCCCTCTTTCTCCAGCCAGTCTCTCCCCATCATATTAAGTTGTCTAACCTTCACAGAGCTTCTCTCTTGTTAAACTCCTTATTACCTCTTTACATATTCATTCTCTGACTTCTTTTTCCACTAGAATACAAATTCTTTTTTCAATTTTTTAAAATGTTTATTTTTGAGACAGAGAGAAATGGAGCATGAGTGGGAGAGGGGCAGATAGAGAGAGTGAGACACAGAATCTGAAGTACGTTCCAGTCTCTGAGCTGTCAGCACAGAGCCCAACGCGGGGCCTGAACCCGCAAACCACAAGATCATGACCTGAGCCAAAGTCAGATGCTTAACCGACTGAGCCACACAGGTGCCCCTAGAATACAAATTCTTATAGGACAAGAACATTTCCTTGTTCACTTCTACAATGACTTCTGACACCAACTACCTCAAGGCAGGCCGCACTATTCAGGTTAAGAGTACAGTCTCCCCCGCCCCAAACTACTCCAATTTAGACATAGCTGCAAGTATGGGGGTACTCAGACCACTCCACTTCTTACTGGTTGGCTACAAATTTGGGGGTTCCCACTACCCTTTCAGGTTTTATTATTTTCTAAATGATTCACAGAACTCAGGAAAGCACTAAACTTACTATTTTAATATAGTGCAAGTTTACAAATTGGAACCAGCCAAAAGAAGAGACACATAGAGTGAGGTCTGAGAGGGTCCCAACATGAAGCTTCAATGTCCTTAGGGAAAAATCACCCTCCTGGTACATCAGTGTGTGACAATATTCAGAGTATAATACCAACTAGGGAAGTTCCCTTGAGCTTCAGTATTTGGAGTTTAGATTGGGATTTCATTATGTAGACATGGATTCAACTGCCAATGAGGTTGAACTCAATCTCTAACTCTTGTCTTCTCCCAAGAGGTTGGCTGATATCCCAAGGCTAAAGACCCCAGTCCTCTAATCATTCTTATCCTGAGTCTCTTTATTGGCTTAAACTAAGTACTCACCACAACTCACTTTGTTATCATAAAGCTAGGTGTGTTTTAAGAGGCTCACATGAAAAATGACAAAACACCCCTCTTATTTGGGAAATTCCAAGGGTTTATACAAGCTCCCTCCCAGGAACTGGGGACAAAGGCTGGTTAAGTTCTTGATGGTGCAGGAACCTCTCTAACCTTGCTGCCTATAACAATGCTTGGCAAGTGGTGAGTACTCCTTAAATATTTGGATAAATGAGTTCTCAGTGCCTAGCATGGAATGTGGCACTAAGTAAGGGCTAATAAAACTTTGTCAATAGAATGATTATACTGTCAATTCTTCAGTTAGATGTACTGTCTCAGAGTTTGGCCAGAGATTTAACCTTCTTAGCAAGTAGCCTTCTAATGCCTCACAGAGATGCAGCATTGTTAAACAGAATTAATTACAATAATGGAGGTGAAGAATGTAAATCTTTCACATAAATCTTTAAGTGAAGGAAATGAGTTCTATAAAATGACTGTAAAATGGCATTTGACCTTTTTCTCTTGTAATTAAGTATTGATGGTTTGAGCTCATTATACATTTTGAGGGGGGGACAGCAATTATTAATACTTTAAGAAAACTCCTATAGGTTAACTTGTTCTTTTGATGATTATTTTGAGGTCCTAAAAAAAAAAAAAACACATTGCTCTGTCAAGAAATGGTTACTATGTACTTTCTTGATTCCCAAATTATTGGTTGGAATAGCTAAAATACTGTCTCCGTCAGCAGAAACAGTGAGAAGAAAAAAAAAAGGAAACAGGAATTTTCAGTTTAAATATGATTAAACCAAGCATGAGATTGAATTGGTGGTCTAATGTAGGTTCAGAACCTTGGACGATTTTTGTGAAAATGAAGGCAGTTGACAGAAACTGAGAGAGGATTTGGAATGGAGGGTAGGGTCAACCGTGCAGGGAGTCATACGTTTGTAGTTTGGGGAACATCCTCCCACTGCTTGTGAGAGGAAGTCAAGCCTTTTATGAAGTTCAAGAGAAACAACCTATCTGCTGTTTTCATGTTTATAAATCTACAACCTTGTTAGTTACATGATTTGGGGTGAGCTACCTCACCTGCTGACTTCACTTTCTATAAAATGGGAGAATAAGTCCTATCTGAAAATAGCATCTACCTGGCAGGGTTGTTGAAAGGATTAAGTTGAGCTGTGCATGGAATGCCCACAGTGTATGGCACTGAGCTGTAGCTCCATGAACATCATCTCTCTCTCTTTGGATCTCCAAGTTTTCTCATGTCACATTCCTTACAACTGAGGAATGTGAATAGGTGAACAATTCTCTAGAAAAGCACATGGTAGCAGATTTCTCTCAGAAGGACCAGTTTTTTTTCAGGTCATCTTTAGATAAGTCAGACTGTTCCCAATAGCCTGATTAGCTAGTCTCTGTTGCTGGAGTATTTCTCATAAATGTTTGTCTCTCCCAATCATTTTTTAAATATGAGAGATTCTTCATTTTTTTCTTTGTACATGGGACATGAGTTCAGAATGAAATGAAGAATTGACACATGAACCATGGCCCCTGAAGATTATTTGATGTAAAATGGCCTTACATGTCTTCTTTTCAGAAATGACCTTTCTTCTTTCCTTTTCATTTTTGTATAGAACCACAGTTATACACAAGGACTTTGGAGTCAGGCAGAACTTGATTTTTCTTAACCTCTCTGAGTGTGAGTTTTCCTGTCCATATGAAGATGATAGTTCTTGCTTTCCCTGGTGTGGGATTTAAAATGAGAATACTCTGCAGTGTCCAGTCTGGCCCTTAGCTGGCTCTGAATCCTCTAACTTCTCAACTCTCCCATCACAGGAACATAGGTTCTGACTTGGCCAGCAGTGACTTTCCACATCTTGACTCTTGACTTTCACATCTAGACTGTCAGGTGGATTGATGGCAGAAGATTTCACATATCCCATAATGTTTCTTTTTGGGTCTGTCCTTCCCTTTGAGATACTTTAGAGACATCCTGATATCCCCCATGTTTAAGTTAGTGTAAGTAGCATATTAGGTATAGCTAGAATTTTGATTAAGGATTTAGACTCTAGAGTGGTCAGCTAGTATTGCTGTTAGAAAAGCTTTCCTCTAAAGATGCCTACTGCAAGCTATCTTTAGCTCTGAGTAACCCAAACTTTTTGCCAGTTAGCCCAATAATTAAGTTTATTGGTGAAACCAGTTCCTTGTTAATCAGCACAATGGTTGATATAAATGAGTTCTCCTTTGTGAAATGAACAGAATTCAAATTGTGTGGCTTGGCTAAAATATCTTATGAATGATGTCTATTAATCTATCTATTTATCTTATACTGTAATATTTCAGCCAAGGCACACTACATATATATATATATATATATATATATATATATATATATATATATATGTGTGTGTGTATGTGTGTATGTACATATATGTATATATGTATAATAATATGTATATTATTATATATACACACACAAATATATATATGTGTGTGTGTATGTGTATACATATAGTCCCCTCTCTTGCAAAGACAGAGTATAAGAATATTGGTAAGGCTTGTTTGAATCCTCATTCAAACAAATAAACTAATAAACTGTAAAAATGCATCTTTAAGGCATTTGACACAATCTGAATATAAACTATGCATTGGATGATGATAAAGAAATATTGTTAGGTGTGATAATGGTATTGTGGTTAAGTTTTCTTTAAGTCCTTATCTATTAGAGATATATTTAAGTAATTACAGATCAAATGACATGCCTTGTATATGGGATATGCTTTAAAAATTTCAGCCACTTCTTCTGCCAAAGACAAAAACAAATTTGGTGACAAAAATTTTTAAAAAGGCAAAACAAAAGAAATATCTAGGAAGATAGATGAAATTAAATTGAGAAAATACAAATATTTGTTGGCAATGAGTATATAGGGATTGATTAAACTAGTCTCTCTAAATTTATATATCTTTTTAAATTCCCATTAAATTACTTTAGTGGGGCCTCCAGTCTGCATAAATCCTTAGAGAAGATGTGAAGATGGTCCTGGGCACAATGTCAGGGCATTTCTGGGTGCTGATGCTGACTCGAGTTTGACTCATAGTGTGTCTGGGATATTGTTATATCTGGTTTTTACTAAAACTTTCTGACAAACTAGTGGTCAAAACTGAACTGGGGCTATAGGAATTTGCAGAACAGCTGTACAAACTAATCTGGCCTATTTGCTAATAATTTTTTTAAACGTGTTGAATAAGGCAAAATTTGACCTAAGACCTATTTATGTTGGAATTTGATAATGAGGTTACAGGAGGGTAGCTGACACCCACCTTAAATCTCCCAGTGGTAGCATCAGCCACGAAAAATAGAACTCAGAACTGTGTACAGATGGGCTTCTACCAATTCTCAGCAGTGTTGCTGAGAATGGAAGGGCTGACTGAGAGGGAGCTGACCCTGAGGAATTAGCTCCTGTGACACAGGTAGAAGGGGATAAGAAAAAGGGAAGGGAGTGGCAGGGAGTCCCACACAGAACTTGAGAGAAAACAACACATTATGATGGACATGGATGGCAGGTGCAACATGTGGCTGGCTGAGGGAAACATGTGCAAAGTGGAGCTCTGCAAAAAGGGGGTAAGTTGGGAGCTGCTGGGGACCAATTGTGAGTGGATAGTTCAGGGTCAATGGGACAAGGCTGCAACAGGACCTTGAATCCCATGAGAATGTATTTTATTTGGAGAGGAATTCAATTAGGAAGAGGAGGGCAGGCACTCCACCACCCCTACTCAATAATGACATTTAATCATTGAAGGGATTTGTAAGCTGTGACGTAGGAATCCAAGAGTTGGGACTAATTACTAGAATCAAGGTGAAACTTGTGTTTTGAAAATGGCAGAAGCTCAGTTATCCTTGGGCAGTCTGGTCAGAATGACTCTCTTATCTTGAGCTGTGAACAAGGTCTCCTTAAAACCCTCTTAAATCCCTCTCTGGCTAATTATCATATTGGTCAGTGAGAACACAGGAGGACTGAGGGGTAAAACTTTTAGGTGGATTCTAGTAAGAATTTATTTCCAGTTGCTTCTCTTCCACAGACATCTCAGCCTGGTGAGATAATTTATCAGGGTATTAGTTTGTGTTTTCTCTCCCTGCAGACCCCATTCTTTGCAGACCCTTTAATTCTTTCTGTTTCAAGAGACGTTATGTTAGTGAAACTATAGCATCCATTACATACCTTTTCACTTTTCCCGTTGGTCTTCTTTCCTCCTGAGGCCAACTCATTAAAAAGATGATACATTACCAAGGGAGATGTTGCCAAGCCAAAACAAGAGATGCTCCCAGAGGAAAAAGAGATTAGGGGTCTACAGAGCCTGTGAGCAGCGGAAACTTAGGACAACGTGATGTTGCTCTAGGGGAGTGAACAAGTCTCGCCAGGAAAGGAAATTTGGAATAAGCAGAAAAGAGTGCTAGGTGACTCCATTGGAAAACCGTGCATATAACTTGACAGATTAAAGTTTGCAACTCAGTAAATTGTAACTAAAAGTAATACAAAATAATTCTTGTCTGCACCGGCAAATAAATTCTGTCCAGTGGGAGATCAATTGACTTATCTTCCCACCTTTTGTCTCTATTTGTAAATTCACTTAAGCATTCCTGTACACTATATAAATGTATGCTGCTTTGGCTTCTCCTTCAAACTTGTAATATTTCACCATTCCCTCATTAATAATGAAGTAAATAAATTCTTTAACATGTCTTCATTTCATATCTGTTGAAAAGGTAGAATTACGATTCTACCTTTTATGAAATTTATTACTTCACAACAAGACAAGGACATGATACATCTAATACAACTGGGCAGTACCCCACAGGGAGCCTGTTGCAAGCTTCTCTAAGCCACTTGAGCCACTTGATGCTCATTTTCTCTTGGTAAATAGCTAACTGTCCTCCATAATTAAGTGTGTGGGGTAGCTACTCTCCTCCCTTGCAATCTTGCTTCCAGTGAGTTCAGTTTAGTGACACCAAGTCCCAGAGAGTGTATGCCACTTGTATAGTGTTGGTAAACAGCCATAAAAAGGAAAAGCCAGTTCCCAAAACCCACTTGGCTAAGCACCCTGAAGCAGATGAACTGATGTTCTCATGGCTAGATCAGCTGACCTACTGGTTGTATCAGATGACAAGAGTTCTCCGTGAGAGAGAATAGATACAGGACCACATATGTCATCTTAATCTAGGATAATATTTTAAAGTGTAAAGCTATTGGACTCACTGATTCCTTAAATGTTGCTCATTGAGGGTAGAAGTGCTCGTTCAGTCTTTCTAGCCACCACATGTTCAGGAGCTCCTCATTTGACTAAAAAAATTCACACTGCCATCCCTTATGTTACTTAGAAAACCCTTTGTTGCTGATTTATTTTTTAATTAACTAATTTATTTTTAAGTTTACATTCAAATTAGTTAGCATATAGTGCAGCAATGATTTCAGGATTAGAGTCCTTAAGCCCCTCACCCATTTAACCCAACCCCCTCCCACAACCCCTCCAACAACCCTCTGTTTTTTCTCTATATTTAAGAGTCTCTTATGTTTTGTCCCCCTCCCTGTTTTTATATTATTTTTGTTTCACTTCTCTGATGTTCATCTGTTTTGTATCTTAAATTTCTCATATGAGTGAAGACATATGATATTTATGTTTCTCTGACTGACTAATTTTGCTTAGCATAATAATCTCCACTTCCATCCATGTATTTGCAACTGGCAAGATTTCATTCTGTTTGATGGGTGAGTAATACTCCATTGTATATATATACCACATCTTTATCCATTCATTCATCATTGGACATTTGGGCTCTTTTCATACTTTGGCTATTGTCAATAGGGCTGCTAGAAACATTGGGGTAGATGTGCCCCTTTGAAACAGCACACCTGTATCCCTCGGATAAATACCTAGTAGTTCAATTGCTGGGTCATAGGGTAGGTATATTTTTAATTTTTTGAGGAACCTCCAAAAAACTCCATTTTCCAGAGTGGCTGCCCCAGTTTGCATCCCCACCAACATGCAAAAGAGATCCTCTTTCTTCGCATCTTTGCCAACATTTGTTGTTGCCTGAGTTGTTAATGTTAGCCATTCTGACAGGTGTGAGGTGGTATCTCATTGCGGTTTTGATTTGTATTTCCCTAATGATAAGTGATGTTGAGCATATTTTCACGTGTCAGTCGGCCATCTGGATGTCTTCTTTGGAAAACTGTCTATTCATGTCTTGTCTATTTCTTCCCTGGATTTTTGTTTCTTACGTGTTGAGTTTGATAAACGCTTTATAGATTTTGGGTACTAACTCTTTATCTGATATGACATTTGCAAATATATTCTCCCATTCTGTCATTTGCCTTTTAGTTTTGCTGATTGTTTCCTTTGCTGTGCAGAGGTCCCAATAGTTCATTTTTGCTTTTGTTTCCTTTGCCTCCGGAGATGTGTTGAGTAAGAAGTTGCTGCAGCCAAAGTCAAAGAGATTGCCTGCTTTCTCCTCTAGCATTTTGATGACTTCCCATCTTAAATTTAGGTCTTTCATCCATTTTGGGTTTCGTTTTGTGTATGGTGTAAGAAAGTAGTCCAAGTTTGTTTTTCTGCATGTTGCTGTCCAGTTTTCCTAGCACCATTTGCTGAAGAGACTTTCTTTATTCCATTGGATATTCTTTCCTGTTTTGTCAAAGATTAGTTGACCATATGTTTGTGGGCCTATTTCTACTATGATTCGCTCACATACTTTTTCTAACCCCTTTTCTCATTCTTCATATTCTAGAAGCCCTATGATTCTGATGTTGTTCCTTTTTAGTGAGTCACTGAGTTCTCTAATTTTTATTTTGTGCTCTTTTGCTTAGTCTCCCTCTTTTTCCCTGCTTCATCCATCCTTGCCACTGTGTGAAGATTTCAGCTCATCTATAGCATTTTTTATTTCATCCTGACTAGTTTCTACTTTTATCTCTGCAGAAAGGGATTTTAATCTATTTTCAACTCCAGGTACTATTCTTATTATCGTGATTCTAAATTCCGGTTCAGACATCTTGCTTGTATCTGTCCCTGGCTGTCATTTCTTCCTGTTCTTTCTTTTGGGGTGATATCTTCATTTTGTCATTTTGAAGTAAGAAATGGAATTAAAAACATTAAAAATATTAAAGTTAAAAAATCAGAAAGAGTGCAAAAAATCAAAGAAAGGAAGATAGATCCTTAGTGTGTTTTGGTCTGGTGGTTGAAAAAGCTTGATAGATTAGAGAAACAAAGGAAAGATAAGTAAAGAAAAAAAGGGGGGGGGATGAAAATGTTTAAAAATTTTAAAAAAATGGATACAATAAAATAGAATAAATGAAATGATGAACATAACATAGAATTTGAAAAATTTACAAAAATAAAAAATATAAGAAAAAATTTAAAGAAAAATCTTTTTAATAAAAATTGAAAATAAAAAATAGATTTTTTTCTCTTTCTATATTCAAGAGTAAGAAAAGAAAAAAGAAAAAATTGAATAGATGGACCATCAAACAAAATCAAATACAATTGAAATTACATCTGGTTTCCCCTAGAAGTCAAACTATGAAGACTTTATAGTCTGTGCACTAAGGAGGCAGAGAGACTTGCGGTGTTCCTCAAGAGCGTGGTTGGCCATTTGGGTGGGGCATAATGAAACTACTCTGTTCTCCACTAGATGGCGCTGCTCAGCTTACTGGGGTGGATTGTTGTGGAGCATGTAGGTGTGTATGGGCATGCGTGGGAGGGAGGAGAATGGCACCACCCAACTACTGAGTCTCTAGTATCAGAACTCTGTGGTCCCCTCAACCAGTAATCAAGCACCCTTCCTTTGTCTCTGGCCTCCGTCCACTCCCCACTTCTACACTGTCCATGACCAAGCCATCAGGCTTCCAGGTGGCACTTCCCTTCTGAGTTTTATCTCAGCTATGTTTCCCGACCCCTCACTTCTGAGGGACTGCTCCTTTGACCCGTTCTGACCCTCTGGGGGAGAGTCTTGCTGACCATTGGCCAGGTGCCAGCCTGGCTTCAGGAACATTTGCAAGGCCATGACACTGCTGATGCCCAGAGAATTGGGACAAGGTGCCAGCTTGCCTCAGAAAAAGTTTGTGTGATTGTGTAGCAGCAGCATTTCAGGCATTACGGCAAATCACAACAGGTATATGGTGCCAGGCTTCCCCCTTAACGTCCCTGTTCCAGCACCAGTGAATGTGGTTGTTCTCCAGGGTCTGCGGGGACCTCTGCCTGTGGGGAGGCTGCACAGCCTCTATCAAATGTCCTCCCAGCAGGGGAACCACCTCTCCTTGTGTGGTTCAAGGACCCCTTGGACCTCACTCTCTGCTCCTGGGAATTTGCCCTTCCCCCCAGAGCACTGCCAGGTATCAAGCTGTGGAGTTTCAGACTCTGAGCTCCCTTTGTTAATAGAGTCTTAATACTATTTAAACCCTCTCCTTTCTCCTTTCTCCCTTTTTAGTTCAGTCCCTTGAGTACTCTTTCTATTCTGTCCATCTGCTTTCGGGATGAGGGGGGATGCTTTCCATAAACTCCTCCCATCTCCATCCTCTCTCTATAAGCGTAAACAGCTCCCTGCCCTCTGTGGCTTCTCTCTCCTCCAGTTAACCTCTCTGTGCCATGTACCTGCTGAGTTCTGTGGTTCAGGTTGTGCAGATTGTTGTGTTAATCCTCAAGTCAGTTTTCTAGGTGTGCAAGATGGTTTAGTGGTGATCTGGGTATATTTCAGGGATGAGAGATGCAAATAAAAACTTCTATGCTGTTCTATCATCTTGGCCCCCTCCTTGTTGCTGATTTAGAGAAAGATATTTGAGGTATATCCACAGCAATCCTTGGAACGTGGTTCGCTGGTTAGGTCCTTCAGATATTTAGTCTGTAGTGTGTAAAACAAAAGTACACACATACATGTGTGTATCACACTTTTTACTGATATCAGTTAAGGGAAGTTGCAGAATTTTTTCCCTAAGTTTTTATTTAAATTCTAGTTAGTTAACATATAGTGTGAAATTGGTTTCAGGAGTAGAATCTAGAGATTCATCACTTACATATGACACCCAGTGCTCATCATAACAAGTTCTCTCCTTTATACCCATCTCCATTTAGCTCATCCCTCATTCATCTCCCTCCATCAACCCTCAGTTTGTTCTCTATTGTTAAGAGTCTCTTATGGTTTGTTTCCCTCTCTCTCTGTCTCTCTCTCTCTTTTTTTCTTTCCATGAAGAAGGATTTTTGAACAGAGGAGTGACATGATCAGATGTGTACCTTAGGACAGTGCTTGTGCCACATTACTGTCCATGTGAATCTAAGGATTTTACTAAATTATGTAATCCGATTCATCAGTCTTGGGGTGGGACCATTAATCTGTATTTTTAGCAAAAATTCCAGGTGGTACTGATATCAACTGTTGGTCCCTAGGTCACAGTTTTTGTACCAAGGGTTTAAAACAGGAATCTTCAAAGGCCAAGAGAGCAAATATTATCAAGTTTGTACATCACATTTGTTGTTGCTTCACTCTACTATTATGGCATGATAGCAGCTATCAAAAATACATAAATTAATGGTTGTGGGTGTGTTCTAATAAAACTCTATTTTAAAACAGATGAATGTGTGAATTAGACCCACAGACAATAGTTTACCAATCCTTGGTTTACAAATATCATTCTGGCAAGAGTGTGTAGATGAATTGAAAGGATGGAGGGAAGATTAGAGATAGGTAGCCCCGTTAAGTGGAAGAAATTTTGACCGAAGCTTATAAATGCTTGGACTAGGAAAGAGGGTTGGGAAATCAAAAGTGGGAATAGAATTGATAGGACTTGACAGGAATAGGCATGAAAATATGTAGAGCTTAGGTGCACTATGGATGGGTTTTGGGTCCTCAAGTAATAAAATAAATCATGGCTATTCATGGACACAATTTGAGAGGAATCATTTTTTGGTCTCCCCACCCCCAGGTTATGACAGCTTTTGTTACTTATGTCCTTCAGGATTTATGAAAGCCCAGAAAATTTTATGTTCCCATTAATGATGGAAAATTGGAAAAATTTTATATGAGGTTTCATATTTCAGGGGAAAATATCTCATTTCAATTAACTCTTCTTTCTACTTCTATCTTCTTCATATTTATGAACAAGTTTGTTTTCTACATTAATTATGGTTTTTTAGAGTTAAAGAATGGTATGCCACTTAAAACTGACTTTCTCTTCTGTTCTGGGACCTCTGGTGAGTGATAAGGTATATTCAAGAACAATCAGTATTATGTAGTCGGTGTGTATAATTAAAAAGTGAACTTGACATTGCATGGAGGAGGGCACTTTGGGGATGAGCACTGAGTGTTATGTAGAAACTAATTTGACAATAAACTATTTGTAAAAAAAAAAAAAAAGTGAACTTGACAAACATATCTCAAACTTAAGAAATTGACCTGTTTTGGAGTGAATATAAAGTAAATACCCCTAAATTAAATAATAGAAGAGTTAAATTATATCTCAAAGCAGTGTTGCACCAATTGAATTCTGTAGAATAGTTAGAAAGTAGTCCTGTGGTCAAAAGATCAGGAGGCATTAATTACCTACTTTTGGTATTCGGAATAAGGGCTTGCTTTTCCATAACTCAAAACCATTATGAAATCTACGAAAATAAAAAATCCATCATATTTAATTTTTTATTTACCTTCAATTTTCCCCTGCTGTGTCTGTAAAATCTTTTACTTTTTGTTTTAAAATCAGGATCTGATAGGGGTGCCTGAGTGGTTCAGTCGGCTAAGCGTCCAACTTCAGCTCAGGTCATGATCTCACCATTTATGGGTTCGAGCCCCGTGTCGGGCTCTGTGCTGACAGCTAGCTCAGAGCCTGGAGCCTGCTTCAGATTCTGTATCTCCCTCTCTGTCTGACCCTCCCCTGCTTATGCTGTCTCTCTCTCTCTCTCTCTGAAATAAATAAAACATTAAAAAAATTTTAAAAATTAGGATCTGATCAAATTTCACACATTGTGTTTTGTTATTACATCTTTTATAGTCCAGGGTTCTCAAAATGTCATCCCTCAGGCCACCAGCGCTGGCATCATCTGGGAACTTGGTAGAAATGTCACTTCTCAAATCCCGCCACAGATCTACTAAATCCATAACTCTAGAATTAAGACCAAGCATCTATGGTGGTGATTCTGAAGCAGGCTGAAGTTTGAAAACTGCTGCTTTAGTGTACTGTCTTGACTCCCAGTTTTGGCTGTGTAATAGGATCACCCAGGAATCTTTCAAGAAGATTCAATGTCAGTTAAAGCCTGTGAAACTCAGGCATCAGTATTTCTGAAGTTCCTCAGGCGTGTCTTCTGTGGAGTCAAGACCCTTGATTTAGTTTCTGTTTACCTTGAACTGTCTCCTTTATTTAATGGCATTGACTTTATCTTGCTAGTTATTTTGATGTTTATTTGATTGGATGCCTACTTTTTGCACCTTTATTGGTATTCCCGTTTCAAAGAAATGAAAGGGATAAATCATATGGCTTCTCTAAACCCTTCTGAAAAGAGCTTCGGGCTTGCATATTCCATGCAAGTAAAACAGATAGTATCACAACCATCTCCTTGGGTAGTGGGTTTTTCATTTTTTGTTTTTTGTTGTTCAAGCAAGTACATCTCTCTGCCACCTATTTTTCCTGTCTTTCTCAGCCAGATTATTACCACTCTGGTTTTCAATGATATTTTTCATTTCCATGTTGATTTTTTTTATGGGATATTTCTTCAGAATTTTGCCCTTGTTTTTCTGGGTTTATCAGCTATCTGCTGATAGCATGGACTCATCTATTTCTCCTACCTCTTCTATTTCAAGCTTTTTTTTATTTGAGGATTTGTTTGCAGTATCCCATATGGCCATCTTGTGTGTCAGGAGGCATCTTCGTTGTCTTAGGTTTTTTTTTTCTTCCCTCTAGCCAGTCAGTCCAGATTTGCTTAGATGCCTGCTCTGAAACCTGTTTGTATGTCATCTGTTCTGACAGTTACACTGAGTTTCTTTTTGTTTAGGTTTGTAGGACAAAATCTGTTGACAGTTAATATGTTTCTGTATTGTCATAGAAGGCTCCAAGTTTCAAGCAGATTGACCCACTTTTTTTAAACCCTGGATGCAGCAACTCTATAATATTATACATGCATGTTACCTGCATACGAAAATTAATCAAGGCATGCATTCTACCACTTTCCATCCACTAAGGTGAAGGTAGTTGTATGTAATGCAAAAGGAAGTAAGTGTCTTTATGAGTCATTGATGACTCATATACATACAAAATTAGTAAGTAAAAAGTTAAATTCTTTCTTAGTGATAATAAATAGTGCTAAAGGATAGATTTCATATACAAAAAGTAAAAAGCATATTAAAGATCTTACTTAGCTCATTATTAATGAGTGAACCAGACACTTTATATAACAGGCTCTTAGGAGAAGTCTAAGAAATACAAATTTATATGGAATAAAAGATGGAAATGAGAGTACAAATTGATAACAAACAGGTTTTTTTTTCCTGTTTTTTTGATGCATGGGGAAAGACTGAAGTCAACTGGACCTCTACCAAATAATGTACTTGCAATACCATCTATTATATCCAACTTATGGAGTTGTAATGGGGCTCAAGGTCAACGAAAGACTAAAAGCAAATAACTCAGAAGAGTATGCTTAAAACATTGCAGTGTTTTCTATTAGAGACACCAATAATTTTTTGGTATTTCCAAATGCCCTTACAGAAATTCCATTTGTAAAAGGCTTGAGGGCTTTCAAGACTTACAAATATATGCTTTGAACATCAGCTCAAGCTTATCAGACAGGTTGGTGGTATCTTTTCATAGTTGTCGTCAGGGAGATAAGCTATGAAAGCACATAGTGTGATACAAGTAGATGCTCACAAAGTTTTAAACGTTCTTAGGGAAGCAGTGGTGGTGGTGGTGGTTAAAAGCAAGGACTCTGGAATCATGTGGATTGTGCCTCAGTGTTCTCATCTACACAATGGGGACAAAATAATGTCAATCTCATGGAGTTGTTATGAGGGTAAAAGAGCTTATTTGTAGAAGTGTTGAGAACAGGGTCTGGCTCAGTAAATGCTGCCTTTGTTGTTACCATTGGTTGGTATTCAGCTGTCACAGACCAGGTCCCAAAATGGCACCCGGATCATATGCCTCCAAACCCATGTGCACCCTTTGCCAAAGATGCTGCATGGTGAAGAATGACATATATTTACCTCTCCCCAACCCCCACCTTTTGGCAATCAAGCTGGTTTTCATGGAGCAGGTATCCTATTTGAATCAGGGAAAATTGAGTGGTAGTAGATATTCTGTTCTGACTCTCCTTTCATTTTGCAGGTCAAACATGCTCGTTTTACCATGTTCAGCCAAATCTGAGCTATGATAATACCCAAGCATTAGCACTTGATGTCTGCTTAAATGGAATCTGAAAATAAAGACTTCTGAGTTCTCAGAATGACGTTTCAGTAGCACTAGGAAGACTGGCAAGAGTGCAACAGAATGCCAGTGTCAGGTCTTGGTTAGAAATAATTAGTTGAGCAGAGCTTGGTTTTGACTGCTGATCTGTCTTCAGTGTGTGATTCTCTGAGCTCTCTTGCCTTCTACTCAGAGAGTTACTGTGGTATAGTAGATACCAGATAAATGTGGTTATCAGTGTGGTTAATAAGGACTAAAGAGTCAAACAAGGGTCTAGTTACTAAACCTACTTCATAGAGTAACAGGCTTAAGTGTTGGCAATGAGAGCAGAGTTATGGTGGAAGAGTAGGCTTTGGTGCTGAGTCTTTCAATTGTTGAATTGGAGCCCCTGAAATCCTCCTGGACCAGGAACTGCCAAGGCCTGGTATGGCACTGAAGCTGTGAGAAAGACCCACATGGCCTCAGCAGAGTTGGTCAGAGGACTGGGAAGACTATAGAGCCAGTTCTGGTTTACATTGATTGGAGTGGGGAGTCCACTTTGATGTCTATTTGGGGTGGAAGGAAAGCTCACTAGTATCCTGGCTTTTAGAGCTCTGTTGCTTGTTTCATTGGAGTTTGGTTGCAGTGAAACAAATGTAAGATTTTTCCTTTCCTTTTTCTTTCTTTTTTTTATTTACAAATAGTTTATTGTCAAGTTGGTTTCCATATAACACCCAGTGCTCATCCCCACAAGTGCCCCCCTCCATGCCAATCTCCCCCCTCCCCCCACCCCATGAGTCCTCAGTTTGTTCTCAGCATTCAAGAGTCTCTCATGGTTTGCCTCTCTCCCTTTCCTCCACCATTTCCTCCCTTCTTCTCCCCCATGGTCCTCCATTAAGTTCCTCCTAATCCTCCTATACGTGCAAACATATGGTATGTGTCCTTCTCTGCCTGACTTATTTTGCTCAGCATAACACCCTCAAGGTCCATCCATGTTGCTACACATGGCCAGATTTCATTCTTTCTCATTGCCATGCAGTATTCCATCGTATAGATAAACCACATCTTCTTGATCCATTTGTCCATTGATGGACACTTGTTCATAGCACCACTCTCAACAATAAATTTTTCCTTTTCTAAAAGAGTGTCATGTACAGACAGCAGTAGAAGACATCTTGCATGATCACTGCTGTGTGTGTGTGTGTCTGTATGTCTACGTGTCTGTGTCTAGATGTCCCTTCCTTGTAGGTATTGTAATCATATTAAATGAAAGTCCATTCTAATGATTTCATGTTAACTTGATTACATTGGCAAAGACATTATTGCCAAATAAGGTCTCATTCACAGTTATCTGGAGTTAGGACTTCAACATATGATTTTGGGGAGTAGAGTTTAAAACAAAAGATGACTTGTTTATTTCTCTGGCTTCCTTTCATTTTCCAGGCCTCAGGTTTTCATATTTGGTAATTGTTTGTTATTTTATCTATGCATCCATCCTTTTAATAAAAAAATAATACTAGTGATGTGCTACTGTGTGTAAAGCAATGAGCCCATTATGGTGAATGCAAGCCATGGCACATAAACCTGAAAGAGACACAAAAACAAGTACATAGATGGATAGAAAAGAATCTCAAACCATGCTTAATATTATAAAGGAGGGAGATAGAGGTGGAGGCAGGGAAGGAAAGGTGGAGATGGTGCCCTAGGGTAGTCTAGGAAGGCTTCTTAGAGGAGTTACATCTGAAATGAGACTGAAAGGACATGAAGTGATGTCCATGCAAAGCTAGACAATAACTCCTTCCTGGCTAAAGGAAGAGCAAGTGCTAAGGGCCTGAGGCAGGGACCAATTTAGCATACTTGAGGAGCAGAGAGGTGGGGAGTGTGGCCTAGGACTTAGGGTAAAGCAGAAGAGAGAACTGAATATTTGCACTGAGGACAGGTCTTGCAGAATCACAGAGGAAAATTTGAATTTTAACTTAGGTCAACAGCTGACCAATATCATATAAGAACAACTACATGCTAACAATAATACTGATCAGAATTTCTTAAACATCTGCTCTGTGCCAGGCATGAAGCTGAGTACTTCTCACATATCATATCATCTTATCCTCACTACAAACCTGCAAAGGAGGTATTTTGAAAATTCTTAGAGCATTTGTTCACCCTTACGTTTATGGAGCATGAAATCTATTCTGGGCAAAATACTAGACCCTCCAGGGATATGTTGAGGATCCCTGCCCTCAAGTTACATACAGCCTAGTAAAGATATGTGTTAACAAGTGACCATAGCTGGATGACAGGGCAACAGCCTCCCAAGCACTCTGGGCTTCAGTGTACACCATGTGTCAAGCAGGGAAGTCATCATTTCCTCCTTGCAGGCTCATTACAGCTGTCCACAGTGCACACTGGGTGAGAGAGAGCAAGACTCTCAGGAAAGAGCAGATGAAAAGTCTGTGAAGAGGAGGGTAAGCTGAGCCTCACAAGGACAGTGGGCATTCTGCAGGTAGACAAAGAGGAGAATGACAAAAATTTGATTTTGATTTCTGTTATGCCTAATGCATTACAATCCTTATTATTTTTTAATGTTTATTTAATTTAAGAGAGTGCACACACATGTGCACATGAACATTTGAGCAGGGGAGGGGCAGAGGGAGAGGAAGAAAGAGAATTCCAAGCAGACTCCAAGCTGTCAGTTCACAGCCCAACGTGTGACTTGATCCTATGAACTGTGGGATCATGACCTGAGCCAAAGTCAAGAATTAGACATTTAATTGCCTTACCCATCCAGGTGCCCTTATAATCCTTACTATTAAAATTAAATGTGGGAAACCAGTGCATGCTCTTGATGAAAACAGGCTATATGCTCTAATTTAACATCTAAGCTTCGTATGGCACTTGGTAAGAAGTAGGTTGGGGCACCGCTTACTGGTCATAGTTCTGTATTTAATTTTAGTAAAAATGTGACTGTCATAGTAAATTGAGGCCCATTCAAGGTTTTCTTTTTCCAAGATTGTAGTATTGTCTTTTCTTTAAAAAAAAAAAAAAAAAGGTGTATGTCAACTTGCCCTCTAGTGACAGTATTTTGTATTTCACTCAAATTCAGAAGATAAGCTGCATGCTGGCTCCTCCACAAAATAATTTGCTTTTTATAAGATAGAAGCCTATTGTGTGTATAAATACTAAAGATGTAGGAAACAGTGACCTCTGTGAAGTGTCTTTATTGTGTGATAGTGAGGTGCCTTCCAGATGGTGACAGGGGTCATTACTGGGAGATAATAGGCCAGGACGTTAGGCAAGTTGCTTACACTCAGGATACGGTCTCCTCTCCTCTGACATGAGTTTACCAGAATGGTGTGTATTTACCTCTCTGTTACCCCTACCAGAATGTAAGCTCCATGAGGGTTGGGGTTTTATTTGCTTCACTATCAACTCCCAGTGTACAGAACAATGCCTGACATGTAGGAGGCACTTAATACCTGAGGTGGAAGAAGGAATGTGACAAGTGTGAAGATCAAAGGCCATCAGTTATAGAAAGTTGTGTGGCCAGGTAATTTATGGGTGCTTAACTGCATGCTAGTGTCCTTCCTTCTCTAGTTCTGATCGCTTACTTTTTATTTTATCTAATCAGTATTATTTCTTAGGGCTGTTTCCTTAGGATGCTTTCTTTGGCCATTCTGAGCAAAAACTTAGAAGAGGAATAGGGAAGAGAGAGTCAAGGATGGGGCTGTTTTAACTCTGAAAGACGAGGAGACAATTAGCAGACTCTTCTTTTCTGATTAATGACATATTATGTTTAAACCCTCTCCCATAAATCATCCATTTATTTATCTCTGTAATGTGCTTTGGTACTAAACCATAGGAACACAGCACATGATAAGCCTGGAAATCTAACTGGGTCTGTCATATAGCTTTTCATTGTTCAGTGTAGCTTAACTCAGCAGCATCCCAGCAGCTTTCAGAAAGGATGTAAACTGGTGTTTCTCTGTCATACTATTCATCATTGTTTTGTTCCTTTCACCAAGGATTTAGCTCACTTCTGCTTTGAAAGAGAGGACAGGGGAGGTGGCAGAGATGAAGGAGACACGATCACACTTTTCCCTGCTGATGGCTGAACATGCTTGCTACTTAGAGTTGAAAAAGCATCATCATCTTCAAGTGTCTTTTAGGAGCATTCATGTTTTGGAATAAGGGTGAGCCAGGAGAGGAAGGAGGCATTTCTTAATGTGCTTTTTAAAGTCTTTAGAGTCCAAATCCTCCCTTAAACTGTCACCCCCTTGGAGAGAAGAGAACATATCTCTAAAGTTCCTGCCCAGAATTTAAAACCTTTCAAAGTTTTATCAAGTCAGAGATGATAGTGAAAAGATACACTTTGAGACGTAGGGGTGAGGGATGGATATGGATTTATCCTTTTGCTCTGTGACATTCTCCTCTGCAGGAACAAGTAATGCTTCCCAGTGGGTGCAAGATGAAGTCCATACTCCTTAACCTTGCATTTTAAGGCTTCTAGAGCCCAGCACAAATCTATCTTTTTTTTTTTTTTTTTTTTAGACAGAGACAGAGCAAGAGCAGGGGAGGGGCAGAGAGAGAGGGAGACACAGAATCTCAAGCAGGCTCCAGGCTCTGAGCTGTCAGCAAAGAGCCCGACGTGGGGCTCGAACCCACAAACCGTGAGATCGTGACCTGAGCCGAAGTCGGACGCTTAACCGACTGAGCCACCCAGGTGACCCCACAAATCTATCTTCTTGAGCCCATATTCTAGTATCCTCTTTATGATGTTCTAGTCCAATTGTTCTCCCCAGTGGCCTCCAGCTATGCTTTGTGCTTTCAAAATTTAATTATATATTTTTTTGGTTAGGGAAAGATAGAGTCTTGGTTGATGGAAAAGAAATCTGAAAATACAAAACAGAAGACGACATTCATAGTTCTACTCCTCAGAATTACCTTTGTTAGTTGTTGTTATATTGCTCCTAATTGCTAAAGATCTCTAAGTCTATATATAATTGCTGTGTTTACAAATATTCTTAAAAATTATAAAAATGATTAATCGGTTAATCATTCCTGATTCCCCTCACCTTCTTCAGAAGTAACCACTGTTTTGGTGTTCTTGCATGATATTAACTTAATAATATATGGTATTCTACATTTGTTTTACTTCACATAAATAGCATTGTATGGTGTGTATCATTCCATGATTTTCTTTTTTCCTTCAACCACATGTGTTGATGTCTAGCCATGTTGTTCCAAATAGTTCAAATTCATTGCTCTTAACTACCATTCCCCACTGTATTTTCTGCTTATCCTTTTACCTGTTGATGGGTATTCAGACTGTTTTCACAGTTTTGCAAAGCTGAAAAGAAAATGAATTGAATATTTCATTAACACATGCAAGTATTTCTCTTGTGTGTCCAGGAGTGTATTGCAGGGTCATCATGTTTATATGCTCTGAGTGTTAGTGGGAGCTGCTACATCTCCCTGTCCTTTTACTAGCTTACATGCCCAAATAGAGTGAGCAGAGAGAGAAATGTCTCAGGTTCTCTTTCTCTTCTCCATTACGTTTTACAAGTATAGGATTCCCTTTATTCTTCTCCTCTCTTGTGGATGCTCAGTCTTTTTATCAAGATTCAATAGATGTAACATCTATTGAATAATTCAATAGATGTAACATATATTGAATATTCCTCTCATTTGAAATTTACTCTAGATTTTGACTATTTTTGTTTTAGCCATTTATGTCCCTGCCAGAGTGAGTAAATGAACTTAGAAGGCACGTGACCTCCACACTCCTGTGTATTCTGTAGTAACAAGCTTAGTCTCTTGGCCCACAATGAGTATAATATAGAGGAAAGTCTAGTCTTGCTTGAAGCTTAGGTTCTAAAGTCAGTTGAGAGATGAATATCTAAAATAGTAAAAATCACCCTTGATTTGATTTTTTTTAATTGCCCACAATTTGCTACTTGGAAATAAACTCACTCAGCCAATTTTACTTCCTGCAGCTTTATACCTAATCAATGTATCTTTGTTTGATCAACAAATAAAGGTGATGGACGCTTTGTATGATAAATACGCACTGTAATTTTTCAACACATTTCACCTAGCATGTGGCATACACGTGTTTCTTTTGCGAGAAGCATGTGGGAAATGTGATTGACGGTGGAAATAGCAGGTAACCTCTCATCTCATCTTCCTAGTGGGACATTTATGCTTGTTGACCAGATCAGAAGGAACCATTTGCCTCCCCTTCATCTCCCCCAGGCCCCAACACACACAGACCATACTTGGTATGCTTTGTCATGTGCCCTCACCAAACATGCTACATAATGCTTGGATTAAGCAGGTATTCAGCACAATAGCAGGTGAAAATAAGACCACCTGCCTCCTTGGTCTTGCCCCACAGAGAGAAAAGGATGAGACAGAATCCAGCAAATAAGGCAATAGGGTAGCTTTTCTAGAATCAGTCTCCCAACACTCCCTGGGGTTTGACAGAAATAATTTGGTTCCAAACACTTTTCTAAAGGTCATTTACACTCTGCTGTTGTGGGGACCATTTTATTTCAAAGTTTCTGGATGCAACCCTGGTGGAGAGTTAGTAATAGAGGAAAAAATTACCTCAAATATGTACAGGCATATTCCTTGGTGCCTCAGGCTGCATAGACCTAATATGTTCTCACAGTGCGTGATATTGCTCATTGCTTGTTTTAAAATACAGGTTTTGTGTTTATATAGGTATAGTGAGGCCCATAGATCAGGAGATGACTGCCTTTGAAAAGATAGTTTATTGCTCACAGATTCCAAGAGGAAAAGGCACACCAGGCCATGAAGATCACACAGGGAAGTACAGAGAGGAATGCCTCAGGAAGCACAGGGAGTGGGCAAACTGTGCTAGAGGCCTTATTGGTTTTTGTGGAAGGAAGAGGGTGAAGCACAGTGAGCAAGATTTGAATTAGCTAGTTTGAGTAATTTCAGTGGGCTCTGGAGTGTAGGGGCTGTCTCTAGTTGTTTGACTTCTTCCCTGGGATAATTATAGCATGTGGATAGTGGCCTGGTGTGATAGGGTCCCCTTCCTAAGAAAGAAAAAAAAAAAGAACATCTCAAGGCAACCTTGCTATTGTATGTGACAACATCCCTCACGACCTTGTAACATGACACCATGTTAATCAGACTGCATGTTTGTGTGTTACCATATATGGGAGACAAAGAAGTAAAAAAATATATATATAAAAAATAACACGCCACGTGGTGTTCAGGGCTCAGTTCTTTGGGAATCCTACTGAGCGAAGCCGCCTGGAATAAAGTTGCTTCCTGGAAAGAAAAGCCTCAGTGTCATGACTCTCTGTGGGAGAATCCTGCTACATTGAGTGAGATAGCCTGATAAGGGAAGTGATGGAAATATTGTCTCTGGATGGGCTGATTTGCATATGAAAAGCAAGCTTGCCAGTAAGTCCTTTGTTTTCTTTGGAACTGCTACCTTGGGAGGGTCAACAAAGCCCCAGACCTCATAACATTTGAATACAGAGAATAAACCATGATTAATACAACGAAATTCTTCATGGTGATATTTTCCCTAGGTATGGGTTGGTCTCCAGTATCCACGTAATGTGTTTTGTGACCTTCTATGAGGGATATAATCAGCTGTCAACATTCGAACAGTGCAAAATGCCACAAATCTGGATGTCAGCGATGGAGATTTGGGAAAAGCTCCTGGGGGTAGGCAAGCATCCTGATTCCTATAGATGTCCTTCAAGTGTACTCCCCTCCCAAAATGTCCTTTAGACCAAACTATAATTGTAATGTTACCATCACTTGCTCCTTGTTAAAAAAAAATAGTGGTTTAATCTGCAATTTTGTTAATTTGTTACCCCTGTCAGGTAAGATATTTGCATTTTGAATGATAACCAACTGATCTTTGCCCTTAAATTTCTCTCTTGGTGTCCAAAGATTTGTAAAATGGCATCATCATCTACCTACAGAGCCAACCAAATAATTTGAGAAACACCTTTGATCCTTCCCTCTCTCTCCCCTCTTCATGTGATTCCTCACTGAGTATTCACTATTATTTCCCCCAAGTCTTTCTCATATCCATATGTCTCTGTCTATTCCTTCCCCATTGGCTGACTTCTTTTCTTATCTGGATCATTACAGCTTCTTGACATCTCCTTCTCTTCTCAGGACAAAGGGAAGAAAGCACAAATCACCAAAATTAGCAATAAAATTACTTTCAGACCTACAGATAATTAATAGGATGATAAGAAATATCCTCTGAAAAAAAATCAATGCTAACAAATTAGACATTTTAGGCAAAATGGAAAAGTTCCTAGAAAGATACAAGTTACCAAAAATGTCTTCAGAAAAAATAGAAAATCTGATTTGACTCATATCAAATAAAGTCTCTGAATTAGAAGGGAAAAGCTTTTTCACCAATAAAAGGCTAGGCCCAGATGCCTTTCCTGTTGAATTCTATCATCTTTTTCTTTCTTAAGGAAGAATCCTAATTCTTCTGCACAAACTTTTTCAGATTAAAAGAGGATGGAACACTTCTCAGCTCATTGCTAAGCAAAATTAAAGGCATTACAAGAAAAGAAAACTACAGACCAACATCCCTCATGAACACAGAGGAAAATTCTTAACAAAATTAGTAAATCAAAGCTAGCAGTATATAAAAAGGTCTGTGTTTATTGTTCCTCTTTAGGATCAGTTTAACTGTTAATTTTTTCAGTTCATTATATCTTCATGTTTTTTCTCAGCATAAACATCAGTCAAACTCCTCCCCAAATATCCCTCCTAAAAGGAGTTAGTTAACTGGACATAGACTGTGTGTGGACCACCCTGTGACGTCTCTTTACTTCATTTACATGTTCTTTCTCATTTGCAAATCACTATCCTAAGGAAGGGACCCAGGGCAACTGGGGATGGTATTTAAGCCTGTCTTGAATGTATTCTTCTTCTAGGACTACCATATCAAAGTGCCACAGACTAGGTAACTTAAACAACAGAGAGATATTTTCTCACAGTTCTGGAGGCTGAGAGTCCAGGATCAAGGTGTTGGTAAAGTCTGTGTCTCCTGAGACCTATATCCTTGACCTGCCAGTGGATGCCTTCTCACTCACTGTATTCTTATATGGATTTTATTTTTGGCATCCCTGGTGTTTCTTCCTCTTCTTATAAGGACACTAGTCTATTGGATTAGGATTCCACTTTTATGACCTTATTTAACTTTAAAACCTCCTTAAAGGCCCAATCTCTAAATATAATCACATCCAGAAATGGTCTTCAGCATAAGAATTTGGGGGCATGTAAACAATTCAGTCCATAATACCGAAGAAGCACATTTTCTGGTAAAACCTCCATTGTGTTTCTGTCTCCCTTGCTTCTGTGATCACAAGAACCCTTGAGTGTTTCTCCTTGCCTTGTTATTCCTCATAAGGTTTTATCAGCTTTACCCTAAATAGCCAATGATTACCCTGTTCCAGGGTACTATTTGAACATTATAAATTTACAATATGTGAAATCATTTCTGTTACTGGGGTTTTGATTTCTAGTATTTCCTTTAGACTCTTTCTTAGTGTTTTTCATCTATTTTCATCCCCCATCTGTTCTTACATGTTGTCTACTTTTTCTATTAGAGCCCTTATCATGCTAACCAATATTTAAAATTCTCTGATAATCCTAACATCTGTGTCACATCTGAGCCTAATGTTTGCTTCATTTTTTCTTGTCTGTTGGAATGCCTTACAATGTTTTGTTGAAATCTAGACACATTTTACTGAGCATCAGAAATTGAGGGCAGTAGATTTTTAATGTGATATTTTATGTTAATCTGACTAGGAGTAGGGCTGTGTTTAATACTCATTTGCAATTATGAGTGCTGGAGGATTAATGTTCCTGTAGTGTCTGTATTTTGAGTTGGAGCTTTCCTAAGTCCAGCACCTCAGAAATACTGTGCATCTTAGAACTCTTTCACCTACAATACACTATTGTTAAATTGGAGCCATATTATTGTGGTAGAAAGGTGTGGGGAAGAGGCAGTCATTCTTTAACCTTTTGATTAAACCCCGTATTTTACTGAGCCTGTGTCCCTTGGCTGTGACTTTCTCATGTTCAGTCAGTAGCATAGTTCTTTTATCCCCCCCCTCCACCCCCCCACACACACATATTCCCTTCTCTGGTAGTGTTTTAAACCAATTTCTTTAAATCCCTGACCTGTGCTAAGTTTTTTGGTCTTGCTAGATGAAGACAGGATAGCTAAAGTGTATGTGAGTAGGACAAATGCCTTTCTCTAAGCTAATTTCCTGAAAATAGTTTCTCTTCAAAGGCCTTTTTGCTGAATTCACAATGATTACTCTTCCCCTTCCTCTGTTGTTGAGTCAGGAGAGAAGCTTTCTTGGACCCTCACCTTGAGACACTATGGGGTTCCAGGAGGTAATGCCCAGAAAGTGTGACTTCCCACAAATATATTTTTTTAAGTTATAAATAAATGTCTAGGTCCACATGGCTTCACTGGTGAATTCTGTCGGAGGCCGGCTCCAGCAGGTCCAGGGGTCTCTGAAGGATGGACGGTGTTGGCGAGAGAGAGGGTGAGAGAGCCCGGAGATCCTTTCTGATCACCAGGCAGGCATCTCTGTCCTGTCGGTTTTGGTGTCTTTATTTATAGGTCAAATGTTAACATGGCATCAGGAAATGGAAATTTTACAATGGATAGCTCTCTGTGATGTTTTTGGAAAATGTACAGAAACAGGTTTTACAGAAATATTCTTGCAGAACTGCCCCAATTATAGTGAGGTTGAATAACTAAGAAAATAACAGAGTGTTCACATTTTAATAACACTAAGATTAAGTCATAGGTTTGTAGATATTCTTATCCATCCTCATCACAGCTGCTAGGGTAAGGGAAGGTGTTTGTGGAATGTAAGCCTTAGGGAAAGGGCTGCTATACATCACCACTTAGCAAAGGTATACATAGTAACTTATCTTCTGCCCTTATCTGTTCCTTCTCTCTAAGTTAAGCTCTTTGTCTCCAGGCAAGACTAGATTTTCCAGTTATATTCTTTATGGCACCAGAGAGCCAACCATACCTTTAAAGAGTTTAGCTCATTTACAATACATAGAATAGCCTCTTTGATTGCATTTACCTTTGTGTCTGGCTTTATGATTTCTTGAATAGCTAGGGCATGAGAGACATTTTGGTTAGTTGATTTACATGTTGAGCTGTATGAACATCTTGGACTAATGCAATTGGTAGAAATAGGATTGTACATGTAAAGATCAATCTTTTATGAGTAGGGGTCATTAGCCTGTTCATAGCTCAAGGGAAAGTATGGAGGGAAACAGGACCTGTTGGAGACACGATGTCTGTTCCCATAATCAAAGAAGAATCCACAATAAGTTCCTTCACAAGGTGCAATCATCATACCAGGGCTGGAATAAGGGGACAAGTCATTCTAGATATTGATCAACAAGGTACCTTAGGGGTCAGTGCTCAAGCAGAAATAAAGGAGTGGGGGTGGATATCAGTCATCATTTGATTGGCAAGAAACCGTGCAAACTTGCTTTAACCTCACCAGGAGTTTTCTTGACTAGTGGGCTCAGAATGGCTCCCAACAGAATTCTATTACACATTTGAAAAATAAATAATAGCAATCCTACAGAAATTCTTCCTGGAAAAAAAAAAGAAGGAAACATTTCACAACTATTATTCTGATACCAGTATAATGTGATAAGCTTGGCCTCCTCCAATTCCTCAACATTACTGTTTGGATGTTTCTATTGGTTTATGGTTTTGGGAACTTCTGCTCCACATAGTTGGATCTGAACTGTGACCCTGGATATGTGCCTGAGTCTCCAGATTTCAGGGTGGTTGTTTGCCCTCTAACCTCAGTTCTTTGATGGGTCCAAGAAAAACCATTGATTTTTAGTGTTTTTAGTTTTCTCCTATTGTAAGGATGGGAGTGATGACTTCCAAGATGTTTTCATGTCAGGGCTGACACCAGAATTCCACATCTCTTAAATTAAATGAATTAATCCCCCAACCCAAGGAGGCAGATGATATTATTATCTCCATTTTACAACTGAGGAAACCAAAACCACATGTAAATTGATTGTTTCTTTGCCCATGATGACATAGTTAGTGGTAGATTCAAGTTTTAAATTAATTCAACTTACTTTCTTTTACTATGCTACCCTAATACATTCTCTTCCTTCTGACAAGAGATTCACTGTATAAATTTCTCCTTTCATCACCTGTGCCTGTTGAGTCCCCACTATTTTCCAAGTAAGCACTAAAGCTTGTAAACCACTTTATACAGTGCCTGACACAGAGTAAGTGCTCAATACATAATGGAAGTAATGTCTTTTGCCTTTACTATTTCATTTATTCCTCACACTGATTCTCTGATGTAGAGTTCAATGCTTACTATTTGGTACAGGAAGTAGGTAGGACCCCAGACATCCTAATATAATTGAGCTGGGGTACAGCCTGGGAATAGCAGTTATTAACAACTTCCCAGGTAATTCACACATGAAGCCAAGATGAAGAAGCACCACTATAAAAGGCATGCTGATCAGCTCTATTCCACTGATGCCTTGAGGGAGGAAGGACCCTGTGTTACCAGACATATTTTTGAAAAAACACACGGGCTCCTGGGAAGTCAAGTCATACTGAAACTTTGTAAACAGTGTGTTTGGCAAGTTGGAAACATCAGTGTTGCCGCACTGGCTAATGTTTATATTAGATCAGTGGTTCTCAAAGTATTGTATCAGGATCACCTGGGAACTTGTTAGAAATTCTTATTCTCATGGGGCGCCTGGGTGGCTCAGTTGGTTAAGCATCCAACTTCGGCTCAGGTTCGTGGGTTTGAGCCCCGCATCCAGCTCTGTGCTGACTGTCAGCTCAGAGCCTGGAGCCTGTTTCGGATTCTGTGTTTCCCTCTCTCTCTGATCCTCCCCTGCTCACGCTGTCTCTCTCTCTCTCTCTCAGAAATAAGTAAAATATATATATATATATATATATTTATAAAAAGAAAGAAATTCATATTCTCAGACCAGGCCAGATATACTGAATCAGACACTCTGGGGGTAGGTACAGTATTTATGTTTTAACCATCCTTCCAGGTGATGCTGATGCATGCAGAAGTTTGAGAACCCATAGATTAAATGACTGCCCTTTGTTTCTCCCATTCCTTGGGGAGAGCCCACATTAGCAGAGGGAGTTTATGGAAGACAAACAGTACAAAATAGGAAGCACAACATCAGGGTTAAATTCAGGTATCAGTCTGTGGAAATACTAAGTTGAATGAGAGACAGACCCTTCCTTTACACTCAGTTTGGAGTCCAAATCAGGGAAAGTTGTGCTGATGTGGTGACATTTTAATTTGTTTGGGTTTCTGGGGCGCCTGGGTGGCTCAGTCGGTTAAGCGTCCAACTTCGGCTCAGGTCATGATCTCACGGTTCGTGGGTTCGAGCCCCACGTCAGGCTCTGTGCTGACAGCTAGCTCAGAGCCTGGAGCTGCTTCAGATTCTGTGTCTCCCTCTCTCTCTGCCCCTCCCCTGCTCACACTGTCTCTCTCTCTCTCTCTCAGAATAAATAAAACATCAAAAAAAATTAATTTGTTTGGGTTTCTCCTCAGCTACTTACATTAAATCAGCCTATGCAGGATCTCTATGAAGCCCCTTATCTTTTCAGCCATATGAGTACAAAGGGATGGGAGGAAGGAGTGTGACTCTGGTTAGAATAGGGAAAATGATTTATTCCATAAAGGGTGTGAACCATGGAAAAGTGTTTTTACAAGCTGAATACTAAAATATTAACCTGGAAAGTGATATGGAACTGTGTACTCTATACTCCTTAGTTTCAATATATTCATTCCCCAGGTTAAATGCGCGCACGCACGCACACACACACACACTCCTATACATACATGATGTACATAAATGCGTGTACATAAATGCGTGTATGTGGGAAACACATGTGGAATATACCATGAGAATTATGAGCAGTTGATGTAAACTCCTCAAGCTACAAAAAGTTTCAGGATATGGAATGAGGAGTGCTAATGAAATCTGAACAGCAGCCTAGAATGTGAATGGAACATGACTTGGGGGAGATTTCCATTGGCTGTCCAAAGCCTGGGGATTGGGGATTATATATAAATTACATTCAGACAGCCCAGAGTTGTCTTCTTCCCTGAAAAGTATTTGGGGCTGGTCAGCTTAAGCATAAAGACCCTTCTTGAAGACAGCTTATTCAAGCAAGATGAAGGCCAGATAAAGAACTATGAGTGTACAGAGTGTTTAAAGAGTGAGGTTGCTATGAAATTGCATAGTGGGGGAGTGAATTATAGAGTCTGGAAATGACTTGAACCTGGGTAAACAGTATTAGAGAATGAGTGGGAATTAGCTAGTTCAGTGGCTCTCCACCAGTGGAGAGTATCAGACTCTCCTAGAGTATTTGTTAGCAATGCAAAGGTGTGATTCCCTCCTGTATCCCCATACCCATTGCCTATCCTCTGGCAACCACCAATCTAAAAGGGCAACAGAATCATTGTGATGTTACAACTGAGCAGTGTCTTAACTGTGGTGGTATGTATGCAAATATACAAAGGGGATAAAATAGTATGAAATGGAACACACACACAAAGACAAGCAAATCTGGAGAAATCTAAGGTGAGTATCAATATCCTGAGGGTGATATTATACAATATACATGTTTCCATTTGGGGAAATTGGGCTAAGGATACAAAAGATTTTTGTATAATTTTTTTTGCAACAGCATGTGAATCTACAATTATCTCAATGTAAAAAAATGCAAAAAAAAAAAAACAAAAATGCATAGGTCCAGGCTTCTCCTATTCCAATGATGTTGAGTCTCTGTGTGCTTTCCTGGCTTTTCAGGGGATTCTAAAACTCACCAAAGTAGGAGAGCCACTGGCTTGGGTGATTAACAGTAAGAGTGAGGTAGAAGAAAGCATCTCAGGGAGGAAAGACAGAAGAACAGTAACTGTGAGGGCCCAAGGAGAAGAACTTAGCAGATTTAAGATGGAGGAAGAAGACATTATTACCATAGATAAGGCTGGAGGAATGGATTGTAGTCTATTTAGGAGTTTGGTAAACCCTTAGATGGCAATTGTAACCTTTGAAGAGCTTAAAAAAAAAAACCCTCCTCGTAAGTAGGTCCTCACTTTAGATATCTCCATCAGTTTGGTGGGATGGAGCTGGGGCATCATTTTTCTTAAGAACCATATCTGTCCAAGCAATTTTTGATATGCAAGAAAATTGAGAAGAACATACTACCATTTCCTCTGTATCCCTATTCCCACACATGCATAGGCTTCTCCATTAACAATATCCTTGTTATGTATCAGCAACAGAATAGTACTTTTTTTTTTCCCCAAAGAGGAACCTACATTAACACATCACAATTATCCAAAGTCCATAGTTTACCTTAAGGATTTACTCTTAGTGTTATACATTTTATGGGTTTGGACAAACGTATGGCATATATTTATCATAATAATATACAGATTATTTTCACTGCCCTAAAAATTCTTTGTACTCTACCTATTCATTACTCCCCCATGCCCAATCCCTAGAAGTGACTGATATTTTTATAGCCTTCATAATTTTGCCTTTTCTAGAATGTCATATAGTTGAAATAATACAGTTTATAGCCCTTTCAGATTGGCTTATTTCTCCTAGTAATATGCACCTTAGATTCCCTCTTGTCTTTTCATGGCTTGATAGCTCATTCCTTTTTAGCACCGAATAATATTCCATTGACTGTATGTACCACAGTTTATTTATCCATTCACTTGTGAAGAACATTTTGGGTACTTCCAAGTTTGTCAGTACAAATGAAATGGCTGTGAAGATCCGTGTACAGGCTTTTTTGCATGGACATAAGGTTTTAACTCCTTTGGGTAGATATCAAGGAATGTGACTGCAGGATTGTATGATATAAGAATGTTTAGTTTTGTAAGAAAACACCAACTGTATTCCAGTGGCTGTAACTTTTGACATTTGCACTAGCCATGAATGGGAGCTCCTTTTCCTCCACATTCTCTCCATCATTTGGTGTCAGTATGGTGGATTCTGGCCATTCTATTAAGTGTGTAGCTGTGTCTCATTGTTTTAATTTATATTTCCCTAATAACATATAATGTAGAGCATTTTTAAATATATATATTTTTGCCCTTTGTATATTTTCTTTCATCATGTTTCTGTTAAAGTCTTTGGCCCATTTTTAAATCCAGTTGTTTTCCTATTGCTGAGTTTGAAGAGTGTTTTGGGTATTTTGGATTCTTGATCAGCTGTTTATTGATAAATAGTCCTTAATCAGATGTTTATTTTGCAAATATTTTTCCCAGTCTTTGGCTTATCATCTAATTTTCTTAACATTGTCCTTCACAGAGCAGAAATTCTTAATTTTAAAGAAATCCAACTTATCAATTATTGATTTCATGGATTTTGACTTCAATCTTGTATCTAAAAAGGCATTACCATACCCCCAAGTAATTTAGACTTTCTCCTGTAATACCTTCTGGAAATTTTGTGGTTTTGCATTTTTACATTTACATTTAAATGTATGATCCATTTGAGTTAATTTTTGTGAGGTGTATAAGGTTTGTCTAGATTTATGTTTTCTGCATGTGTATGTCCAGTTCTTGTAGCACCATTTGTTAAAGAGAACATTTTTGTGCCCTGCATTGCTTTTGCTCAGTTGGCAAAGATCAGTTGGTTATATTAAGAGGTCTATTTCTGGGCTTTTCATTCTTGTTATATTAATTTCCTTTTCTATCTTTTCACCAGTACCACACTTGCCTTGATTACTGTAGGTTAATAGGAAGTTTTAAAGTAGTGTCAGTCCTCCAACATTCCTCTTTAATATTCTGTTAGCTATTTTGGGTATTTTGTCTTTTCATATAAATTTTCAAATCAGTTTGTTGATACCCATCAAATAACTTGCTGGAATTTTTACTGGAATTGCATTGAACCTATACATCAAGTTGGAAAGAATTGACATTTTGAAAATATTGAGTCTTCCTATCCATGAACAATGAGCATGGATTTATTTAGGTGTTATTTATTTATTTCATTTGCTTAGTCCTCTGATTTAATTAATCAGATTTCTGTAGTATTCCTCATATAGATCAGCTCTTGTGCAAGTTTTGTTAGATTTATAACTATTATATTTTTTCAGTGTTAATGAAAATGATGTGTTATTTCAAATTCCACTTGCTCATTTTTAGTATATAGCAAAGCAACTTTTTCTTTTTAAATGTTTTTAATGTTTATTTTTTATTTTTATTTTTGAGAGAGAGAAAGTGAGAAAGAGAGAGAGAGAGAGCACAAGTCTGGGAGGATCCAAAGCAGGCTCTGCATTAACAGCAGAGAGTCTGATGTGGGGCTGGAACTTACAAACCACAAGATCTATCTGAACTGAAGTCAGATAGTTGCTTAACCATCTGAGCCACCTAGGGACCCCAAAGCAATTTACTTTTGTATATTACCCTTATATCCTACAACCTTGCTATAATTGTGTATTAATTCCAAAAGTTGTTTTGCCTTTTTTTTATTCCTTTGGAATTTTCACCTAGATGATCATGGCATCTGCAATTTTATGATAATTTTATGTCTTCCTTCCCAATGTGTATACTTTTTATTTCCTCTTCTTACTGCATTAGCAAGGACTTCAAGTATGATGTTGAAAAGTAGTGGTAAAAGGGGACATCCTTACTTTACACCTTATCTTAGTCAGAATTTTTTTAGTTTCTCACCATTAAGTGCCTGTGGGTTTTTTTATAGATAGTATTTATCAAATTGAGAAAGTTCCTCTGTATTGTTAGTTTACTAAGCGTTTTTATAATGAATCATCGGTTTTGTCAAAAGCTTTTTCTGCATCTATTGATATGATCACATAATTTTTCTTTGAGCTTTGTGTTAAGTTGATTGATTTTTAATGTTGGACCAGTCTTACATACCTGGAATAAATCCCATTTGGTTATTGTATATAATTCCATTCATCTTGTCATTGATTCAATTTGCTAGTATTTTGTTGAGGAGGCTATTTGGATCTATGTTTATGAGAGATACTGTTTTGTAGTTTTTCTTGTAATATCTTTTCCTGGTATTGGTATTTAGGGTAGTACTACTAGAACTCATAGAAAATTTAGGAAATATTTACTCTGCTGCCATTTTCTGAAAGAGACTATAGAGAGTTTGTATAATTTCTTCCTTGAATGTTTGTAGAATTCTACAGTGAGCTCATTGCATCTGGTACTTTGTTTTTTGAAGGTTATTAATTATTGATTTAATTTCTTCAAGAGATATAGGCCTGTTCAGGTCATCTATTCCTATGTGTAAGTTTTGGCAGATTGTGTATTTTAAGGAACCAGACCATTTCATCTAGGTTATCAAATTTATGGGTAGAGATGTTTACAGTATTATTTTATTATCGTGTTAATTTTCACATCTGTATTGATTCCCTACTCTTTCATTTATGATATTAGTAATTTGTGTCCTCTCTCTTTTTTTCTTAACTTGGCCTAGGCTTATCAACTTTGTTGATTTTTTCAAAAAACCAGTTTTTTGGTTTTGCTGATTTTTCTCTATTCATTTCCTGTTTTTAATTTAATAGATTTCTGCTCGAATTTTTATTATTTCTGTTCTTGTTTTCTTTGAACTTAATTTGCTCTTCTTTTTGTAATTTTCCAAGAAAGTAACTTAGATTATTGATTTTAAATCTTTATTCTTTTCTAATGTACATATTCAATGCTAAAAATGTCCCTTTAAACACTGCTTTTGCTGCATCCAACAAATTTTGATAACAATGTTTACATTTTCATTTAATTCAAAATATTTAATTTTTTTTCTTGAGATTTCTTTCTTCTTTGATCCATATCACTTAGAAGAGTGTTGTTAAATCTCCACATTGTTTGGAGATTTTTGATTATCGTTCTGTTATTCATTTCTAATTTAATTCTTGTGTTCAGATAGCAGACATTGTATGATTTGTCTTTCTCAACCCATTTAGGTGTGTTTTATAGCCCAAAATGTGGTCTAACTTGGTGAATATTCTATGTAAACTTGAGAAAAATGTGTATTCTGCTTTTGTTGGGCCAACTAGCCTATAGATATCAATTAGACTCAGTTGACTGATGGTGTTGTTAAGCCAAATGTATTCTCACTGTTTTTCTGCCCGCTAGGTCTATCCATTTCTGTGAAAAGGTGTTGAAGTCTTCAACTAGGATAGTGGATTTGTCACTTTCTTCTTGTAGTTCTGTCAGTTTTGGTCTGAGGTAGTTGAATCCTCTATTATCAGGTGCATGTGTATTAGGAAATGTTATGGCTTTGTGAAGAATTAACCCCTGTAGCCTTAGGTAATATCCTTCTTTATCTCTGGTAACTGTCTTTACTTTTCTTACCTTGAATTCTGCACTCTCTAAACTTAATATAGATGCTCCTGCTTTCTTTTGATTAGTGTTATCATGGTATGTTTTTCTCCAAGGATTTATTTTTAATCTACATGTGTCTTTATACTTAAAGTAGTTTCTTGTAGACAACATAAAGTTGTGTTGTTTATTTTGATCCACTCTGACAATCTCTGTCTTTTAATTGTTCCATTTAGACCATTGAGATCCAAAGTGATTATTGATACAGTTAGAATAAAATCTACCACATTCCTTACTGTTTTCTATTTGTTGCCCATGTCCTTTGTTCCTCTTTTTGTCCTTGATTCTTTTTCTGCCTTTTGTGATTTCAATTTAAGCATTTTATATAACTTCATTTTCTCTCCTTTCTTAGCATATTAGTTATTCTTCATTTTTAGTTTTTTCACTGGTTACCCTAGAGTTTGCATTGCACTTTTACAACTAATTTAAATCCACTTTCAAATAATATTACCACTTCAAAGGCAATGTACCTTCTTTTTTTAATGTAATTTCTGCTTTTTAAAAAATGTTTATTTATTTTGGGAGAGAGAGAGAATGAGTGTAGAAAGAGCAGAGAGAGAGAGAAGGAGAAAGAGAATTCCAAGCTGACAGTGCAGAGCCCAAAGCAGGGCTCAGTCTCAGGAACTGTGATATCATGACCTGAACCAAAATCAAGTGTCAGATGCTTAGCCTACTGAGCCACTCATGAACCCCAAAGGTAATGTACCTTCTTTTTTTAATTTATTTATTTAATTTTTTAAATTTATTTTTTTAAGTGTTTTGTTTATTTTTGAGAGAGAGAGATAGAGACAGTATGAACAGAGGAGGGTCAGAGAGAGAGGGAGACACAGTATCTGAAGCAGGCTCCAGGCTCTGAGCTAGCTGTCAACACAGAGCCTGATGTGGAGCTCGAACCCACCAACCGTGAGATCATGACCTGAGCTGAAGTCGGACACTTAACCGACTGAGCCACCCAGGTGCCCTGGTAATGTACCTTCTAATAATAAAAATAATACTAATTCCTCCTTCCTGTCCCTCATTTCATTGCTGTCATTCATTTTGCTTACATATGAACATAAATAAGCATATATATGCATACTTAAGATATAAACATAAACATATATAACTACATTGTTAGTTTAAACATATATAATTACATTGTTAGTATTACTATTTTGAACAAACATATTTGCTCAATTAAGAAAAGCAAAAGTTTTTACTTTCATCTGTTTTTTCTTAGATGCTCTTTCTTTCTTCATACATACATGAATTTTTGACCTGTATTATTTTTCTCTCTTCCAAAGAACTTATATATCTCTTGCCAGACAATCTATGGGCAAGAAATCCTCTAAATTTTTTGTTTGTCTGAGAAAGCCTTTAATCATCCTTCACTTTTGAAGGATAATTTTGCAGGGTACAGAATTCTAGGTTGGTGGGGTTTTTTTTGTTATTGTTTTGTTTTTTTGTTTACTTGTTTTTTTCACCACTTTAAATATTCCACCCCACCCTCTTCTTGCCTGCATTGTTTCTGAACAATTGGATATAATTCCTGTCTTTCTTCTATAGATAAGGCTTTTCTTCTCTCTAGCTTGATTCAGAATTTTTTCTCTATCTTTGACTTTCTGTAGTTGAAGATGATATACCTAAGTGTAATTTCTGTTTTGATTATTGTTTTTCCATTTTTATCCTTTAGTGTTCTCTGAACTTCTATGATATGTGATTGGTTGCATGACATGAATTTGAGAAATTTTCAGTCATTAATGTTTCAAATATTTCTATTTCCTTCTTCTTCTTCTAATGTTCTCATGCTCACATTTTACAATTGTCACACGGTTCTTGGGTATACTGGTTTTTTTTTTTTTTTCAGGTTTTGTTCTCTTTGGTTTTCAAGGATTTTATTGAACGCAGAGATTCTTTGCCCAGCTGTGTCCTGTCTACTAATCAGCCCTTCAAAGGCATAAAGGCATTCTTCATTTCTGTTACATTGTATTTTTGTTTGTTTGTTTTGGTTTTAATCTCCATTTATTTTTGGAACTTTTTTAGGATTCCCATCTCCCTACTTACATTGTCCATTTGTTCTTGCATGCTGTCTATTTTATCCATTAGAACCCTTAGCAAACTCATCATAGTTGTTTTAAATCCCTGGTGTGATAATTCCAACATCCCTGCTTGCCGTGTCTGGTTCTGATGCTTGTTCAGTTTCTTTAAATTGTAGTGGTTTTTGTTTGTTTCTTTGTTTTCTGCCTTTTGGTATGCCTTGTAATATTTTCTTGATAGTCAGACATGTTATAGTAGGAAAAGCAACTACTGTAAATAGGCCTTCGTATTGTGTTGGTGATGTGTGAGGGGAAGTGTTATATATTCTTATGATTAGGTGTCAGGCATTTAGTGAGCCTGTGCCCCTGGACTGTGAACTTCCAAGAATTTCTCAGGTTTGTTTGTTTGTTTTTTTTTTTCTTCCTCCCCTTAGGTGGGACAGGATGGCTAGAGTAGGCTACATTTGGTTAATTCCCTTCTCCCCTGTAAGTTAGGCTCTGATACTACCCCAGCATGTTAGGCTGTGGTTAATTAGTTTCCTCTGAGGGCAAATCTTATTAAGAAAGATGAGTGCTTTGGTGTATTTCAAAATGGTTCCTTCTCTTCTTTTGCCGGCAGCATGGGGAGGTTTTTTCTCCTGTATTTACTGTGGGAACCTGGTCAAGCTCCTGAAGGTAAATCTTAAAATATAATATGGGCTCAAATGAATGGGTTTCCCTGAGGTTTTCAACTCTCAGAATTGTCTGCACTGAGCTTTAAGCAATCCATCAATTATAGTTGAGGTTTTCGTACCCCAGCATCATATTTTTTGTTTAAACCCCAGGTCATGCTATATTGATCCAGGGTTCAGAACCAATGTAGAAATGCAACGGAAAGCCACTGAAAGGTTTGTTTGTTTTTAATTTTTTTAATGTTTGTTTATTTTTGAGAGACAGACAAAGCATGAGCAGGGGAGGGGCAGAGAGAGAGGAATACCTAGAACCCGAAGCTGGCTCCAGGCTCTGAGCTGTCAGCACAGAGCCCAACGCAGGGCTCAATCTCACAAACCATGAGATCATGACCTCAGTTGAAGTTGGACGCTTAACCAACTGAGCCACCCAGGCATCCCCAATTTTTTGTTAATAGAAAGCCACTGAAAGTTTTAACTAGGGACATGATTTGGTCAGATTTTTGTTTTAAAATCACTCTGGCCCTAGTGAGAAAATGGATGAAGAATGCGGACAAAGAAGGATATAGGAGGGTACTGCGGTCATCCAGGAGAGTGGCTGTAATGGCGTCTCTCAAAAGGGAGATGGGGCTACGGGGAAGATGACTGTGAACTTTTAGGTTTTATAACTGGCACTACCTAAAAACTGATTGGAATGAGAATGCAGGAGAGTTTTTGAGTCCCAAGTACCAGAGAAGGAGGACAAATATGTGGTCAAGATGATTCTTAAGTTGACAGAGCAGTTTGAGTCATCAATGAGAAAAATGAAAAGGTCTACCTGTGACAGCCAAGTCCAGAATCGGATTACAAGGACCAGGATTCCACCATTTAGCCATCTGATTGTACAGCCAGAAACCAAGACAAGTGTTGTAGGAGACTTGAACTTGCCCAGAGAGAATCCTGATCCTATAGCTTTCCCCAAAATCAACAAGAAGGGAGCACAAAATGATTAAAGTGCCCGATTAGGCAGTCTTGTTAAGGGGCAGAGTGCCCAGTGGAATGGAGGGAGGATAATTAGGGAAGGGAAAATTGAAAGGGAAGAGAACTGTAGGGAGGCTGAATGCAACAGTGAAGGTATGGGGTAATTGCAGGCCAGAATTAGTGATCACAGTAAGACTGCAGGGAAGGGGGGCATCATGAGGTAAGTTATGAGGGACAAATCAACAGGAATAAATGGCTGATTGAAACTTGAGGGCCATGGAGAATAAGGAGGCCAAGATCAAGACGACATATAATAATGTAGAAATGGGGCAGAAAACAGGGTGAAGGAAAAGTGGAGTAGGGCAGATTCACCAAGATAAACAAAAACGAACCTCTGTTACCAGATTTCTGAACACTCCCAGGATGGCAGATGTTCCAACTAATAAAAACAGAAGCTGTCATTTATAATGTAGGTCTTCAGTAAAGAAATGTTAAGGCAAACGCCAAAGAACTTTGGATGCTGACAAGATAGAGGGGCTTTCTGGTTTCTGGTTCTTCTTATCACCTACTATTAATCATTGTAGTAAAATGCAAGGTTTGGTTCAACTACAGTCTGTCGGCCAAATCCAACATACTTTCTGTTTTGTAACTTTGTAAAGTAACTGTTACTGCAATACAGCCCCACCCATTCATTTATTTATTACAAGTGGCTTCTTTGGTGCTACAACTGCAGAGCTGATTAGATGCACTAGAGACCATATGGGCCACAGAATTTACAATATTTACCATCTGGCCCTTAGAATGTATTTGCTGACCCTTCCTTATTTCATCATTGTCTACTCCACTGTGTGGCTTGGAGACTCTTCAACAGCCCTACCAACTACCACCAACACCCCAGTATCCATCTGTTCATTTTTGCCCAACATATTCTTTGTCATTAACAATTTTACTTAATGTGACATGCAGGTTTAATCTCCCAACCTTTGTTCAAGGAGTAAGTAGTTATCCCCCAACTTTCACCCATCCATTCCCTATTTGAATGGGATTGACCCCAGCCCTTTGCCATTTTTACTAATTTAGAATCAGTTGTTTAACCATTGGAGTTCCATGTTTGAGAGGGAATAGAGGAACTTACTTTTTTCTCTTGTTTATGAATGTGGAAAAGTTTAACCCAGGAGCTGTTGAGAGAATCCAGACTGAGAAAAACAGACAAAAGAAGGAAATGTTGACATAATTTTAGGGAGATTCCTATATTTTAGGGAGCTAGATTTCCTAATTCATCAGAATGACCAGATTGATTTGAATCCTGCCCACCCACAGGGCTCTGTGGTGTTAAGTAAACAGATAACTTCCTTTGTCATTTAAGTCAGTTTGAACTGGGATCTAGGCTTAGGCAATATAAGGGTCTTCATTGACTTGTCCTGACATAGTTGCTTGTCAGTTTCCTTAAGGACACTGGAGAAACCACATCCCCTATTCAGTGCTTAACAAGGGAATTTATGGCAGCATCTCCACCTGGAGACTTCCTCACAGTGCTTTTCCTGGCCTCCTCTTTTATGCCATTTGCTTTGGCCTCTATCCCTTTCTACTACTAAAAGTTGCTGTTGGCCTCCCTCTCCCTCTATGCTGGAGTTTGTTCTGGTCAATCTTTGGATGTTTCTCCTGTAGGGTTCCCTTTTCAGGATCTTGGTCCTTTTATGAAATGAAAACACCTTTAATTTATTCTGTAGCTGTAAGGAACAGCAACTAAGCCTGGCACTTTGAGACAAAACAAGAGACTCTATTATGAAATAATACAGGGTAGCTTATATGATGGCAAGAAATGCTGAATTGGCAGAACTTGGAGAGGACAGGATCCTTGTAGCTCTGGGGCTAGTGAGCATGAATGAGTGGACATTCCCTTTGGGGTCCAGCTTTTGATGGGGCCACTCTAATCCTCTTGTGCCCTATGCCTTCACTCAAAACCCATGTTCCCAAGAGAAGAGACTCTGGTCCAGTATAGGTCACCTCTTGGCTACAGAAGAACAGGGACTTTACTAGGTAGACTCTTGAGGACCATATGCAATGAGGAATGAGTAGTTATTCAAAGGAAAATATATGATATGACTACCCAAAGGAGGTAGGAGGATGACACACAGGAAAGCCTGTTACAATTCACAACAATTCAACCTGCTACATGTTACAAATCATAGGGCCATGTTCAATGACACTTTTATCCCTTAAATCAGTTTTCAAACCTTAGTGTGCATTGGAGGGCTTGTTAAAACTCAGATTCCTCTGTTTTCCTAGTTTCTGAGTGCAGTAACCTTGGGACAAGGACCTGAGATGTGGCTTTTCTAGCAAATGCTTAAAGTGATACTGATGGTCTGGGACCCAGAGTTTGAGACTCACTGTCCTATAAATGGTGTTCTTTTTGTAGGTTGTAGTTCTTTTCCCACAGAAATAATGCTTCAACACTTTCAGTCTAAGAAAACTTGAATTTGTTACATTTCTTGTTATAGTTCAACAGCTCTCAACTCTGTCTTTAACTTGTGAATGACAGTGCGTGTAACAGTGAGATATCTTTTAAATTGTCTTTAAATAACACCTTCCTAAGAAAGAATCTGTGTCTTTACACAAATGTAATGTCTATCTTGAAACCTAAGATAAAAGTCAAATCCTATGGTGTGTTTAGTCCATTTGTTTTGGCAGGTTCAGTCAAATTCCTAATAACAGAGGAGTGAGGGTCCTTGTTCCTAAAAATATTTTGGCAGGACGACTTCTTTAAGGAGAAAAGGAGTTCCTCCATCTTACCTTTGACAGGTATTCGCTCTACCAACCAGATTGTTTGCTATTGCTCATTGAAACAGGGGATGCAGGTAATGAAGGTGAAAATGCTACAGGTGTTAGTGAGTTTCTGATTCATTTATTTATAGAAGATATTCTTATCCCTGGGAAGAAATGCTGGATGTACTCTGGTGATGTCATCTTTTGAAGGTAATGTTCCTAGAGGAGAAGGAGTTTGACCAAAAATTACAGAAAGTTAGTGTCAGAAGGAGAACAGGATTCCATGTCTGTTAATTCTCAGTCCTCACAGTGATGGTGGTAACAATACCAGCAGTAGCATCCTTATCACCAGCGTTACCACCATCATTGAGCCACAGTGCTGGTTACCACTTACTGAGCTGGCAGTTTATCCAGAATTGTGTTAAATGCTTAACTATGTGCTCTAACTCAGGGGTTAGGAAATAATTATGTCAAATGCTTAACTATGGAGGAATCCAACTCTTGATTTCACCTTAGGTCATGATCTCACAGTTTATGAGATTGAGTCCCATGTCATGCTCTACTCACAGCCCAGACTTTGCTTGGGATTCTCTCTCTCCCTCTTTCTCTCTCTGCCCCTCCCCCACCTCAAAATAAACATTAAAAAAATTAATGCTTAACTATTTGCTCTAACCCAGCAGTTAACAAACCAGGAATTTTCAAACACAGGCTTATGTTCTGTGTTGGTAAATAAAGTTTCATTAAGACACTGCTGTGCTCCTGTATTGCTTTGGCTGTTTTGGGGGCTGCAACAGCAGAGTTGAATAGTTGGGATGGAAATTGTCTGACCCACACAGCCTCAAATATTTACTGTCTGCTATTTTACAGAAGTTTTCTGACTTCTTTGTGCTGTTCCTGGCATCAGCCTGTGAAGTCAGCGCTTATGTTGTTATTTTATTGAAAAAATAGGGACTCAGACAGAAATCTACCCCCAAGACATACAAACCATTGAGATGGGATCCAAATTGAGGTCCATTGGCCTCCAAAATTTTCTTACCTATTCTTTGTATTATCTCTGATTAATTGGATTGATTCTATGGATCATATCATAATAAAGTAATATAGTGAACTTGAATATGGTGACATTTTTTCTCCCTTAAACTTTATTATAAGTGCCATTCTAAAATGGGGAACTGGTCCCTACAGGGTAATCGCATCACAATGGTGTATTTACTTTTAAAAGTAAATTATGTTTTACCGCAGTTGCTAAGTTAAGGAAATGATTATACTACCAGCGAAATGGATTTTATTAGTCCATGCTTTTTGCAGGACACCTGAGACTTGACTGGTAGGCAATGAGAGCATTGATTGCCCAGTGGGAATTTGAGCCCTGAGCTTGTACTCCCTGAAGCATACCTGTATGTATTTGCATGAGGTGCTTATTGCTCCAAATATTTCATTCACACAAGTATTTTGTGTTGCTTTTAAAAGTTCTAATTTGATCCTTTAACTCCGTGGATCTCAATCTCCATGGTATATTACAATCATATGGGAGTCCTGAAAAATGAAATTCCTAAGCCCAGGTCCCCCCTTCCCCTTCCATTAATTAATTGCTTGTTTACTTTTTTTTTTTTTTTTAAAGATGATTCTGGTGTGGAGGCAGTGTTGATAGACTCTGTAAAGAATGCTTTGCCAGGGACTCGATATTTGAAGGCATACACCCCTGAGTTAAGGGCTCCTTAGAAGCAGGCAAAATTAAAAATTTCTCCCTTGTATGAGCAACAAGAGACTTGTGAATGATTTTGAGATTTTCATTGCTCATGCTCTGTGTCCATTTCCAGTTTTCATTATCAGCTAGCTCACATTCACCTTACCTTTAGGAGAAAGGTCCAGATAGTATAGATGAAGTTAATATGAATTAGACACAATTAGGCATCAGTTATCTGGAGAGAGAGGAAAGTATGGATCATCCAAAGCTTGAGAAACTTAAGCATTGTTTCTTACTTAGAGAACCTGTGCTTCAGATTTACTAGGTGTCCTTGACAAATTGCAGATTTCTGAGTCCTGCCCCAGATCTACTGGATCAGAACATGTAGGGAGGATGCCCTGAGAATTTGTAAATGTGGTTCGTAGGCACACTAAGTTGTGAGAAAATAATATATTGAGTCATATGTTTCTATTGATGAGTGAATATTCCTATGTCAAAAGACAGGAGGCAGAGGAAAGAAGCACACAGGCAGCTGACAGAACATTCCACTGATCTTTATAAGATATACATGAACACACATGTTTTTTTCTACATGCAGGTACACACAAGTATATTTCATGTTGCCAAGTACAAGTGCACATGTACCTTTGTACCTGACATTCCTTTGAGTGTCAACTCAAATGTCATTCCTCCAGGGGGTCTTATCTTGATGATCATGGTTGATTTATGGCAGACACTTCCCTAATTTCATTCTTCTTTTTATCCATGCCTTGTGCAGTGTGACTTCGTAATTTCTTTCATCAGGAAGTATAGTCTGTTTCCCTTCCCTTTGAATCTGGGCTGACCATGGAGTGAACTCAACCTGGATTAGTCTTACTGAGCCCAGATCAGTGGAAATATTTACCTTTCCCCTCAATGTATGGGAAGTAATAGTTGCTATTTTAAGCCACTATATTAAAAGAAATACTTGCTTTTTTAAGTGAGTATATTCTGGGGTACTTTGTTACACAGCAATAGCTAACTGATAAAACCATCTTTTCAAAAAGCCTCACCTCGTTACCTCACCACTTTGTATGTCGTCTTCTGTGTCTTTCTCATATCTGAAATTAACTGCTTTTTTTTTTTTTTACTTTCTCATAAGAATGTAAATACATTAAGATTAGAGTTTCTTTTTGTCTTGTCTGATGCTGAATCTCCAATGCTCAGAGCAGTGCCTGGCTGATAGACACTTGGAAAATATTTATTGAATCAACAAACACCTTTCATACAGGCATCCCTTACATATGTTGTTGCCTAGTCCTATTTTCCTAAGGTTGATTATTAGAGAATGGTAAAATTTACTCTCAGGGGTTCTATAATAGGATAGTAGGATGTGGCTCATGTTTATGAAGAGTAATTAGAAAATACTAGCTTGGGAGATTCAGCTGCCATGGGTGCCCAGAGCTTGTCATGACAACTACACTATACACGTATATCTGACCTCCCAACTGGATCATGTCACATTTGGTTTTAGTTCCTAGTCCTGTCTGCTCCATTGGCTGATGTTAAAACTTGGGAAGTTGGGGAAACAGTGTAAAACTACTAAGTATTTTATTCAGGGCTTCATATTTTCCAGAAATCTATGGTCTGTGACACTCTGTCCATAGGCAATATTATTTGCTTTTGGTGCATTGAGAAGGAAATCTGCGGTATGATTTGTCCTTGGGAAGAACATTAAGTGCTGCGGAAAGTTTCTGCTCTTTTCTACCAGCTGAATGTTCCTGACAATGTGTCTCTTCTTTGGGTTACCTACTTGTTGCCTTTTCTTCTGAATCTTTCCTCTTTCCAGAAGTGATACACTCCAGTGATTGAGAATCTCCACTTCCGAAGCTGATTTCCAGAGTTGGCAAATGGGCTTACTGCTAAACATCTGTGTGACCTCTGGTTAATCACTTTGCATTTCTGTGCATCACTGAGGTAAGGATAGTCCCTACCTTGCAGGGCTATCATAAGAATAAATGATCTAATAAATGTAAATCCTTGGGACCACAGCCTAGGAATATAGTAAACAATATGTAAGTATTACCTAGTGATGTTATTATTATTTATTGTCAGTCATGCAATTTTGAACAAAATTGGAAAATCCATCTTAGAATCTAAAGTTGGTTATCAGATTGCTATAGTAGGGTCATTAATAACTATTAATTTTAATAATGATAATACTTGGATTTGATGACTGCTTACCATGTGATAGACTGGGTACTAAAACACTTTTTGTTCCTGCCTACTAATGCTTTTTACAACCGTATGCGGTAAGTATCTTATTATCATCTTACAGGTGAGGATGGTAACAGATCAGAGAGGTTTAGAACCTTGCCTAAGTTTGCATAGACAGTAAGCCAGGACTCAAACCTATGCAGTCTGACCCAATACACTCCAAACTACCTCTGACTACTCATAAATAAAACAAAATGTAGCAAGTTAGAAGTCACTTAACAGAAGAGACCACTCTTACTGATGATGCCATTTCTGTACAACTCTGGAAACCTACTTTTGCATCAGACTTAGGAATTTGTGAAGTATTTCAGCATGTGAATTACATTCCCCTGCAGTCCTCACAACAGTCTTGAGAGGTAAATGGCCTCCATTTTCCAGTGTGCTAGGAATCAGAGGTTGGAAAAATTCAGTCACTTATTTTAAATTCCACAGCCATGATGTGACAGCGCTTTAACATAATCCAGAGGTCCAAGGCCAAGTCCCACATTTTGTTGACAATGCTATGTTGAGATGATATCAATGACTTACTGATTTGTATTTTTCTAACTTCCATCTGTGTTATTTTAGGCTATGCTGGAATAGAAATCAATAATTTAGGACAATAGGCATTCTTTAAATTCATAGAAGCTTAAAATAGCACTATAAATGAGAGGATTAAGCTACTTAGAAGGACACAATATTTTTGGATACTTTGGAGAAATCATTGCCTCTATCCAACTATCATTTTAGAGAAATCAATTTGTTAAATCTGTTAATTAAACAAAATCTTTAGATCCTAAGTATACTCCTTGGTTGCAGCCTAATGTCACATAACTGTAGAACGATGTTTTCTAAAAGGTTAATTAAAACAGGTTTTAAGTAGAAAACAATTAGTAAAGCTTTATAAAATGTAGTATTATATTTTTAAAATCTTTTTTTCTTAATTAGAGCATGAGTAGGGGAGAAAGGCAGAAGGAGAGAAAGAGAAAGTCTTTCTAGGTGCCTCTAGAATTTTTTTACTTAAGACTTTTTAGAGCCTTTACTATTTTAATGTGGACTATGAAGCTCTGAAAGGAAATAATATATACAGCCTAACAAGTTGTTTGGCCATGGGACTCCTTAGAATAGGGGTTGGTACATTACAGCCCAGGGGCCAAATCCAGTTGTGACTTGTTTTTGTTTACTCTATGAGATAAAAACTTTTTTTTTACATTCTTAATGGGTTCAAAAACAAAGAAGAATATGGAACAGATTGTATATGACTTACAGAGCCTTTAATATTTACTACCTGGCCTTTCATTGATATATGCAGGTGAATCACTCATCAAATGTGGTGTCTCTTCTCCCATTCTTTAAATGTGGGATGGCTTGAGAGTTCTTTGACACCAATGACATGGCAGTTTTAGATCTAACCATTAAGAAACTGTAGTTTCTTAGTCTCTTGTAATCCTGAGGCACCATGTAAAAAATTCAACTACCCTGCTAGAGAGACCGCACTGATAGACCCCAAGACTCCTTGAAGAAGAGTGTCTCCAGTCTTCCAGCCATCCCCTCAATGTACTAGATGCTAAGTGAAACCAGCTTAGACCCTAGAGACCAAGCCAGATGTCAGTGGAATATCAGTAAGTGCTTGTTGATGCCATGTGGAGCAGAATAATTGGCTAGTTGAGCACTGTCTGAATAGGATGCACATGATGATGATATAAGAAAAAATAGTGGATATTTTAAGCTATTTTAGAACAACTTCATGAGCATCTTCATCCTTGCCATCATTCTGGAAACAATTTCCAGAACTGGCTTCTCAAGACACTCACTTTGAGAAAATCTGATTTTGGAATATAATCCCATCTCACAATTTGGTATTTTTATTAAATTACACAGATCATCCACAAATTGTATAGATTAGTGAGGTTTAACCTAGTGATACAATTATTTTTATCAAATATTTTTATCAAAAGTTTGTTCATTTATTTTGAGATGGAGAACACAAGAAAGGAGATGGGCAGAGAGAGAGAGAATCCTAAACTGGCTCTGTGTTGTCAACATGCAGCGTGATGTAGGTCTTGAACTCATAAACTGTGGGATCATGACCTGAGCCAAAATCAAGAGTCCAATGCTTAACCAACTGAGCCACCCTGACGCCCCACTAAATTTTTCATTGTTCATAGAACACACCATGTCTTCTAATACCTTGTGACTTTGTACATGCTATTCCTTCTTTGCTAAGCACATGCTTTTTGATTTAATGCATGTCTTCTCACATGGCATCTCCAACTCTTAATTAATCTTCTTTGCTTCTCAGACTGCCCAGAAAGAGACTGTCTAGGCATGTATATGTCTGTTATATTTCTTACTACATTGATAATAATTTATTTTCCCCAGATGATTTTTGTTTACCGGAGCCCCAGTTTTTTGAGGTGTTTTTTTATTGTTTGCTTGTTTATGAAACGGGAAAATCGTGCCTACATTCAGGCTTATTGTGAAGACTCAACAAGATGGAGTATATGTAAGTAACTGGCATGTGCTAACAAAAGAAAAACTCACTGTAAATCATTGTCTCTATTTAATGTCCATGGATTACTGCTCTCCCCTTCCCCACCTCCTCCAACACATTCTGATCTAGTCTCAGGTAGGCAGTATGCCTCTGACACTGTCCTATCCACAGTGCATTGTACTTTCTAGTCTTATCATTTACATTGACTACTTAGTATTTTTTTGGTTGGACAACTAGCCACTGGGGAAGAAAATACTTAAATAGAAAACACAACTGCAAAAGTCCTCCTTTAATTTTGGAACATTATAATGTACAGAAAACAACATGCTAGGTGTGGTCATTTGTCCATCTCCATTGGTGGTAACTGTACATAAGGCCATTTCCCCTGTGAGTTATGTTTTCTTGGTGGGCAGCCAAGGACAAGTCTAGACTCAGTTCCAGTTGTTCCCCAAAATGACTCAGTGTCCTTCTTGCAACAAGGGAAACACATAATGAACTCACACTCTTTGCTAGTGTCAAATTTAAGATTGATTTTTTTTCTCTTCTCTTCTCTTCCCTTCAGACTCTTCATTTGCTCATGGTTTGTTGTGTTTTTTCCATGTACATGGTATATATTAAAAAAAACAGATACGGTTTCATTGAGTGGTTCTTGCATTCCCTCCTAATTGACTTTTGAGGTGCTAAGTTTTTTCTTAATGTAACTTATGGTGAAATCAGCTGAGGTTTTATTTATAAGATTTTGTTTTCCATTGTCATGTGAAATGACTTGGAGGGAACACCAGTGGGAGTCCCTTGGGACAAGCTGGATTGGTGGGCAGAAGCTGGTTGCTTATGTGGGCCTTCTTATCCCTCTGCATCTTTGAGAGAGGTGTGATTGGGCTAGAGTACATCTGGATGTGTCACGGAGCCCTGCAAAAGCAGGATTCCACTCCTTACTGCTCTCCCCTTTAGAGGACCAGAAATGATAGGACCAGAGATAATAGAATTGTTTGGATTTAAGGCAGCAGAGGCTTAGGCAGCAGATTTTTAGGAAAGTCCCATGGGATACCAGCTGCTCAGCACCTGGAAACATAGGCAAACATATCCTATGGCAGAGTGGCTCATTAAAGCAAGATGGCTGCTTGATGGCTCCCAATCCTATGGAAGGTTGAGTTTATCTATGGTCCCTCTGGATAAGGTGGGGAAGCCAATAACCAGAGAGCCTGTTGCCAAGCAACCTAGAGAAGGAACCTGGAATCATTTAGTGGACAGCCCTGCTTGTATGCATATGCATTTTTGTTGCTGCTGTTCTCCATCATGTGTATCTATAAATCCAAAGCAAGGTGATCAGTGTTGTATTTATTACACAAATAAGTCCAAATAGTCTATATCCAGATGAAAAAATAAAACATTTAGTATTTCATATCTGAAAGGGTACTGAGAAAATGTACTAAAAAAAGGGTACTAGGGATGGATTTAAAGGAGAAATCTGAATCTTTGACGCCCTCCCTCCCATTTTCTATTGCTTTTATTTCATTTTTGCCATGTATATTGTATTTGCTTCAGTCTCTATGATGCTAATGCTGTAGATTTTTCAGTATGGGTTGCTGAATGTCTGTATCATAAAGCAGTCTACTCCTATTTCTAGTAGTAGACTATATATTGCTGAAACACATACTCACATTTATAAATCAGCTAAGATGATGGCAGGAAAGAGTGCTAGTTCTAAACAAAGAACCTATAGCAGAAGATACTGGTGCTCTGCCCATATTGTCTCAGCCCTGAATTGAGCCATCCACATCTGCTCTTGTGTATAAGGATATTTTCTAGTGACTGAGTCCATTCTGCTTCTGTGCATGGCAGAAAGAAGTATCAGAAAATAAATGCTTCCTGAGATCAGTCCTCTACAAGTGAGCAATGGGGATACTGCTGCCTCTCTGCTGGGATAATTTGGGGGCTCAATTCTGTATTGGTGTTAAGAGTTTTCTAGTGAGAATGTTCTAGTTACTTCAACAGTAACTAGATGATATGCCCTCTGTTGTCCACATGTTTTTCTGTTTCTCTTTTGCATCCATTACTGAATTTCCCCCCAAATAAACAACTAGTTCTCTTATTTTCTCAGAATCTGCTGCTGAGGGAAATCAAGCCAAGACGTGCTCAGTGAAAAACTGTATCTAAGAACCCATGTGTCTTGGCAGAGAGCCCAGAATCTAAAAAAATTGAGCAGAAAGGTCCCATGAAAAGATAGCATGACTAGGATACCAACCTTTAGAGGAAATCCAAGAATTTGCACCGATGGTACCAATATACCCCCCAATACAGCTAATTTTGAAGCTAGAAACCTCATGGAATCACCCATTAGAGTAGATTTGCTGATAGTCTCTTTCTCAGGATCAGATTCTCAGCCTGTAAAATCTTCTTGATCTTTCTTTATTCATTTAGAAAGAGGGTGCACATGAGTAAGGGAGGGGCAGGGAGGGGATGGAGAATCCCAAACAGGCTCCACAATGTCAGCATGGGGCTCAAACTCCATGTTTTTATTTGGTGGTTCTGAAAGGGGTCTGCATACAGAAACAGACCTTGTCCTACCGGCTGCCTGGCCCTTCAGAGATGTTTAAGAGCTAAAAATGGCAGTCTCAGTACAGCCAGTTAACTAAGAGTTTTATTACTTTTAATTAAAAATACATGGTATGCATAAATGAAAGTCAGGTCATGACTTTTACTGAGCTCCCCAAATATCCTGCCATCTCTACAGAGTCCTCTGAGGTCTGGCATCTCAGTGTACTCAAAGAAGGAAACTTGTTAACGACTAAGGTGACAAATGGATCTCATGTCGTCTAAATCCCCTATTTTCTTTGGGTCAGTATTTGTATTATCATACAATACAGTATTATCATAGTACTGTAAGGCTGCTAACCAAAATGACTCCAATTCCTCATTTTCTTTAATCAGTCTCAATGTGATGTTTGCTCTCTTTTGCTAGCATGCAGGGAAGGCTTAAAGTTAGCTCTTGGTGGGGCTTCAGGCAGAAGAGAAAGTGTGGAATTGGATCTGGGGGATACAAGGAAGATGCCAATAATGGTGGGTTTCTAACTTTTGATTGGTGGGATCATTCACAAGGAGAGACAACATTGAAATAAGACCAAGCCAGGCATGATATTGATGAGTTTGGTATTGGACCTGTTGTGTTTGAGGGGTCTTCAAGAGATCCAAAAAGAAATAAGATGTATGTATTTGTATATACAGCAAAACCTTGGTTTACAAGCATAATTCGTTAGGGAAACATGCTTATAATGAAAAGTACTTGTATATCAAAGTACTTATTTCCCCATAAGAATAATGAAAACTCAGATGATTCTTTCCACAACTCAAAAATACTCATATAAAGAGGATTACAATAATGTAAATACTGTAATACAATACAAAATAATAATGAAAATACAAAATACAAATAAAAATAAACTATCCTGCACTTACCTTTGAAAATCTTCATGGCTGGTGTGAGGGAGACAAGAGAGAGGAGGGTTATTGTGTAGGATGACTTTTACTAATGGATGTTGACTATAGTACAGCATTAATAAACTCTTGTCATATACTGTATTTAATGTAACTGCCAGTAAGGCAGCAGAAGAAAGGGTCTATATGTGCAGGCTGCCTGACTAGAATGAAGCAAACATTCCTAAGCTTACTCTTATATGGAAAAGCAAAGGACTGTCCATAGGTGCTTTGAAGTGACAAAAACAAAAAGTACTAGTGCCAGTTGTGGCACCTTCCATCATCTAAAAAATGACTGATTTCTGCCAAACACCGTGCCCGTGGCCTGAGACCAAGCGTCTGAGCATGGGAGCTGATAACCCATAACACCTCAAAGAGAGAGAGAGAGAGAACCACTGGCTCAGTTGTGATCATGTGATATCCAGCATCATATAGTACTCATATTGCAAGACTTCACTCTTTTATCAAGTTAAAATTTATTAGAAGTGTTTGCTTGTCTTGTGGAACACTTGCAGAACAAGTTTCTCAGAATCCAAGGTTTTACTGTATTCTGAAACTTTGGGGAGAGATTTCAGAGAAGAAATTTCTAAGTCCTTTGCAAATAGGTGATAATGGATAAGATAATTTAGGGATATAGTATATAAGTATAAGGACATCAAAGACCCTTAGACTAGGTCTTGATGAAATCTCACATTTATTAGCTGGATAGTGGAAAATGAATTTGTAAGAAAAAAATCAGAGTGATCAACAAGAAGGGTAGGAAGAAATCCCAGGAGATTACTATATCTTAGAAACAAAGAGCAAAAGAACATTTTGAATATAAAGGACTGATCAGTACTGATGAGTGTAGTTGAGAAGCCTAGTCAGAGCCTTTGTATTTATTTGGAGGCCTTTGATAAACTGTATAAGGTCATTCTAGGAGGTGAAGGAAAAATCTCAAGTTTTTGTGTATGTATGCTACTGTGGTTCCAAAATCAAATCTAGAAGAGAAATTTCTGTATATTCAGACCATGGCAACTTCATTTAAATAAAAATGCAAATTACTGTGATGATGATTTTATAAATAAGCAGACTTTTGTTATTTGTAAATTCTGATCAGTGTAGGAATTTATTTTCTACCCACCCTTCTCAAATCATACTTTGCATTCCTCTGCCCAATAGCCTCCGGAGGCAGCCTTTTGCTTACAGTATGGCTACATTCTATAAAATTTTTTACCAAACTGCTGCTCATATTCTCTCCCATTTCTTTGAGTCCAGACAGAAAAATTCTCTGTTTTTAAGGACTATTGTAGTTAGATTGAATCCACCTAGATAACCCAAGAGAATCTCTTATTTATATAAAAAAAAATTGTGTTTGTTTATTTTTGAGAGAGGGGGAGAGGGACAGAGAGAAAAGGAGACCTGGAATTCAAAGCAAGCTCCAGGCTCCAAGCTGTCACCCCAGAGCCCAATGTGGGGCTCAAACCATTGAATGCGAGATTGTGACCTGAGCTGAAGTCAGAGGCATAACCGAATGAGCCACCCAGGTGCCCCAGTCTCTTGACTTTTAAGGTCTCCAGCCTTCAATAAATTTTCCAGGTCCTTTTTCCAAGTAAAGTAACATAATTCCAGTTTTTTGAGGATTGGGACATGTGGATCTGGGGATGGAGTGTTTCTCTGCCTGTACAACATGCAACTCCTGAGGAGGGAGTGTTATCCTGCCTGTGCAACATGCCTGTCCTCCTTTCTCCTCTGGTGTGCCCCTGCTTAACCTTTAAATTCCAGCTCAAGTGTCACTTCCCCTTTGCACACTGTACTGATGTTCCCACCTCCAGGAAGATCAGTGACACCCTTTCTGTATTTCCTCAAGCCTTTGACCATAACTTTTAGTTTTATTCACATTGTTGCATTACTATTGATGCATTTGCCTCTACCAGAATGCTAGAGAGGTTTTGAAGATAGAAATGACTTATTTACTCATCGATGTCTCCCCAGTGATAAGTTCAAGCCTAGCATAAGCAGTGAATCCTTAGTTCCTTTGAAAACGTAGGGCCCAACCATAATCTAGAATACCCCCATTTCGTTGACCTCTTATCTTTCATTTTCTTACCTTTCTCTGTCTTTTCCTTCCTCCTCCTTCCCACAAGTGCAGATCCCCTTGGGCTGTAAAAATAACTTTGTCCATACTCACAGAAGAAATGAATCAGCATTTCATTTCCATCTTATATTGTATTCAGTCCCATATTTGACACCATCCCAGAGTCCGTGTAATTCAGATGATGGAGAATCCAGATCTGCAAACATCTGCTGAGTAAGCTGTGCCTACCTTCTCATTTGAAATATTTTATTTAATATTTCCAAAAACCTCTTGTGATGGGTATGATCTTTCAGCAGGGGGCTCAGATAAGTGGGGAAAGGGAGACTTTTAATCAAGGTCCTCGGTTTCTGGGACCAGGACTCTTCTATCCATATTGCTTCAACTTGTATTATTTTAAAATTACTCTCTGTCTCCAGAGAGTCCCTTGCTTCCTGTCATCTTTGTTGCTGTGACAGGCAAGTGTGAAGTTCAAAGACATCTCTCTGTCTTCCTACCCCGACTGTGTTTCCTGGCTCCTGGATTCACTGACATAGGTACCATTCCTTCCATCACACCAGTGTCTTTCAGATGCCTCTGGTTCTTCATAGTCTCTCTGCTTCAACGTGTCAGATCAGGTTCTGTGGGATACATGAGAATTGATGGATTTTTAGGCCAGACTTTGTCAGAAGTAAGAGATAGGCAAACAATCTAGGCAGGGGCATCCTAGGTCTCCTCAGAGGAACCCTGGGTACAACCTGGAGGATTGTGAATAGAGAAAAGAAGTGTCCAAGGGAGAGAGTGATAAAGAAAAAGAACAAAAGTAGACTAGGGAGCACATTTTGCCTTAAGATATCAGGCAGCAATCTCCTCCTGTGTGAGCCCAGAGAGAGGACTTTGCCTTGGGTCTGTCATAAAAGATTTATTTGCCTTTAAACTCTGAACCTCTTCTATAATAGGCAACTTTGAGAAGGTTTTTTTTCTTCTTTTTTTTCCAAACACAAGTAAGAAGTCAGATTTTTAAAAGACATTTTTCTTTTAATTTAGTTCAGTGTCCTTGAATTTACGTGTGAATTGAGGCATCATCTACACAGCTTGTTCTCTCTTTCATTAGATTGTAGGATCTGCCAGGCAGTCTCCTTGCCCCTATTTGGGGAGATGTTAATGCAGTGTTGCTTACTCTTTCTCATTCTCAGAGCCTGTTGGTACTTCCCATATCAAAAGATATACAATACACCATTTAAATTTTGCCTCAGAAATGGTATTAACTGGCATTTATGTCATGAAAAGGAGAGATTAAATTGTTCTATATTTTTTTAAACCTGTGGCATAGCTTTGCAAGGAGTGCACCTAAAGGGATGCAGTATTCATAAGAGTAAGTGTAAGGACACAAGTCTAAATCAAACTGACTACATGACAGGCTTTAAGTTTCCCCTCTAAACTAGAAGGCCTAAGTTTCAGCTTCCCCAAAACTATCAGGCAGTTACATATTACCCAAGGCAGGAGAAATCACCCTTGCAACACCCAATCAGGAAAGGCCAGCGACCACCCTCCACATTACTAAGAGAGAGGCCTATAGATAGAAACTATAGATAGGACCCTGTTACCTAATGTTAAAGTTAACCCGTTAGTCGCTGAACAAGACCCTAGGCTTGTTCTGTGATTGGTTGAATTTAAAGGTACTCTAAACGTTGTAATTGGATCCCTCCAAAAGTAACGAATACTCTAGACAATGTGTATGGTCAAACCCGCTGTGAATAATGTTGTATAATTATGATTGGATCACTGTTTCCCTGCCACAACTTCTGTAACTCTCCCATCACAAACCCAATAAAAACCCTACTCTGCCTTTGCTCGGGGCTCACAGCATGGATCCACTGCGCTGGTAAAGTCTGTGAGCCCGAGCTCAAGCCCGTAATAAAGCCCTTTGCCTTTGCATGCGTGACTCGGTCTCCCTGGTGGTCTCTGGTCGTTGAGGATACTGCGATCTGGGTATAGCATAAGGTATCCTCCCAGGTAAGCACAAAATCCCATCAACTAAACTGGGATCAAGGAGAGAACAGAGACCAGAAGTCTATAAATTTCATGCTTACTGATGCAATTTCAAAATTGTTTTCTTTTTCTCAGCACGTGTTCATTTTTATGTGCCATCTTCTGCTATGGAATAATGGGCATGCACTGAGGGACAGGCATGAGATTGATTCTTAAGTGTGGTTTGTCACTTATTAGATGTATATGGCCTGGGTTCAGGCACACACAACTTAATAATGATGGAGCCAGAACTAGGTTCTGTCTAATCCCAATTTTTCTTATATGGAAAATGCATTTAATGTGGGAGTTGGACCATACAGGGGTCTTGAATATTTATTGTAGTAAGCTTTTGTTTCTCTGTCTTTAATCTCTTTTCTTTTTAACCTATCCCTCCTTCACAATTATAAAGGTCCATCTAGAATCTGTTCATCAATAATCATGAAATTCCATTATATGCCTTTAAAAAATATTTTTAGGGGGCACAAATCTGGCTCAGTTGATAATGTTCCTCTTGATCTCAGGGTCATGAGTTTGAGCCCCACATTGGGTGTAGAGATTACTTTCTTAAAAAAAGGTTTTTTAGATCACATCCAACTGTTATCATTGCTTTACCTGTGCTCCTGACTCAGAGACAGACTGCTTTTGCATGTGAAGTGAATGTGGGCAAGGAGTAGGAGGGTGTGGCTGGGTTCACAGACTGTCCTTGGCTCTGAGAGCCTCCTTTCATACTGCCTGGGGTGCTCCCATAAACAAGAACAACATGCACGTGAATGAAAAGAAACCAGCCTCTGAACTTCCCAAGGAACAGGTACACTGTTGTGAAGTTGGATATGTCCAAGGAACTTGGTTATGTTGAAAGGACGAAATGGGGTGTTTGGAAATAAGTGTCAGCATTAATATGAACTTGGTCATTGGGGGGCAGTGCAAAGGATAGTATTGGCTGGAATTGGAAGGACAAAGTAGTGTTGTTGGTATTCCTGATTTCCCCAACTGCCTTAGAGAGGTTCCCACCAGCATCACCCTGTGTACTGTATTCTAAGATTGTCTCTCCTCTTTCCTCATGTTCAAGGGTTTACCTCTAACTCCCCAGCTCTTCAGCACACACCCCATACTCTTGAGCAAACATAATCTCTCTCCTAAGAGCTACATTGGAAGGCAGGATGACCTCATTTTGAGCCACCGCTCTGCCACTGGGCATTTTTTTAAACCTATTTCTTAGTTTCTTCATTCACAAGGAGGAAGAAGTGCTTATCATTAGGATGATCCTAGCAGAAGATGCTATTTATTAAATGCTTACCTGATGCAAGGATTTAGGGTAAGCAGAGCACAGAGATTTCCAATTAATTCATTTCTTAGAAAATCTGGTCATAGTAGACACCATTATCTGCATCTTACAAAGAGGAAATGTGAGATTTACTAAGCATGGGGTAATTTATACAAGGCCACACAAGTGATGGAAAAGCCAGGATTGAAACCAAGCCCTGGGGCGCCTGGGTGGCTCGGACGGTTGGGCGTCTGACTTCGGCTCGGGTCACAGTCTCATAGTCAATGAGTTTGAGCCCTGCACTGACAGCTTAGAGCCTGGAGCCAGCTCCAGATTCTGTGTCTCCCTCTCTCTGTGCTCCTCTCTCATTCATGCTCTGTCGTTCTCTCAAAAAATAGATAAAAACATTTAAAAAATAATAAAAAAAGAAACCCATCCCTGCCAGGTTTTACAGCCTGAGCTCTTGACTATTGTATTGGTTTCCTATGGCTGCTGTAATAAAGAATTACAAACTGGGTAGCTTAAAACAATAAATATATCTTCTCTCTGTTCTGGGGCCCAGAAGTCTGGAATTGAGAGGTTGGCAGGGCCAAGCTCCTGAAACCTCTAAGATAATCCTGCCTTGCCTTTTCTAGTCTCTGTTATGTGCTGGCAGTCCTTGGTTTCCTTGGTTTGCAGATGTTGCACTCCATCTGCATGTCTTATGATGCTTTTGTCACAGTTTGACTGCTCTTTCTGCATCAATGTCCAAAGTTCCCTTTTGTTTTAAGGTCACCTGGGCTCTTGGATTAAGGGCCCACCCTACTCCAGTAAGATCTCATCTTAACTAATTACATTTACAATGGCCCTATTTCCAAATAAAGTTTCATTCTAAGGTACTGAAGTTTAGGACTTCAGGACTTCAGCACATCTTTTTGGGAAATAGGATTCAACCTATAACACTTAGAGTGTTGAAACAAATGCCTGCAGAGTTGTCATGAAAAATAAAGGAAATAATAAATATGAAGTATCTGGCATGCAGTAGACTTTAGAAATTGCTCATTTTTCCAATAAGATGATTTTAGGAGATAATTCATTAATCCAAAATATATATTCCAAAGGTGTGAATTAGAAGTAAGGTGGCTGGCCATTGACAAAATGTTTTTTGGGCATGTATCCTTTTGAAATGCATTTATACCAGGAAGGGTATTTCCTATTTGGTTTTCTCTTCGATTTAATTAATTTAAGGCACTGTAAGTATTAAATTGCAAGCCCATTTCTTTTGTCTTTTCAGTAATTTTCTTGTTAAAATTAAAAAGAGTAAGCAAAGATGTATTTCTTCTACCACATGATGAATTGGAAACATAGGCATTCCAGAAGGGGAAATATGTAAAAGCTAGGGACTCCCATCATCCAGTTTAAGGGCGCTGTCATTATCAAGGAAACATTGTCCAATAATCAAAAGATGATGTCGAAATAGTTTAAAATTTTCACCTGAGTTTCTAATAGAGGGAAATAGTGCATTGCATTAATTCTTAGAATTTTCTTTAATTGCTATTCATTTCCTTCATGACCAGAAAACCTCTGCTCCTTCCCTTCTAAATTCCATAAATTCCTTCTCTCCAGGGGCTGACCTAAGGCCTCCTGTACCCTCCTCCCCATGTTTCCAGTTTTGCTACTTTATTTGATTCTTCAGATACAGCATGACAATCCCTCAAAAGTCCAATTTGACAATGGCAGGACCATGAGTAAAAGAAACAAATTGGGAAAAATCCAAAAGCAAAGGGTTTGTTAAGGACATGTTGGGAATTAGTCAGCTTATTTTGTCTCCTTGCATATGACAGTGAATTATCTTAGGGTGGAGATAATGTTAAGCTTGTTTCATGTATCAGTCCTGCTAATTTTCCAGGAGGTAGAAATAGAGGCATCTATAGAGCATCAATCTGGTGGCTGAGTATTTTCTCCATACAAGGCATGGTGCTAATCACTGGGGAAGTTCAGATAGTTGTTACAGTGGCATAACAATTGTTAAGTCCAAGATTTGAATGCACAGTGGGTTTCCAGAGTCTCCTGGATATGCCAGCACTCAGAGCCAGCTCAGAGCAAAATGAGATAGGAAGCAAATATTGAGGTCAAGTGCACCATAGTGTCAAACATTCACTATTTAACCTGAAGGGACATTCTTTAGGCTTGGGTCACAAAGTCTTGGATAAAGTTAGGGACTTCATGAATCACAAATTTATGAATGACACAAATTTGGAAGAAATTTAAAAAATATGAGATATTAGAATTAGGTTCTAAATAATTTCAGTTAGCTGGAATAGTGGGTCTCATCTAGAAGATTAAATTTAAGAAAGATGAATATAACTTCATGAGTATAGGTCCAAAAAAATACTCTAACTGCCAAGTACAGGAACAGGGACTGTAGGGCATCATTTAGAAGCAGCCCAATGAACAATGACAGGGGGTTTCAATTTGCTGCCTTTCCATCAATTTTGATTCATCACTGTGATGGCAGCATAAAAGTAAATATCTGATATATCCTTGGTGCTCACAGAACTGAGGAGCAATTTATAGAGTATTTTGTTCAGTTCTCTTTGTTATGCCTTAAGATAAAAAACATTGAAAAACTGGAACATGTGTACTGGGGAGCGTGCTGAGTGGCAGGGACAAAATTGAGTCTTCTCAGAGAGGGCAGCTTGGCCTGGAGAAGAGAAGATCATCTGTTGGGTGACCACAGGTCAGAGAGCAGAGTTTGGTTTCTTGTGGGACTAGAAAGAAGAATTAGGGCCAATAGTAGATGCTATAATAAGGTAGATTTTAGTTTGGAAGACACCTTTTAAGTGTGACCCATATATCAACTAAGATTTTCCTGCCAATTCAGGTTATTATAAACCTGTTCCTCTGCCTGTGGAAACCTAATATTATCACCAAATTTATATGACTCCTTTTGTATGGTCACAAACAGTTCAGTTACAAAGCTTCTGTGTTCATACAGACTTTACTGAAGATTTGGAAAGATGAAGAGAGTTAAACCATAGCATTTAAAAATAGTTTAAGTTCAGTATTAGATATTCCTATTTTTAACTATTCCTAAGTCAGTTCCACAGGATCTGTATTCCAGGATCCAGTACTCCACCCAGTTGTTTAACATTCTTTTCCTTCTTCCATATTCCCCCTTTCTCTCACCCCTCTCTTTCCATGTAAAGCTATTTATCTTTGTCTTTTCTTGTTGTGGCTCCCACAAACTCCTATCCACAGGGTCACATCTTCCTCAGGTAAGGGAATTAGTAAATGTCTTAGTCCATTTGGGCTTCTATAACAAAGATAACATAGACAGGTAGCCTATTAACAATAAACATTTATCACAGTTAAAAATGCTGGCTGATTCAGTGTCTTGTGAGCCCCCACTTTGTGGTTCCTAGCATTTTCTTGGGTTTCCACATGGTGACAGGGTGAGAGAACTTTCTAGGGTCTCTTATAATGACACTAATCTCATTCATGAAGGATCCAACCTCATGACATAACCCCATCCCAAAGTTCCTACCTCCTAATACCATCACATTGGGGATTAGGTTTCAGGATATGAATTCTGAGGAATACAAATATTGAGTCTACAGCCTAGAGATTTGCCACAACACTATTACCCCCTATCAGAATCTCTGGTCATAGTTGTTTATCTAATCCATTGTTTGATCTCCTCCCTTTGCAAGTTGAATCACTATAAGAAGGAAATGAGCTACTCAGGAAGTACTAACTCCATCCTGCCAGGGTGGTAAAACTTGTAATCCCTCTGGGTGACTGTCAATCTGGAATCTGGTGGTGGTACTCCAAGCCTCCACTGTAAGGTAGGAACTGGTTGGTCTCTCAAAAGACCATTAGATCTGATAGACCATCATTCTCTAATTAGCACTAGGTTGTGAATGGCCAGTAATTGTTTGGTGTGGACTCTAAAGCCATGAGGACAGGAGTCATTCTTATGTTGATTTTAGTTATTCATTTAACAAGTGTGTGTTGAGCCTTCCTCCAGGCCTTTTAGGGTGGTAGGAATACAATATAGGGTGAAATAAGACACCTCATGGAAATAAGAGTCTTGGTGCTGTAGACTGAATGTTTGTGTTGCCCTCAAATTATATATTAAGTCTTAAACCCAAATGTATTGGTATTTGGATGTGGGGCCTTTGGGAGGTGATTGGGTGATGGGGATGCTCATGAATGGCGTTACTGATTTTTTAAGAGAGACCCGAGGAATCTCCCTTGTCCCCTGTACCACTTGAGAACATAGCAAAAAGACAGCAGTCTATGAACCAAGAAGCAGGTCCTTGCCAAGACACACTGCCAGTGCCTTGATCTTGGACTTCACAACAGTCAGAACTGTGAGAATGAGAAATAAATTAATGTTGTTAATAAGCTACCCAGTCAGTAGTATTTTTATTAAAGTATCCTGACCAGATTAAGACACTGTACTGCTAGGAAGGGGTTCATCTGTGTCTTTCAGAAAGACCCATGGTAGATACTTGGTGGAAAAGAAACCTAGTGGGTACCTGAACTTAGTCCTTGGAAGGATTCAGGCTTACATGGCTTAATATGTTTGTTAAGGATGTGTGTGTCCAGACTCGTGTCTTCTTCCCTGTTGGAACATTGGACTAAGACCACACTCTCTCACGTTCAGTGTCTGATATCCTGCTTGTTCTCAGATCTATTGTGGTAGGAACCCCTCCCTAAGGAGAGAGAAAAAAAAGAGGAGAGAAGACTTTAAGGTCACCTAGATATGTGCCTAGGTGCCTACATTCCCCATGGCCTTGTAAACTGAGACAACTTAATCAGACTTCATGTTTATATGTGTTACCATATGTAGGAGACAAATAGAAAATGCATAAAAAAAACTATGCCATGTGATGTGGGCCGCTCAGTTCTTTGGGTACGAACCCAACTGAGCAGTGCCGGCACGAATAAAGTTGTTTCCTGGAAAGAAAAGCCTCAGTATCACGACTCTCTGTGTGAGAATCCTGCAACACTATGGCTATTTAGTGGCCATGCATTTAAGTTGTATAATTATGAGGAATATTCATACTTACAGAGGCTGCAGGTTGATACACTTGACAGAATTATCTCTGGGAGTCTCCTGGTACAGGAATTGTGATATATTAATAGAGTAGAAAATGACTAGATTCCTCTAGGAGAAACCCTTTGACTTCCCTTTGGAAGCATGGCATAGGCAGCCTCTTTATAATGCAATTCCCAGAGGCAGGTGTTTGAAGAATTTTGGGTTAAAGATGTGTGATGAGGTAAAATGATGAACAGAAATGTCTCAGGTAAGCACAGCACATCTAGGCAACTCACCTTGCGGGTCCTGGAATGTTTAAAATGGTAGTGTTTCTTTAGTGTGAAGAGAGGCTAGGACCCAAGGAGGAGAAGGGACTTCTAAACAATGTATCAATTGGGCTTTACAACTGAAATCTCTGCAAGCATTTTGGCAGAAAAAGACTTAATCTGGGGACTTAGGTGCACACAAACTCATCAGCCAGGGTTGAAGTTGTGGTTCTAGACTGTGCCCAGAAATGGCTCCCTCACTGTGAGCTAATGACCTATAGATATGGAGGCCCTCCACTTTCATGGCCTCTCCTGAGGCTCTGGGAAGAACCCTAGCAATTTATATTGCAAACGTATATTCCTTTTCATAAAGGGCTTTCCTCATAATGAAAGTAAGCATTAGCCCAGCAACGCATGGTTAGGTCCCTGTCCCAGAGGACTAAGAATCAGTAATCTTGTTCTTACCTCTGGAGCCACTCCTGGAGTTAGGAGATTAATAAGATCTTTCCTCCACAACCACAAAGGTCACAAAGCAGGAAGGATGCAAAATTGCACAGTGTCCCCTCCTATTGTGAACAATGGCTCTTGGCACCCAGGAAAAAGAATAGACACTGAAAAGCTGTAACCTTGCTTTCTAGGTAAATGGAGCAGAAAGATAGTTTCATTTTCCTTTGATTTTCTTTTCCCTTTACCACTATGACATATCCCCCTCCAAGGCAAGAAGCAATCTAGAGGTACTAGTATAGATACACCAGCTTTCTTTTGTTTTAGGAGACAATCAAGTGTATTCATCTCCTGGAGCAGCTGTAACAAATTACCACAACTGAATGGCTTAAAACAATAAAGTTCATTGTCTCACAGTTCTTGAGCCCAGAAGTCTGAAATCACTAGGCTGAAATCATGGTGTCTGTAGGGTTGTACTCCCTTTGGAGACTGTAGGGGAGAATCCTTTTCTTGGCTCTTGCAGCTCCTGGTGGTTGCCAGCATCCCTTGGCTTGTGGGTGCATCACTGCTGTGTCTCCCCAATCATATGGATTTCTCCTACTCTGTATCACATGTCCACCAGCTCTCCTTTTACAAAGATGTGTGTGATAGCATTTAGCGCCTGCCTAGATAATCCAGGATAATTACCTCATCTCAGAATCTTTAATTTACTCACATCTGCAAAAACCCTTTATTTCCAAATAAGGTAACATTTACAGACTATAGAAACTAGGACCTGTTCTCTTTGGGGCCATCATCCAGCCTGCTACACTTTTTACTTGGCACCTTTCTGTGCCTAGTATTTCTTTTTCTTTCTTTTTTTTTTTTTTTACTTCACCCAAAGTTTGTTTTTTTTTTCTTTTTTGTAATAGTTTATTGTCAAGTTGGTTTCCATAGAACACCCAGTGCTCATCCCCACAAGTGCCCTCCTCCATGCCCATCACCCCACTTCCCCTCTCCTCCACCCCCATCAGTCCTCAGTTTGTTCTCAGCATTCAAGAGTCTCTCATGGTTTGCCTCTCTCCCTCTCCCCCACTATTATTCCCCTTCTTCTCCCCCATGGTCCTCTGTTAAATTCCTCCTAATCCACCTATATGTGTAAACATATGGTTTCTGTCCTTTTCTGCCTGACTTATTTCGCTCAGCATAACACCCTCTAGTTCCATCCATGTTGCTACACATGGCCAGATTCCATTCTTTCTCCCTGCCATGTAGTATTCCATTGTATAGATAAACCACATCTTCTTTATCCATTCGTCCGTTGATGGACACTTAGACTCTTTGCATGTTTTAGCTATTGTTGAGAGTGCTGCTATGAACATTCCCCTATGCATCAGCATTTCTGTATCCCTTGGGTAGATTCCTAGCAGTGCTATTGCTGGGTCCTAGGGGAGTTCTATTGTTAGTTTCCTGAGGAACCTCCACACTGTTTTCCAGAGCAGCTACACCAGTTTACATTCCCACCAACAGTGTAGGAGGGTGCCCCTTTCTCCACATCCTCACCAGCATCTATGATTTGTTCATTTTAGCCATCCTGACCGGTGTGAGGTGGTATCTCAGTGTGGTTTTGATTTGTATTTCCCTGATGAGGAGGGACGCTGAGCATCATTTCATCTGTCTGTTGGGCATCTGGATGTCCTCTTGGAGAAGTGTCTGTTCATATCTTCTGCCCATTTCTTCACTGGATTGTTTGTTTCTCGAGTGTGGAGTTTGGTGAGTTCCTTGTAGATTTTGGATACTAGCCCTTTATCTGATATGTCGTTTGTGACTATCTTTTCCCATTCTGTCATTTGCCTATTAGTTTTATGGATTGTTTCCTTTGCCGTGCAGAAGCTTTTTATCTTGATGAGGTCCCAATAGTTTATTTTTGCTTTTGATTCCCTTGCTTTTGGGGATGTGTCAAGTAAGAAATTGTTGCAGTTGAGGTCAAGGAGGTTGCTTCCTGCTTTCTTCTCTAGGGTTTTGATGGTTTCCTGTCTCACATTCAGGTCCTTTATCCATTTTGAATTTATTTTTGTGTATGGTGTGAGAAAATGACCTAGTTTCATTCTTCTGCATGTTGCTGTCCACTTCTCCCAGCACCATCTGTTAAAGAGGCTGTCTTTTTTCCATTGGGTACTCTTTCCTGCTTTGTCAAAGATTAGTTGGCCATACATTTGTGGGTCCAGTTCTGAGTTCTCAATTCTGTTCCATTGGTCTATGTGTCTGTTTTTGTGCCAATATCATACTGTCTTGATGATGACAGCTTTGCAGTAGACGCTAAAGTCTGGGAAGGTGATGCCTCCCGTTTTGGTTTTATTCTTCAATATTACTTTTCTGTGCCTAGTATTTAAAGAATGTCTCTTGTAAATACTTTAAAAAAATCTGACAGTCTCTCTTTTTTGCACTAGCTTGTTTACATTTAACAAAATTGCGAACTTAATTTAGGTTCAAAACAACCATCTTACTGGGATTTTTTTCTATTTGTGCTAGTCTTTTTCCCCCTTTTTTTCTTGCCTTCTTCTGGAGGATAAGGTATTTTCAATTATCCATTGCATTTTCTTGTCTAAACCTCATGTATGTGTGCTTAAATTATGAAAACAACTTTGCATCCAGAATCTTAGTTGCAAAGGCATGTGGGAAATATATCTTTCAGCTTTTCCATTCCTCTGTTTAGAAGGAGCATGCAAGGTGGTTGTCCACAGTATCTAGCACACATTGTGAGCTAAGAGCTTTGATAATTTCCCCAATTTTCTTATCCTCATTATACAGTACAAGGCCCTCTATACTTATTCTGGGGGCCTAGACTTTCCAGAACAAAAGGGTGGATGGATATAAGTTAGGGCATTGAACTTGACCATAGATAAAGATAAGCATCATGATAGGTTTGTATTTTTATAATACTTAAGTATTTTGCTGAGTGTGTTAAACTGAGGAAATGATTTCATGGCTTCTGTTTAGATTTTGAAGGCCTGTCACAAAGACTTATGAGGTGATTAATAGAAAGGAATAGAAAATACAAATCAGTAAAAGAAATTTGAAAATCTTTTCAATCAGTAGGTGATATCGGCGAAGGCTGATGGAAGATGTAGTGAAAATGTCATTTTTTTTTATTGCATCTCTGATTAGTTCTGCCTTCATTATGGATGGAAACTTATCTTCACAATTTGGAATTACACTTTTAGTTGTGGTGAGGCAGTTGAGCATGGAAGAAAGCAGGGAGTGGCAGAATTAGATACATGTTTAGTTCTGTTCCAAGTCAGTTTGGCACAGAAATTGCAGCCTGAAATGGAGGGTCTCATTGTGATTCCTCATATGCTAGCAACAGAGGCTGAATAGATAATTTGCCTGAAAATACAGTCCAGAATGGGAGTGAATGTGGGGACAGTTGCTGCTACCCGGAGAGCAAACAGGCTTCTGCAACAGCCTAATGATCTATGTAAAATGGATCAAAGTGGCCCTTACCAGCCTTGATGTTTGCTGTGGTGAGTTTTAGTTAAGCAACCCTCAGGATGGCGCACATTTAAACGTACTTCCAGAGACAGCTTTTCAGAGTACAGCCTGCCCAGTCCCTGTGCTTTCTGAAGTACTCAACTGGGTGATTTTCCCCCAGAATAGGCACATGAGCCTCTCTTCACCCTCGCTGTGAACATTCGGGACAGGTTTTCCAGAGTTTAATGTTATTGGGAGGTTACCTACATTTGTCTTATTGGTAGCAGTCATTTTGTGTCCTAAACATTTGTCAGGATTTACAAAGAAGTTGCTAGAAGTAGGAAGAGTTTATTAGGACATCTGAAACAATACATGGAAAGATACTGTTTTCTCAGCTAGGATGCCTTCCCAGTAAACTACTCCTATTCTCTCCTTTGTGTGTTGAAGGGGCTGCTTTTCAGAGGGAATCAAGTGATAAGCTCTGACCAAAAAATATAAGAATTCTTGGAGAAGTACCTCTATTCCTGAATAAAAAGACAAACCCTCGGAGAGAGGTTTATAGCTTGTTTATTTTTACTGCTTAAAGTTCGAACTTAATGATTGGAAATTCAACGACCATTTTGTTACTATGAGAATGGAAGCCGTACATCAAGAACGAGGGGCCATGCAGAAGACAACGAATTCAGGTTCTTAGATATCATCCTTGATCAGCTACAACAGGCCTCAACTGTCTGCCTACAGACTTTCTTACAAAAAAGAAATTCCTCTGGTTTTTTTTCTTTTTTTAAGTTTATTTAATTTGAGGAAGAGAGAAATTGTGGGTGAGAGCAGGGAAAGGGCAGAGAGAGAAAAGAGGGAGAGAATCCCAAGCAGTCTCCTTACTGACATTACAGAGCCAGATGCAGGGCTCAAACGCACGAGCCTTGAAATCATGACCTGAGACGAAATCTAGAGTTGGATACTTAACCGACTGAGTCACCCGGGTGCCCCTATATGTTTTCTGTTTGTTGAATTAAAATTTTTCCCCCAAATTCTTCTTCTCTCATGTGGATATCCTTCAGTGACACCGCCCCTCACCCACTGCTCCCTAACACATCCTACCTCCACACTAACATGCACTTGAGCCCACTGAGAAATCAATACCCAAATTACATTTTTAATTAAAAAATTTAAAACATTTCTGGGTGTCAGACCTATTGTATTTACCTTATGTAATCCTTTAAAAACATTGGAGAATGTAACAATGCATTTAAAGTTAAGGAGTTTCCAGAGCACCTGGTGGCTAAGACTCAGACTCGTGACTTCTGCTAAGGTCATGATCTCATGATTCGTGGAATCAAGCCCCATTCTTGGGATTCTTTCCCTCTCTCCCTCCCTCCTTTCCTCTCTCTCTCTCTCTGTCTCTCTTTCAAAAATAAACTTTTAAAAGGATAAAATTAAGGGCACCTGGGTGGCTCAGTCAGTTGAGCATTGGACTTTGGCTCAGGTCATCATCTCAAAGTTGGCAATTTAAGCCCTACATCAGGCTCACTGCTCTCAGAGCAGAGCCCACTTCATAACCTCTGTTCCCCTCTCTCTGCCCCTACCCTGCTTGCAAACTCTCTCTCTCAAAAATAAATAAAACATGAAAACAAATTTTAAAGGAATTTCTTTTTTTTAATTTTTAAAAATATTTATTTAGTTTTGAGAGAGGGAGAGACAGAGTATTGGGTGGGGGGTGAGGGGGGAAGAGAAAGAGGGAGACACAAAATCTGAATCAGCCTCCAGCTCCTGAGCTGTCAACACTGAGCCTGACGTGAGGGTTGACTTCACAAAACTGCAAGATCATGACCTGAACCAAAGTCAGATGCTTAACCAACAGAGCCTTAACTCCTAGACACCCCACAGAGGTTCCATATAATCTCAAATATGCCTGAAAAAATTGGAAATTAGATTTTGTTAAATTCATTATAGAATTTTGATTCACACATGGGTGGAAGAATTATACAATGAACTCCTACACATGACATAAATTCAACAGTTGTCATTTTGTTGTATTTGCTTCCTCATGTAACTCTGTTACCACTTAGGATCTGAAAATCATTTATATGTGATAATTTGGTAAAATTCTCTGTTAATAAGTATTAAGGAATTGAGGAAGTATTATGTGCAGTTCTGCTAGTTTCCCTCCAGACATACAGACTTGGAGGTGTCGGATGTGAGACTGCTGAGTTTGGGAAAGAACACTGCTTCCCCATATTCTTACCCCACCTTTGGTTCAGCGGCCTTCAGGGGCACTCTTCTTATTTTGTTTCTTTTTTTTTTTTTTTTAATGTTTTTTCTTTATTTCTAGGAGAGAGAGAGAGAGACAGCGTGAACAGGGGAGGGTCAGAGAGAGAGGGAGTCACAGACTGAAACAGGCTCCAGGCTCTGAGCTGGCAGTCAGCACAGAGCCCGGCGTGGGGCCCGAACCCACGAACTGCGAGATCATGACCTAAGCGAAAGTCGGACGCTTAACCGACTAAGCCACCCAGGAGCCCCAGGGGCACCCTTCTTAAAGTATGGTCTGTCCTGAATGGGCTTACCCGTGGGAACTGGCTGGAAATACAGATTCTTGTGTTCCATTTCAGTGCTTCTAAATGAGAGACGCTGGAGCTAACCCACAAATATGCCTTCAAACTATCCTTCTATGGGTTTTTGTTGCTCATTAAAGTTTGAGGAACAGTGTTTTTCAGAAATCAACTGCACAGTGTTAGGTGGTGGTGGGGACTTGTACTTTACTTTTTTTTTTTAATGTTTATTATTTTTGAGAGAGCATGAGCAGGGGAGGAGCAGAGAGAGACACACACACACAGAATCTGAAGCAACCTTCTAGCTCTGAGCTGTCAGCACAGAGCCCAATGCTGGGCTCAAACTCATGAACTGGGAAAGCATGACCTGAGCCCAAGTCAGACGCTTAACCGACTGAGCCACAGTGTACTGTACTTCTTACAGTTCATCTTCTTTGAGATACACCATATGCAATTTTACTTTTTTCCAAAAACACCATCACAAGGGACACTTTGTGACCACAATATGAAAAAGAAAAAAGTATATTCTTATTGGGGCTGGTGGATCTATTGTAGACCAAGTTCACCTCTACTGTCAGGTCTTTTGGATGTAAATTACTGCCGGAGACTGGCTCAGGCAGGGTCCAGGGGTCCCTAAAAGATGGATGGTGTCAGCAAGGGAGAGCCAGTAGTAGCAGAAGGAGATACCAGTTTTTGTTTCTCTTGGCAGGAGCTGTGCAAATGCTGCCATTTCCTTGCTGTGACTGTCATCCAATGAGGCTGGTGCGGCTCCCAGCAAATTACCTTCATTAGTGCAATTGATCTGGTTGTCAACATAAAATGTAAAGCAACAGATGAGCAAATTAATATTTAAACTGCTCACCTTACATTGCTGAGGAGCTGAGGATAGATGTGGCACACCTCACCTGACATGACAATTTAGGGGAATCTTTGCTTACCTATCCTTTATTTTTCACTTTTGAGTTTCTCTCCAAAGAGAATGAAGAAATGAATTTTGTGTAATTCTAGGATTCTGTAATATTTATATTCCTTTTATTCCAGTGTCACAAGCTTGGTCTGGAATCTTTTGTTCAAAATAAGTGTTTGTATACCCCAGTGGGTCGTACAAGTCATTCTTAATGTGTAACAAGTCTTCAAATGGAGGGGATACAGATGAGGGTGGGAACACAGGAAGTATTAATGAATCTTTGTAAAAGATTTGTGCACAGCTCTGCCAAGTTCCCTTTGGAGAGATCAACATGGACTTGTTCAGGTAGAAAATCTTCAAGCTTTATTTTGACCTATATTCTAAATCTCTTCCATTCAAGAGAGAATGAGCAGAAAGCCAATGATACCAGAATGAAATGATTCAGTGGGCCAGGTGAGTGGAACCAGAAATCTCAATTCGCCTGGGATTGTGGGGTTTCCCAGGAGGCTGGACTTCCTGAGCTAAAATCACAGGGAATACCTGGATAATTGGGAAATTTTGTCACTTTCAACTGAGAAATTGCATAAATGTGGGTGGGTCCTAGGTCTTTTATTTCTCTATAATTGGTTCTTGTTGTGGACATGAGGTGCCCCTCCCTAGCAGCCAAGATAGCTGATTGACTTTTTGTCAATTGCCAGATAGAAGCACAGGATTGATGTTTCTAAGTGGGGCGTACCAGAAAATTAGGCTAATGAAACTAAGGTCTATCTGAGTCTTACAAAAAGAGCAAAATATTGTCTCTTCAACATAGAAAAGCTGTGGCTTTTCTTGATCATGAGAATGGAAATAAGACTAGTGCTATTGACTTAATTAGCTCTATTACTCCTTAGTTTTGTCTTCTTGAAATGGGAGTAGGAGTCACCCCACTAGCAGAATTGCAGAGCTGATTAAATGATTAATGATTATATGATGGAGCTTTGCTAATTTGGAGTCACTTAGAAGAATGTGGCTCATCATGTAAGCAACACAGTGATCAGGTAATTTCTAGGTGTATAGTAAGAAAATTGGGATCTTAGTTGAGAGTATTGTGTACATATTTTGTGTGTAGCCACAAAGGCAGTTGGGTAGTTGTCATTCCCGAAACACAAAGCACCATCATCATTTGTAAATGCTCCTTCTTTATGTTTAAGTAATAAAAATGTAATGAGCACTTGGTAACCTATACCTAACCTGAGAACTCATTACCAATAATTCACTTCTCCCTATGGCCTCCCTTATCTCATTCCCCTGTTTCCCCCTAGAGGTAACCATGATCCTGAATTTTATAAATTGTCTTCGGGAACTCTTTTCACTCAATATTATGTTAAGGCCATTATTATATTATAATTGATTTATATATTAATATATTATAATATAATAATATGTTAAGACTTATCTAAGCGACTCATGGATTTTGCTGCTGCATAATATTCCTCTGTATGATTGTACCATGGTTTATTTGTCCATTTCTCTGTCAATGGGTACTATGGTGTTTCCACGTCTTTGTAATTGTGAACAGAGCTACTACAAATACCCTCTACATGTCTCTTGAACCACCTGTAAAAATAAGGTTTTTGAGTCAGTATGGAGCAGTAGAGCTGATGGATCATAAGGAACACAGATATTCAGATTTATGAAATGGAAACTGTTTGTCCAAGTGCTTGTACCAGTTAACACTCTAATCAGGAGTCTGTGAGATCTCTTAAATTTTTCTGATACTGTCAGTTGAAGGGGTGAGGTGTAAAATGCTCTCTCATTGTGATCTCCATTTGCTTTTCCCTGATTACTAATGAAATTGAGCATCTCTTCATATGTTTATCAGTCATAGGATTTCCTCCTCTGTGAAATGTCTGTTCTTTTTAATATTGAGGAGTTTGTCTTTATCTTATAGGATATATGTGACATTTTATTATATGTGTATTTCATATATATATTCCTGATACATATATACATACATATATATATATTCCATGTGCATATGTACATTTATTCCTAATATATATTTCTAATATGAATACTTTGTTGTGTATATATTGTAAATGTCTTCTTACAGATTACAGTTTTACCTCTACTTTCTTTAAAGTAACTTTTGATGGGGGCACCTGGGTGGCTCAGTCGGCTGAGTGTCTGACTTCAGCTCAGATCATGATCTCGCAGTTCGTGGGTTGGAACCCTGCGTCAGGCTCTGTGCTGACAGCTGAGAGTCTGGAGCCTGTCTTCAGATTCTGTATTTCCCTTTCTATCTGACCCTCTCCTGCTCATGCTGTCTCTCTCTCTTTCTCTCTCCCTCTCAAAAATAAATAAAACATTAAAAAAATTTTAAAAGTAACTTTTGATGAATAGCAGTCTTACTTTTAATATAATCAAAATTATTAATTGTTTCTTCCATGGTTAGCCCTTTGTTCTTAAGAAATCATTCCTTACACCCAAGATCAGAAAGATACTTTGCTATATTTTCTCTTAAAGGCCTTTTTTCTTCTGGCATTCATATCCTTAATCCATCTGAATTGATTATATTATGTATAATACGAGCAAGTGTTCCATTTTTTTCATAGACATAATGCTTTTTTCATCTCTTTCACAAAGATTCATGTGCATCACTCCATTTCTAGGCTCTCATTGTGCTCTGTTGGGAGTATAGTCTCTCAGTGTGGGAGCGTATGCTAGGGACAGGTGGGAGGAAAATGTTGGGTAGATGTGGTGGTTCATCATTTCTAATTCCTGGTGTCCATGCAAGTCCCAATCCCTGGCATCTGTGTTTCTTTCAAAATCACACTGTGGGGGGATCTAAAAATAAATCAGTATCTAGTTTTCCCTCCAAAATTTCTCTTTTAATTAAGTCTAGGTTGGAGCCAGTGGGTCAGTATTTTTCAAAAGCCCCCAAAGAGATTCTCATGTAAATTCAGGGTCCAGAAGAGCTGTTATAGTTTATGCCCAGAGATGATTTCAAGTAGGGGGCCAACATCATGCTGTACTACATTGCCAACTTAGTAGAAATCCATAGGATGATTTTCCAACTATCTTTTACCCCTGACTATAAATATAGTACATGCTCATTGCAAAGAAAACAAAAAGTAAAGGAGAACATTAAGAGTAAAAAATAATTTGTAATTACATGGCTCATTTTGTATTTTTTCTTCAAGCTTTATCTTGGCATGTATATATGTATTTGTGTAGTTGGAATCACTTTGAAAATAACTAGGAGTATTTTTGTACAACATAATTCTGAATCGCTTTTAATACTGTTTGTCTATCTTATTATAATTACTATGTATTGTTCATACACACACTTATCCTGTAAAAATCTTATTTCATTCTGGTTGAGGATTTATTTTGATTATGGTGATTATAATTGTTATTTCGGGGTGAAGGAAAATGTTTTGGGCATAATAACTTAGTGGTTAATAGTATTGGTCCAGAGTCAGTGAGATCTGGGTTCAAATCCCAGTTTTGCCACTTACCAATTGTACGACTTCAAGGAAATTATTTTGCTACTCTTTCTTGTCTTTTACTACACATAAACATGAGGATAATATCAACCTCTCCCAGATACAGTTGTTTTTAAGATTGAATGAGGTGACTATGAATTGCTTAACGTAACGCTGAGCACATTCCAAGTACCTGATGCACTTACCTCTATGCTGGCTCTATATACACAATGTCTGGGTAGTAGCTAAGGGTAGTCCTACCCTGTTGACTCAAAGACCAGTGTGATTTGCCTGACACAATTTCTCTGGTAGTAAATGTTCACTGGGAGGATAACAGTCACCAAGATAGACTTTGTCATTGTCCAGCTCAGTAACCAGATGCAGAACTGGCTGGAGAGCCATTTGTTCAAAGGAGAAGGGAAAAAAAAAAAAAAAAAGCCAGTTACTCTAACAATGGATGCTGCTAGCTGGCTGCCTAACTCAAAGTTAGAATAATTTCTCCTAAGATTTCCCTTTATTGTAGTGAATAGGTCCCTGCAGTTGAGAGGCAAATGCAATTTCTCAGCTATGGAACTAGGTGTGTACACAGCTGGAGATCTGCCCACTTGGAGCCCACAGGACAATAAAACATAAAGTAACAGCAAGCAAAATAAAGAGTTAGCATTTCTAAATTTTCTAAGTAGAAGTTGGGGGAGGGCAGTGGAGGAAAAGAAAAAAAGCAGTGGGAGAGTTTAGATTTGGGTTGGAGTGTTGGACAATGAATCTGGTTGTACATCCTGAGGCCATCTCTGGATGAAACTGTGGTATCTGTGAAATGCTTGACACCTTATCTATAACACAAGCTTCTTGAGGGCACGAGATTGGGCTTCTTACTGCTGTGTCCCTAAGAATTGATACACTGTCTAGTATACAGCAGGTGCTCAAATTATTTGTTGATTGAGTGCTCTACCACTGCCTATTACAACACTCAAGGGCCAGTGAAGAGAAAAAAAATGCTCTTCTGAACCAAATTCAGACCAGCAAGGAAGACCTGGCAAATAAGACACTTAGGCACCAGTGTCATCTGAGTGCCTAAGCCAGCTGCTTATAGCCAAGTGGACAGATGAGACTTTGGAGAGACCGTTTCAAAATGTCAAAATGTTGAACCCAAAATCAGAAATAGGAAGATGGAGGACCTAAGAGAAGAATATACTTAGAAACAGAATTCTGAATCTCTGGTCATGAATCCAGGAGAGGAGAGAAAAATGATTTAAAGAGACAAATGTAGATACATAGCAAATTTTCCAGTGAATTGGGCTTCAATCAGTTTATGCAAAAACTGGAAGGTGGACAAAAGTAGAACACTGCAAAACAGACCTACAAGGGTAGTGTTTGAAGCCTAGAGTTCAGAATGAGTGGGGGTGTGCGAAAAGAATTAGAGCTGAAAAAGTGTCTTTTGCTTGTTTTAACCTTTTGTTGTGTGTAAATCCAAAACACAAGAAAAGTACTTTGGTTGCTTAGACTTGACCAGTGGTTCTCAAAATATGGCCCCTGCATCATCATCAGCAGCAGCATCACCTTGGAAAGTGTTAGAACTACAAATGATGACTTTCCATCCTGGACCTACTGAGCTAAAGCTCTAGGTGGGGTACAGAGGGTGGCTTAGCATTGTGTCCTTTAGAATTGCCTCCAGGAAATCCTGATGCTCACTAAATCCCAAGACCCATTAAGAATATTAATCTTCCATCCTACACATTGGAATCATGTGAAGGAAAAAAAATGCCCAAGCTTTACCCCAGACCAAATAAAATTGACTCTCTATGGGGGTTCTGGCCATGGGTATATTTCAAATGCCCTTAGTGAACTGAATATACAATCAGGGTCAAGAACCAAACTCCAATTCATGTACCAGCACTACCATCATATCCCCAAGGAGCTTATTAGAAATGCAGAACTCTAGGCCCTTCCTGCTGAATCAGAATCTACACTTTTAATAAGATCCCCAGTTGATTCAAAGACACATTAAATTTTGGGAGCATTTGTCTAAGACAATGTTAAGGAATTGGAAATCAGCATTTGTTCCTTGCCTCAACTTTGATTTAAGAATTTCTCTTTAGACGGGAAAAGTATGAGACAAGAAAAGCCAAAATAAACACATTGGCATGTGGGACATGAAGCATAGTGGAGGTTTGGGGTCAAAGAAAGGCAGATAACAGGAAGGCCATGTGAATGAAACAGGTATTCCGTAAGTCTTAGGTGCTTGAATTGCCCATACCTCTTTTGACAATGCTTGGGCTATTTATTAACCAAAGAAAATAAATCCATTAGGTCAATATCAGAGTTGGTGACCACTGTGTGATCCCAGACGGTGGTGATGAGTTTGAGGGTGTAAGGATACTATGTTGTACTATAGGTTCCAAGCCATGCCCCATCTTCTCCTTCCCCCTCGAGGAGTCCTGGGGATTTGGAATGTGCCCAGAGACTGAGGTGGTACAACATGGCTGGAACTTGAAATGGGGAAGACTTTAAGAATAACTTATGAACTTGATTTGAGTCCATAGCAGGATTGCAGGGAAGATGATAAAGTTGATGTCCTATTTTCAATACTTGGGGGACAGGGGGAAGACCACCCTAGATGCCATTCATGGTTCATGAAGTGATAGGATTGTTGTTTTGTCTTAGGTTTTGTGACAGAGAGTCATAGAAACAATGTAGATATAGGTGTGTTGATTTTCACAAGGCATGACAATGCCTTTTGCTCTGGCTTATTCTTATTTTTTTATTAGGCAAGGGAAAACAACACAGGGTGATTGTTCCTGCAGTTTTGGGGATTTCTAATTAGAGCAATTACTATACCTATACCTATCCACCAAATGCTGATTAATGCACCAAGGTCAGCCTCATCATAGGACTCTGATAGAAGCCTCCAATGCCCTGCTCTAGTCTCTTGCATTGTCCAGAGTATTATCACTACCCTGGCTGAGAGTTAGTAAGCAGATTTATCACTACCATGGTGGTTGGAAGGGTAGAAAATAGATATAAGGATCTAAACAGACATTCATTTGAGGGCATGATAAAGTAAATTTGACAAAAGATAATTTTTAGAAGAAACATGTCAGGATTCTCTCTGCCCTTTCCCCACTCTCACTCTCTCCATCTCTCTCAAAATAAACTTTTAAAAAAGAAGAAGAAAAATGTCAAATGAGAGATAGTATAGCAGCACCAACTGGAGGAGGGATTGAGGGATTTTAGTCTATTGGAGCCTGCTTGCTTTTGTTTGTGTGAAGTAGTGGCCAAAGGCACTGCTGGATACCTGAGACATGAATCATGCTGACAGCAAAGAAGTGGTGTTTCTTCTCCACTTGGACCCTAGCCACCCACTCCCAGCTGTTGTAGGTTATTGGTGAACACATTTTGATTGTGAAGTTAACATTTGGAACAGGTTCATGTAGAGTGGTCTTATGGATGAAAAGACTTGGATCTATGTTCTCTTGATATGGCAAGGATGAATATGTGAAGAACCCACAGGTGTGTGGGTTGCCTGAGACTACCGAGTTGATAAGTGCTCCGATCTAGGAGTTGTGATTCTAAATCCAGTACCTGTCATCTCATCTCCCTTGTACCTTCCTTCCTCTTGCAGATAAAAGAGGTGTTTTTTTTTAATAGAAATATCATTTTAAAGCTTATTTGTTTTGAGAGAGACAGACAGACAGACAAGCTGGAGAGGGGCAGAAAGAGAGGGAGAGACTCCCAAGCAGGCTGGGAGTCAGCACAGAGCCCGAAGTGGGACTCAAACCTACAAACCAACCACAAGATCATGACCTGAGCTGAAATCAAGAGACTGACTCTCAACCAACTGAGCCACCCAGGTGCCCCGATAAAAGAGTTTCTGATAGACAATACCCAGGTATCTGTATAAGGTTCTCACTTCACCTTCTAAGAAGACTGGTTCACATTCTGATGAAAGGAAGCACCATGCCACAGTAGTAGTTCTGTCCTTGTCTGATGAGGCTGAGCAGTATTCACATCTCGCCCACTTCTTCCTGTATATCACCTGGTTCTTACCTGTCCTGGAAGACTCAGCTCCAGTCCCTCCTACCACCGAGGCTGCTGTAGCCACCTGCAGGGCTCCTCCCACCCTCCTTCCCTGTTCTCCCACTCTTTACCTTCATCCATTCATGCTTCCTTTCACTGATAGCTTTACAAATACTCGAGGTGTGCCTGCTCCTTGCCAAGGCCTGTTTGCAGTGCCTGGATACTACAGGGAACAAACCAGACAATCGAGCTTTTCTCCTAGTTCTCACTGAAGAAAGGGACCTGATGAGGAAGCATAAGGCAAGCTGACAGGCCACAAACACCTCCCTGCCAACCCCAGAGGGGATATGTATGATATTCCTGCCCAAGAACAAAGGAAAGAGGAAAAACAAATGGTTAACTGATAGAGATCATATTCCTGAGGGACCTGTCTCCATCACCCCTCCATAGTGATGTGGGAAACAAAGGCAGAAGGGAATGGCAAAACTAAATTTCCTTATAACCTGCAGCCCATTGACAAATACTTGAGGCTGGCAGAGTAAAATGTTTCTCCAGGAACTCTCTACTGTTTTATTGCTAATGCTTTAAACTACCTTAACTTGACAATATCTAGGCCTCCCCTATCCTGGGAGTCTTCTTTAGCATATGAAAATCTATCTGGAAACTTCCCCTGGACTTTACCTCCCCCAACTCCATAGTATGTAACCAGTCTCCTCATGATTCCTCGGCAGCTCTAAGGGCCCAAGGGTTCTGCCTCATGCTTCAATAAAATCAACTTTTTGCACCAAAGATGTATTCAAGAATTCTTTTGTGGCCGTTCTTTCTGGAACCCACAAACCCCACTATCGTCCCAAAAACCTCATCAGGACCAGCAAAGGCATAGATGCAAATCTAAAAAGTAGTGTTGTGAGTGTTGCAAAAATGAATAAAGCAGGTCAAAGGATTCGCTGTGATGGGGGCGGGGTGGGGAACACTGCTCCCTTAGATCAGCTCTGAAAAGACATCTGATATGATGATGATGTTTAGGAAGAAACTGGAAATACATGAGAAAGTGGAGTCATATGGCTGTGCAGGGGGAGATAGTGCTAGGCAAGAGAAGAGGCATGAGCTGTGCTTGGTGTATTTGGGGAAGAGCAAGGAGTCCTAGAGGGGAGTGAGCATTCATTCTACCACCCTGCTATCGGAACACTTTCTATTATATCTGTCTTAGGGCTACAGACACATTTCAACTCAGCTACTTTGTTGGGAATGGAGTTTGTGAAAGATGATTAGAACTGCCTTGTGAGGATTATAAATTAAGTATATAAAGTATGCATTTTAATGCATATGACATCCATAGGTATATAATGCATATAAAGTGTACAATAGTGTATATATACATATATAATGTATATAAATAACAATTCCTTATAGTGCTGTAGAAGCTTTAATTTTTATCCTTGTTGTTGTCTCCATCACTATTATTTCAATTCTATGCTGAGGAGCCAGAGCCAGAGCAAAGGTCCTTGGCAGGAGCTCTTTCCAATCCTAAGTGAAATTGCTTTTGTTATTTCCCCTGCACTCTTGCTTATACATTGGAATCATTGGGAAAGGCTCTTGTAATTTCTCTGTGAAAGAAATTATTTTTCCTACATAGCCAGAAGTCACTCTGACTTTCCCAGGTGCTGTTTTATAGATTGTGTTTGCATGTCTGGAATGAGAAAGCACTGTGCATTTAATTTTATTTTTAAGACAAAACGTAACAGCCATGGTGGTGCTGATGCTAGCTAACACATGAGGCAAGTTAACCGAGTGCCAAGCAGTGTTCTAAGTCCTTTGTGTGGATTTTTTCTTAATCCTTCTAAGTCTATGAAATATGTAGTAGTATAAACTTGTTTTCTGCTGGAGGAAATGAAGGATTCAGAATGTTTCCATAACTTCCCCCAGGATAGATAACTGGAGGGAAGCCATCTCTCACCTTCCATTGTTTGGTTCTACAACTTGAAAATGTAGATAACCCAAAACTCCTATCTGCTGTGATTAGCTTTTTACCTCATTGGTCTATTGCTTGAAGGGTGTTTAAGGGCTAGGAAAAAGGTGGGAGGTATTTTAATTTTTTCCAGTGTGATTCTGAAATAAGATTTCTAGTCTTTGTGTACCCATCACATGGGCAAGAGGTTAGTGGAGTTTAGTGACCATAGAAAATTAGTCACAAGTAGATCCACAATGGGCCATTTACATCTATTTAAATGGATTTTGGACCCCTTTCCTGAGTGCTAAGAACCAGTGTCATCCTCTGTAAATTGACATTGTTTTGTGATCCTGATACCCAAGTTATTATGAGTTGATCCATGAGGTTATTTCCTACATTTGGCTTTGGGGAACCCCAAGTCTTAATTTGCTGTCAACATGGCCACCATATTTGTTTACAAGTACAGACAAATGGATTGTTATAAAAATCTTTACTTAGGTCCTTTGGTTAAGTTTCACAGAGGCATTCATCTTTTCACTCACTTGCCCCCAAAATGTTTATTGAAGCTAGTATTTCCTTATTTCCTCTTCCCTCTGACACTTTGGCTATTTTGGGTGAGTAACTTACTGAGTCAATGTCTGAAGGTTCTTAGTTCTCAACTTCACTTATAAAGAGACAAAATACATGGGCTTTGGGCTAGGTCCATTTTTTTATGAGAGCATTTAGCACCTCTGGATTCGTCTTTACATTTCAGATAGGACTTTACCTGTGAGTGAAGGCTCATTTCTTTCACAAGTTTCGTGGTTCACAGTGTTCCCTAACTTAAGCTTTTATGAAATAAGCTATATAACTAAAAGGGGATAAACAACTAAAAATATCTGTTTCAGGAAATAAAAAAGTTAACCAAAGAATTTTATTGGTACATTCTTGGACAATATCACAGAATTGAAAGAGAATGGAAAGGGGGAGCTTTTCAGCAAGGGTGTTTTTCCACTAAATTGGCACATAAGCAGCAAGATTAACGAAAGTACTTATTACAAACAGTAAAAAACATACATGCTTTTTTTTTAAAGTCCTTATCACACTGGTCAGTCATAGGGGGGCATGAACAAAACCTCAAGACATGAAAAATCCATATTCTTTTCTTCAAATAGCTTAATCATTATTAAAATTATTGCAAAATATCCATATACCTTAATTAAAATAACAAAAGAGAACACAAATACAAATATTGAACATAAATTATTAACATGTACTGTAAAATACATTACTGGCATGCATTCCAAAGATCAAGACCTCTATTCAGTTCAGCCAATACCTTCCTTTCATGTGACCTATCCTTATACCAAAGATAGGTGGGGCATACTTTCTCAGCACAGTTTTTGGTCTTTAAATATCTTTTTTTTTGTGTTAAAAAAATAACATGATTTGCAGTGGTACTATAATCATAATTATACAGTCATTACGTATGTGGTTTTCATTTCTTTCTTTTTTAGTCTGCCGAGATCTTTTTAAAATTTGAATTGTTTTAAAAATTTTCCAAATATTCTTGTCTGAGAGAATAGGGCTCTATGGAAACAAGGCATTCGAAAACAAACAGTGAACCAAGGTACAACATCAGATGGCAAAGTGCAAAAGTCCTCACAAACTGTACAGAAAATTTCAAAACCTTGCAGTCTGGAAATACATACGTAGAAAGACAGATCAGCCCCAAAACGTTCTCTGTGGCTCTCAGTGGTTCATCCTAAAGAGCCTGGATGGGACTTGAGTCTCAACACTCCCTATGGTAGGGAAGGTCCAAAATTGCAGCCGAGTTGGCAGTGCTGATGCCAGTGACTTATTAAGCCAAGATAAAGTAAGAATATTTCATAAAGCAGCTGTGTAGGACACTTGGATCCTCTAACGTTGGTCTCCTGGCCGGGGATGCTCCTCCAGTGATGGGCAGCAGGCAGGACCAAAAAAGTCCTATGCCAGGTTGGGTGACGAAATAACTGAAGGTCTTCCTCTTCCATGGTTCCACAGAATGAAACAGGTTAGATAACCAGGTTATTATAACTGACATACTTCTTTTTTGCAGCAGGGCCTGAAAAAAAAATATAAAAGGGTCAGTTGTAGCAACGACCTTATTTGCAAAGGTGGAAACAGAATTAGATCTGGAATGACCTGGGTGCAAAGTCAAGATAGAACAGTGCACCATTGAGGAACACACAAATCACTTTGGATTCCTATGACTTTTTGTAAGGTTTTGTCTGCTAAAATCTGCAGTATCCAGCAATTCTCAAACCGTCTGTGTTCTGAGATGTCTCCAATTTCCCTCTTTATGGTTTATGATAGTTAGTAAATTAATAGTGGATGCCATGCTTTCTAATTAACCAACCTTAAGCTTAAAGAGCATACTCATGTTGCAATATATTTTGTTGTGTGATCTTCTCCCAGACCTTCTCATAAAAAATGGTCTTTGCTTGGGAAAGGTCTGTCCTGGGTCACTGGGATTCATTTTGGTTGACTGCAGATTAGGTCAACTAGAGTACCTTGTTCAGTTAGGATTCACCACAATCAAATTACTGTTGACTGATTTTTACAGAGTTATCATCAGTAAGTTGTAAATGGTAATTTGTGGAATTCTTTTCATCAAAATTTGAGGCTAACTTAAATTTCAACATGCATGCCCTACATTTGTTTCCCTTAAGTGCAGAATAAATTACTTTGCTCTTTGGCACAGTAATTCTGGGACCCAACTCTACTCATACATTCATGCATTCATTCATTCATTCATTCAGGAAGTACCCATCAGTTGCCTACCATATGCTAGACATGGGGCTAGGCACTGAACAGCTGAGGCACAAATCAGACCCATTTCTGTTCTCAGGTTCTCAAGATCCCAAAGTATAACTCTGATTTATATTCTAGTTCTCAATACCAAGTAATATAATTGCTGTGGTGATATGTTCTTTATTCATTAAATCTCAGTAGTTTTACATTATCTTCTGTTGGACACAAAGTAACTGTCAGGGAGCATTTACTGATGGCTTATTTTACTTATGTTTTTTACTCTAAATCGTATTGTTCATTTAATACAAACAAGTAACAAGAATCTTCCAAAACTCTTAAGTAGGGATTCATATAGGCATTTAGAAGAATGGAGAAGCCACAATAACACACTGAGAGAGTTTGTATCTGAACTTTGAGTACATAATGCAGCCAGTATATTACTGATCCATACATGCATGTGTACACTACACAAAAAGACAGATTTTCTGGACTAAAACTTTATACTATGGTTCTGACAAATTCTGATCTGAAGACTTGGAATCTTTATGAAATCACATTGCATTTATTAACAGAAATTAGAGGAAAAATAGAATTATATGAAATAGAAGGTCTTCTGGAAAACCTGGTTATAAGACAGGTCATGATGCATCCTCCTAGATAAATGTATGGTGCCAGCAATGCCCCAGTCTTCTAAGAAGATTCCCACTGTTATTACAGCCTTTACTGTCTTCATTGTTATGCTCAGTTTGAGTATAAAGAGAAAAGCTTTCTGAAAATGCTTTCTTTGCTCTGAAGCCTATTTACAGAGTCATGGCTAGAAAACTTGGAGCAGATAGTTGCAAGAAATAATCACAACCTACCTCATCAAATGCCAATATACTAATTATCCTCAGGACAAAGTGGGAGAAATCAAAGAAACTCAGAGGCTTAAAAAAAATCTAAATATCTGAGACTGTCTCTATTGTGTAAATATTGTGTGACTGTTTTCCCTATAAGCATAACTGTCTAGTGAAGAAAGCAAAACACATTTCCAATTCCTCAAACAGGTTATTTTAAAATACCAGTTTCTCCAGAAGAGTGTTCAGCAAAAGAATAAATAAGTTAGAATATAACATCCTTACATTGTACAGCTGAGTACTGGTTTGCATTAAACTATCATTATGATGTGGTAAAAATTTTGAAATGACAGTAGTGGAAATTCACTGATGCTTGGCATGGATTATCTTGTGTTTGCAAGCCTTGAGATGAGTGCATTCATGATGGCCACCTTACATAGGAGAGGTGAGGCTCGGAGGGACCAGCATTCCAAACCAAGGCTGATGTTTGAATATAAAGTTTGCTCTCCATACCCATAGTTGGAAGGCTGTGCTTCATTTGGACTTACCTGCTCTAGGTTCTAATTCAGCTCTATCACTTACTTGAGGTGTGACCTAGATCAGTCCAATGACACTGAACTTCTCTGAGCCTTTGTAAAATAGGTAGGATAAATCTCACCCTGTGGTCTGTTAATGGCATCAATGTATGAAATATTCCAGTTTCTCATCTGGTAACATAATGCATGAAAGTATTTTTATTAATTTTTACTTTTTACATAATTTTTAAATGTTTATTTGTGTGTGTTTGTATACGTGTGTGTGTGTGTGAGAGAGAGAGAGAGAGAAAGAGAGAAAGAGGGAGGGAGAGAGGGACACAGCATGAGCAGGGGAGAGGCAGAGAGACAGGGAGACACAGAATCTGAAGCAGGCTCCAGGCTCTGAACTGTGAGCACAGAGCCCGATGTGGGGCTCAAACTCATGAACCATGAAATCATGACCTGAGCCAAAGTCTGCTGCTTAACTGATGGAGCCACCCAGGCACCCCCATGAAGATTTTTTAAAATTACAAGGTTTTATACAAATGATTAGCCTCAGTTCATGTGTTGTTTGTAGAATAGCTGGGGAACATTGCAGCAAAATGGTGATGTGCTTGTGCAGGCCCTAGAATGGCGATTTACGTGCTGCTCAGAGCAGTGTCCAATGTATTATAATGTTTATTTTTAAAATGTTCTAGCCTTATGAGTAAATAAGATAAGTGCCTGTGGTGTCCGATAATTCTATTTATTTGAATAGCAATGTAGTTTATGGCCTAGAAAAGATAATTGCTTAGCTCAAAATAGTTGTGCAGTGAAATAGTTTCTAAGGAAATAAACTTTTGTAATTTTAAAGTGGAATTTTTTTTTCTTGTAAAGTTACAAGTTTTAAGGAACATTAGGAGCATACAGCATGGTTCCTATCAAATTTTTTAAAGTTATCTACATCAGTAGTTTTCAAAGTAAGGCATCTCGAAGAGTTAATGTTTACAATAAGGCAGTGTTGTGGACACAAGCTTTTGCAATAAAGTTCTTTGCTACTTAAAAAAAAAATTAGACATTCCAACTAACTCTTGGTGTATTGTCAAAATCAAACTTGTTTGACATTAACTTCAGTGAATGTCAGTGTTTTTTTCCTTTAATTTCTCCCGATCCTGCTTGTCTCACACAGTATTTCATTTCTCAGGTGTGTTCCATAGAATACTTAAAACCCCAACTATAGGAAGTAAAGGAAAAAAGGGGACAAATGGACAAGAAAAAGAGTCTTGTGGATATTATAAGAAACATTGAATTATGGGAAACAAATAACTATAAAATTTTGAATGAATAAGATAAAATAGGGTTCTTTTCTCGATTCCATATTTTTTAAATAATAAGGAATTGTTTAGTTCATTAACAACATGCAATGTTTCTGTGAGCTCTTTTAAAAAATTTAAATGTGTGTGTAGATATGTATCCCTATCAGTGTGTATGAAGTGATTCACACAGCCACACAAATTGTAGACAATAATACATCACAGCCTTGACAATAACATATTAATGTATTAACATCTCTGCTTCAGGTGCCTCTCCACCAGCTGTAGGAAGTAAAACGCTGTCAGTCTCCCTTACTTCCCCATCCTCACTGCCAGGCTCCCCTCATTGCCTTCCACCAATGCTATTATTCTGATGTTCCTATGCCTCTGTCCCAATGAGGTTCATGCTGTTGCAGTACATGCAGCTGCCCATAAACTAGAGAGAGTTTTGCTCTGTGTTTTTTAAATTATACAAAAGTGATACCATTCCATGCATAACCATTTGCAACTTGTTTTTCATATAACATTGTAGTTTTAATATTAATTTATGTTGATTTGGTAATCATAGTTACTATATAGCTTCTTTTTTTTTTAAATGTTTATTTATTTTTGAGAGAGACAGAGACAGAGTGTGAGTGGGGCAGAGTCAGAGAGAGAGGAAGACAGAAAATCTGAAGCTGGCTCCAGGCTCTTAGCTGTCAGCACAGAGTCAGAAACCGGGCTCAAACCCAGGAAACAGGAGATCATGACCTGAGATGAAGTCAGCCACTTAACCAACTGAGCCACCCAGGTGCCCCATATAGCTTCTTTTTATAAATATAGCAAAGATTTCTGTAATTCTTTTTTTATTTGGTGGACTCGACTTACTTTATAATTGTTTTCAATAGCAAACAATGCTGGAGTAAATGGAGAAATGAAAACCAATACCATTTCTAAAGTTAAATTATAAAGCTATTAACTAGGAGATACTATTTGCAATATATTTAACTGACAAAGGACTGTTATACAAAAATGTTTAACTTCTACAAATTAGTAATAAAAGAATCTAAATTTTTAAAAATGAACTGAAGGTCTGTAAAGGTGATTTGTGGATAAAAATATACATCAAAAGGGCTCAACCTCATCAGTTAGAAAAATGCAAATTAAAATAATAATAAAATAGCATTTCATGCCCATCATTACGAAATAAAAAGTGTATTTGCACTGTATCATGTACTGGTGAGGGTGGAAGGAAGTGGGGATTCTTCAACTACACTGGTTGGAATGGAAATTGATAAAATTGCATGAGAGAACCATTTGAAAATACCTAAAAAAGACGATGGACTTAGCAACTTTATTTCTACATATACACCTGAGACACTTTTTTGTATGTTCACATGGAAGTTGTGTGGGACTTCCAGTGCTGTTAATATAATGATGTGATTCTCTAAGAGTGAATTCTCCTTTAGGGGCTGGGCATATAACACGAATGAACAAAGTGGGTCACTGTAAAATGTTAAGGAATAGCATGGACCCTGACCCATTAGAAAACAAGTGCCCTGGGGTGCCTGCGTTGCTCAGTAGGTTAAGCGTCGGACTTCAGCTCAGGTCATGATACCGACCGAAGTTTGTGAGTTTGAGCCCTGCGTCGGCCTCTGTGCTGACAGCTCAGAGCCTGGAGCCTGCTTCAAATTCTGTGTCTCCCCCTCTCTCTGCCCCTCCCATGCTCATGCTCTGTCTCTCAATAAAAAATAAATGTTAAAAAAAAAAGAAAGAAAACACGTGGCCCATATGAACAGCATAATCGTTTATAGGATGTTACATTAATTTAGTTAGATATTTCATTTTTTAAGTTATATATTGAGAGAGAGAAAGTGCACGAGTGTGTGAGTGGTAGGAGGGGCCAAGAGAGAGGGAGAGAGAAAATCCCAAGCAGGCTCCACACTGTCAGCATGGAACCCAACATGGGGTTAAATCCCAAGAACCATGAGATCATGAACTGAGCCTAAATCAGGAGTCAGATGCTCAACCAACTGAGCCACACAGGTGCCCCCAAATATTTCATTTCTAAGAGAGGAGATAGAGTTCTGTGTTGTTAGGTAAAAATTCATTTTTCATTCATTTGAAATTTCTTGTTGAAAGTCACTTTTCATTTGTTAAGCATATACTTTGTACTGGGTTCTCTTCCAGGCATTATAAATGCCTGTTTTTCCGTACAAGTTGCAAAATTATATTAAAACCATTAGCAAGCCAACAGAAAGAGGTCAGGGGCCAGAGTGAGTCTCTGGGCAGCCACTTGCAACTCTGTGATTTATTTTGCACTGCTTTCCAAATGTATTTGATTGCATAGTCCTCTCTCTGCTTTTTAGTGGATCCCTTGGTACTATACAAAAATGTACTTTGGGAAATATATTTGGTTATTTCTTAAATTTTGGCCTTGCCTACTACATTTGTCCTTTGTAAAGCTCACGAAACTGGAATACTGGTTTGTCTGATGGAACTTGGTTCAAACTGACTTTTCTATGAACCTATTCTAAGCCTTATCTGTGCCTCTCCTTTTCCCTGACTATTGATTACCTGCCAGTCTTAATTCGCAGTTGTTGTTTAGTTAAAAATACTTTAAATGGGAAATATTCTTCATATCATAGTTTACAGTTACTATAACAAAAGGAAATACTCTTAGTAAGTGGTTCTGTGGTCACTTGCCTGTTTCCTGCCTGTTCATTTCATCAGTAAATGGCCTTAGCCCACGACTTAATGGCAGGTGAGTTGATGTTATTTTTAGTTGTTAGTTTTCACTCAGGATTTCAAAGCTAGTAAACTTCATATATTTTATTAAAAATAATTTTCTAGTGATTTTTCCTAAATCTTTTTTTAATTGAGTATCATCTAAGAGTAGCAAATTACATCCCTTAAACAGATGGAAAACCCAAGAATGGAGAATACGATTATCAAAAAATGAAGTATTCACAGTTGTATAAGTTGAACTTTGATCTAAGAAATCTGAGACTTTTCTCTATACTTTCTGCCCCACTTCTAGCTGTGTTGCAACAACTTACCAGGAGAATTGTTGAAGTATTTGTCTTCATGTTAGCTAGACATCTCAACACAAAGAGCTTGGCAGAGGTGAAAATACAGTCAGCTAAACATGTCAGGATTCCAAATCACCAGTAATTCTAATTTGGTCACCAAAGATCCAAAATCAGAATTTCTGTCCATGTATCCAACCATCCATCTAACAAAGTATCATTTAGCACCTATTAATACCAGTAACTTTAATACATACTAATCATGAGTAAACAGGCTTGGAAGTTTACAAGTTGTTTGGTTCACTTCTCATTCATTGTATATTTGGATTATTTGACAGCATTTAGAGAGTGCTGCCATGTATCATCAGCAAGGCCTTGGCATTTCCTTTTTTACCCTATGTAGCATGATCAGGATAAGGCAGGTGATCTTAAGTCACACTCACATTGAGAGGAGTCCCCAAAGTAAATTGGAATTTTCAGCAAAATTGAATAATGGAGACCATTCAATGGATGATGAGGCGCTGAAGCTGCTGGGACCGTCTACCATATTTGCAGACAATAAATAGTAATCCAGTTCAATAAAACAGAGAAGCAGTGTCCTAGAAATGCTTGAGAAAAAAAAAAAATGTGCCAAGTGCTTTCCCCATTTTCACCAGGGACAAAGAAATGAGTCAGATATAGTTCATTTTGCTAACAAATAGCTTTTATAGTTAGAAAAATGATTACAGTGCCTGTGGTAAGTGCTTAAAGATACTTGACAAGGGTTAATTAACTATGTCTTGGATGAGGGTGTATCATACTAAGTCTGAGAAGGCTTCCTAGTGAAATGGTCATTTGATCTGGATGATGAATGTCGAAACATAGGTAATATAAAAGTATATATACTGGGACGCCTGGGTGGCTCAGTCGGCTAAGCGTCTGACTTCGGCTCAGGTCATGATCACACGGTTCGTGGGTTCGAGCCCCGCATCGAGCTCTGTGTTGACAGCTAGCTCAGAGCCTGGGGTCTGCTTCTGATTCTGTGCCTCCCTCTCTCTCTACTCTCCCCTGCTAGTGCTGCCTGCCTCTCTCTCTCTCTCTCAGAAATAAATAAAATACTTTAAAAAAAGTATATATACTGTGTTCCCATCAAGGTGCATGGGGAAGGGAATCAGAAAGTACTGGAACTGAAGGATGAAAGGGAACTGTTAGTGCTTTTAAAGCAGAATCTTCAACTTGAGTTTCCTCCCTACAATGTTAACTACCTTTCTTCTAACCTGGTTATATCCTGCTCCTTGCTCTTCTTCCCAAAGTGACTTGATTCAGAGAGCCTTTCCTGACCTCCTCCAGACAAGTTAAGTGCCCCTGCTCTACTCTCTCATGGCCTCTATATTTTTCTTTTACCATATTTCACACAGCCAGGGTGCATTACTTATTGCTCATGTGTGTCTCAGACATTAGCAGTAGAGATATAAGAATGGAAGAGACCCTGGATTTTCCTAGTGCTTAGTAAGTGCATAATACAAAGTCAGTGCTCAATACTTAGCAAATAAAAAACTATAGAGGAGATTTTGCTCTCTGAAGTCATTGTCAGCTCTTGGAGGGTCTTAAGGGAAAACGAGAGTCCCTGCCCTCTCTTCCCCCAGCAAATACATGGGAACTTAATGAGCTTACCCAACCTTTTTTCCCCTTCAGTATCCAACTTGATGCTATTGTATACAAAACTAACAATTGCTGTAACTCCTCAGATTTCATTTGTAGGTTTTAAATCACAGCATTCTTTTTTTCCCCTGTTTAGCATCCACAGAGGCCTAAACCAGCCTAGATAAAATTGAGAAATCAATTTTCAATTCTGCCATGAAAATAGTCAATGAACTTTCTACTGTTCCTTTAAAAAATCTTATTTGTTTTTTAAGATGTAAAGCATCAAGAAGAGGTTTACATGGTTCTTAGAAGATGTATTTGAAGCAAATAGACTGAGTCTCTGTTTGGAAACATCTTTAAACCTGGCCAAGTTCAAATCTGTCTGGATAGTTTGATTGAGGCTGTATATGTTTTGCCTTGGGGGGATAAAGATACACTAAATTACTGCATCAAAGATTTCTGCTTTTTCTTGTTATGCACTCTGCCTGGGCATTGAAAAGCTTTTGTGTTGGGGCACCTTGGTGGCTCAGTTGGTTAAGCACCCGATTTTGGCTCAGGTCATGATCTCATGGTTCGTCGGTTCGAGCCCTGCATCAAGCTCTGTGCTGAATGCTAGCTCAGAGACTGGAGCCTGCTCCAGATTCTGTATCTCCCTCTCTCTCTCTGACCCTCCCCTGCTCACGCTGTCTGTCTGTCTGTCAGTCTGCCTCTCTCTCTCTCTCTTAGAAATAAAATATTAAAAAAATTTTTTAAAAGAAAAGCTTTTGTGTATTTTGCAATTTCAATATATTATGGATGCGAGCATTCTGGAACATATTATGGGTGCATTGCAATGGCCATCCAAGACTGACGCTGTGCATGAAAGTCTGTCTTAAGGATAATGTTTCAAATAAGGCAATAGTTACAAAATGGTAGCAGAATAGTACTTAGTGTTCCTGGATGAAAAGCTCTTGATAAAATCCAAGCCTTGCTATTTGGGAATAGGAGAATCACAGTCCATTCATTCATTTTTTTTTTCCACTGTTAACTAAGAACTTAATAGTAGCCTGGTTAAAAACCAGTGACACAATAAACTATTTGTTAAAAAAAAAAAAAAAAAAAGAATCACATTGAAAAAAAAAAAAACCAGTGACACAAAGATAGGGGAAAATAGTCTCTATCTTTGAACAATTCCTGGTTCGGTGAAATTCAACATGTATTTATTGACCACCTACTTTATGCCAAACATTATTATAGGCAGGGAAATGTGGCCATGTTAGAGTTCGGTACAGCCCTGATTGTATGGAGCTTCTATCTTATGCCATAAATACTGAATTAGTGAATACTGAACCATTGCTCCTAGGGAAAAATGCAAGGTTATGTTCCTATGAGCCTCTGGTCACAACATTTTATCAACCAGTCAAGTTAGAACCTTAATTTATGTTTTTTTTTTGTTTGAAGATATCTTATTTAATATATACTATTGAATGGTTATCATTGAACTCATGACTAACAAAATTATAACTCATGGCTGAGCAAAGTTTAAATAATATGCGCCCTGAACTTAAGAACACTAGATAGCAATTCAGCACTATGTTTGGAGGCCATTTTAAACAGCAAAATCACAGAAACACAAAAATATGAAACTTAGGTATTAAGCAGACTGCAGAAGGCACCCTTAGAGCTGCAACAAGGCAGAACATCACCTTGTTCGGCCTCAGCTGAGAATGTGTGCATTGAATGCTCGAAAATCTCCCTACTCAGCATGTCTGCAAATGACTGCAAAAGTACAACAAGTAATGGTTTTGGAGTTACAAATCAGTTTTAGGAAGTAGGGGAGTTTGTAAATGGAGAACCTGTGAATAATGAAGATCAACTCTATGTTGATGTCAGGCAATTCCAAACACTATGAAAGAGGTTGACTACAGGGCTAGACATTGATTAGGTTGAGGTTGCTGTCCTAAGAAAGGTGAGAGTTAAGGTTAAGACAGGCTGACATTTGAGCAGCGATTTGAAGGAGATGAGAGAGAAACTATGAACCTTGTTGGACCATAAAGTGAATAGCAGGGCAAAGCCTTAAGGTTGACATTTGAAAGGCCAGGATGGCTGGAATTAAAGAGAGTGAGCAGAAATGGTGGTATGCATGAAGAATTCCAACATGGCAGAAGGTGCCAGCATAAACTTGGGCATAGAGAAAAGGTGAAAAATATTGCTTGAGAAACTCAGGGAAGGTTTCAAAGTGGAAGGAATATGGAAGTGTATCTTGAGCAGTAAATTGTGGACAATTTCTGAGCAGGGGACACAGAACCGGGGGCACATGTATTTAAGAACATTCCATGTGGAGGATGTGATGTTGGCAAAAGCCTGTTCTGTGAAAAGACTGAGGCTTTGGAAAGAATGGCAAAAAAGTGTGGAGAGTTGAAAGAGGGCAGGGTTCATGCAGAGAAGAAAGGATGCTGGTAAAGAAGGTTATGGAGATTAATCTCAGATTGGAAAGGATATTTTATGTTACATATAGGGTTCTGGATATGAGGATGAACTATGAGAAGTTCACCAATATTTGAATGATGGAGAGAATGTCCCAAAAATAACCTGAAGGGTGGATTGAGAAGAGGTGGGCAGTAGTTACAAGCTAAGAGATCAGCTAGGAATTGATGGCATGATTAGAACTGTGTTTGTGGTAAGTGAAATTCCAAGACATTACTACAGTGGGGTTCTAAATGAGGAAGCATCTCACTGTACCAGCAATGCCCTTCCTAACATCTTGTTTTCTTGGGCATCAGAACATAAGAAAGAAAGAGCCTTGGGGGCCATGGTCATGGGTAGCATTCTTGAGGCCAGAGCTATATTGTGTGTTTGTTTGATTGACTGATTTTTAATTTATGAGGGTTATATGTGACAATGACAGTCAAGTGCTATTAAATTCAGTTAGGTTTACTTTTAATGTGACTATAGATCTCAGAGAACTCAGAGGGCTCAAGGAGAGGAAACCAGAGAAGACTGCTGGTCAAGGCAAAGAAAAGAGAAGGAAACCCTAACTTCCTTTCTTTTCTTAGATTCCAACTCATCTAATCCTGGTAGGACAAAGACAGAGCCTGAGAACCAAAACTCTGTCCAGAAGTAAAGATGTAGTATCCTATGGGTTGTATATTTTGGGATATTGGCTTTGTAGGATAGAAGGATTGGAATCTGCTACAGATAACAGAAGTCAGCCGTAACTTCATTTTAAAGCAAATGTCTACTAAGTGTTAAATATTGGTTACTGGGGATATGAAGGTAAAAAAATCATTTCCCTATCCTCAAGGAGGGTCTCAGTCTAATAGACCAGACTCTCTTGTGGCTAAACTGAGCATTGCATGTAAAGCTTGAGTATGTAACAGTCAACTCACATACACTGGTTTCTACGATGTATGAAACTGACCAACTCATACTCAGACAGGAACCTATTGTTGGTTTCAACATCAGAACTTTGTGATGATGAAAATTCCTTGTTTCTTGTTATCAATTTTGCATATTCATTTGTTCATCTATTTAACAATAGTAAGTTTTTATGAGCGAACACTTAACATTAAAAAAACAGTGAATTTCAGGGTGCTTTATTTTTTATTTCTTAAGATAAATAACAAACTTAAAATAGTAAATCCTATGAATGAGTATTAGAAAAATAATAATGTATTTGGACGAAAAGTATGTATTAAGAATGTTGAAAGAAAGGAACCTGGATGGCTCAGTTAGTTGAGCATCTGATGCTTGATTTGGGTTCAGGTCATGATCTCATGGTTTTTAGGATTGAGCCCCATATTGGGCTCTGTACTGCCACCCACCCCCAAAATGAAGAAATAAACATTAACAAAAAAAAAATAGAAGGAAACCATCTTAATATAATAAAGGTTATATATGAAAAATCCCACAGCTAATATCCTATTCTGTGATGAAACTCTGAAAAATTTTCCTCTGAAATTTAGAAGATAAGGATGCCCTCTTTTGCTACTTCTACTAAACACTGTTTTGGAAGTTCTGGCCAGAGCAGTTAGGCAGGAAAAATATGTGCATGGGGTCTCCTGGGTGGCTCAGTCAGTTAAGCAACCAGTTTATGGTTTCAGCTCAGGTCATGATCTCATTGCTCATGAAATTGAGCCCTGCTTCAGGCTACATGTTGATAGTTGAGAAGTCTGCTTGGGATTCTCACCCTTTGCCTCTCTCTCTGCTCCTCCCCTGTTCATGCTCTCCCTATTTCTGTCTGTCTCTCTTTCAAAATAAGTAAATAAACTTAAGAAAAGAGTGTTAAAAATGAGTAAGGTACATGCATAAAGATATTCATGAGGCGGTACAATGTTATTTGTAATTTTGAAGAATCTAAATCTCTAGTACCAGACAGGGGTTAAATTAATTCTAAAGCATTCTTTAATGGAACATTTAAATATATCAAAGGTAATGGTTATTAGGATGATGGAGCAACTTGGGAAATGTTTATGCCATAGCATTAATAATGTTTAGTACAAAGAATAGGTTACAAAATTGTAAGTACTCTATAATTAAAACTGTGTACTGGAAAGTCTGAAAGAAATTGATCAAATTATTAAGAGCTAAAAGAAAGCTGGTGGACTTTTCAAATATGCCAATATCGTAATGGACAAAAAGAAGGTGTGGGACTCTTTGAAATTAGAAGAGTCTAGGGAGACAAAACCACTAAATGCAGTTTCTGATCCTTGACTGACCATGGATTAAGAGGAAACAACCCCCCCACCCACCCATATTAGCTGTATTGAGGAAGGTGGGAACATGTGAATTTTGACTTTATAGTAAGTAGTAACATTGCATCAATATTAAAGTTGCTGGGCATGAAATGGTATTAGGATTTTGTAGGGCAGAGTCCTCACACTATTTGTTGAGGGAAGAGGCAAGAGATTTTGTATTCAGATAAAGCATGGATGGAAGAGACCCCCTACCCACACTATGCTTGAGTATGGATAGTGGCTTCTACTGGAGGGGTAGAGGAGTACACTGGAAACTGGCTATGGCTGAGGGCTAGTACTGCAAACTTGGTTCTACATCTTTGGGCTCCCATAACCAATCCAACCAACACAGCCTGTGCTCAACCATAGCAGGCGCCTGATGGTTCCATATTTTTCCACCTTAGTGTTTTCCCTAAAAGTGTTTTTCTTCTCTACGCTTGTCTCACATGTCGCCAATCTGTTACTTTGAGTAGGGTGTATTGGTAATGGTCCTTCAATGCATAGATGAGGTTCATGGAGTTCAAGATGATTTAACAATCCTGAGGGATATCTATTAAATTCCTAATTTTAAATTGATGGTTTACAGTCTATGCCTAAACATATTCTCTTTGCCATGCTAATGCTTAGTAGACCTGTCTACATTGCCTGTTTCTCTTTGTATTCAAGGTCAGAATACTTGTGATGTAACTTGAGATATACTTACAGGAGACTAGAATTCCCATCTCTAGGATTCAGCAAGGTCTTGTGGAAAAGAGCACTTAGCTGAATTAAAGGTACTGTGTTTGGAGAGACTGGATGGAGGAAGCAGAAAAGTGTCTTTTATCCAAAAAGATAAAGAGACTGAAAATGAGAGACCAGAGACTTGGTGTTAAATGATATTAGAAAACTACAGTGACCTTGGTTAGACAGGATAATGATATGATGGTAATGTTGGAGCATGTCTGCATTTTGTGATGAGCTAAAATATTTTGAGTAAAGAATTGTGACATCTTTAGTTAACTTAAAATGGTTCAAGGCAAAAATATATAGATACAGATGAAGCAAATAGGGAAAAATGTTAGTTGCCCAGCCTTGATGGTAGATGATGCCACTATTTCTACTTTTCTAAATGTTTGAGAAGTTTTATGATAAAAAGCTTGAGACCCCTCATTTCCAAAGCAAAATTTATGCTTCACAACTTTGCTTGGACCTAGCCCTACCTTTGTTTCATAACATTTGCCACCAGAAAGCAGTATCCTCAAGGCAGTTTCGTATCTCCAAGAAGAGATTAAAGCAAATTGAAATAATTTCTGTAGCCTGGTGTAGAACCCCAATGATCCTAATACAAGAGTGATGATCAAAATAATCATCAGAGTAAAAGACAGAGCAGTGGAAAAGATGGATAGACAGACATACAAGGACACCCAGCACTCAGCTGTGTGACCTTGAGCAAGTTACTTTATACCTCTGTGCCTCTGTTTCTTCATCTTAAAATGGGTATAGCAATAGTTTCAATTGTTTGTGAGGAGTAAGAGTGTTAATTCACATAAAACACTTAGAATGGGCTTTAGTATAGCTTTATTCAATATATTTTAGCTGTGATCAGTCTTTTTCCTCGATGCACTTGGAGAATCTGTCACACACACACACACACATAACACTGACTTACTCACTGTGTATGCATTGCCTTTCCCTTGGAAGAAAGGGATCTTTCTACAACAGAATGTCAGGCTGTCTACAAAATGAAACTAAATTAGTTGTTTGGTTTTTGGATACTCTTAGGATGCCAACAACCTGCCTTGAGGAGGTTTAAGGAGTTGTCACAGCACCTAGTGCATTTAATCCATTCATTGAAAAAGGAATCTGTCAAGTCACTGCCAACATATTTCCACTTCCAAGCAGCTACACTGCCATCATTAGCCATGGCGTCATCTCTGCAAAAACGTGACACGGACCTCCTGTACTTTGAGAGACTGTGTTAGTCACTTGGAGCCAAAGGGGGAGGCAAGAGTTTGACAGGTTCTATTATGGTAAAAATGACAGCTTTTTACTGTATGGACAGACGTGTACACATAATCAATGGCTGTTACTACTCTTTCATACAATTTATGTCATCTTTGTGCAACATTGGAACTGGTACTCATTGATTCTAGGAACCTTTCCTGTAGTACTTGAAAGGTTATGTTACTTGTAAAATCAGTTACTAGAGATTGTAAATGCGTGTTTACTTATGTACTGCTTTTATCTATTTTCATTTAGTAATTGACTATCTACTGTTGAGCACCATACAGATGTCAATTAGATGAGCTGAAGAGAGTTATCCTCTCTTTATCTACTCCTCAACTTTGCAGTTAAGAATTGAGCTGTGTCTGCACTGATAAAGCAAATTGAAGACTGGGGCAACTATCAAGCTAATTTTCTGAAACAGACTGAGATTGTAGTGATCTGTGTGTGTCTCTGATGTCTGAGTATATATACACATTGGGTATATATAACCCAGGTTGGTGAGCAAACACTTAGCAGTGACTATTCAAAGTTCCATGTTTTCCAAGGAGTATTTCTGTAGCCCATGCCCAAAGCTACCTGTTACAGCCCAAAGGGTAGTTTGACTTAGACAACTTGATTGCAAACTGTATAGGGTGAATCCTTAATCTCAGCAAACATTGTTGACATAATGGGACATTAAAAAAAAATTCTCTTGATAGTTCTTCTTTCCCTGAAGTTAAGAAACAGGGATCCTGGATGAGGCATCAAAGAGTACAGACACTTGTGGTCTGAATGTAGTAGTATGTGTTGGACACTTAAAATATTCTAGGAATTCTGCTGAGCATTTGGTACTTATAAACCCTTTTCATACTTCCAGCAAGGCTTGCAAGGCAGATACCAATATCATGTCTACTTTACCAAAGGACATCTGAGGCTTAGAAAGATTAATAACCACATCCAGTATCCTATCAGATACCCCTAACTTTTTTGAATTATGGGTGGTAACGCAAGAAAGGAGTGAGAGAGATGGGGCTAATATCAGGGGCCACAGATACTTCTTATTGCACATTTTTCAGATGTCTCCTGTGTACCAGACAGAGTTAGGTAGTGAGTTCCAATAAGTCAGGACAGCATCTCTGTTGCTCACTTCATTTTATCTTTAGCACCTCGATTGCTTCCCCAGAATTCCATCCCCTAACCCCCATGAATCCCCTGCTTGTTGTAAGAGGCAGGCATCCTGCGAAGTGCTTAGGAAATCTCAGTGGCTGAACTGGTGGCATGGGTGCTTACATTCCAGGAGGCTGAGAACCACTCCTATCGACAGAGATATGCCCTGACTACAAAACCTGGCCAGTGATAATTCCATTGTTCAGAATCACCTTCCTTCTCCTCAGAGGACGTAGTGCAGGGCAATTCTTTGAGAAATGCAATGTTTGTTGAGACTTGGAGACTAATCTGAAATGGGCAATGTGATCTCAGTCCATTCTTTAAATTTAGAGTAAAGGCTGTGGCTGGAAGCAAAAAAAAAAAAAAAAAAAAAAAAGGAATAAAAAGGGGGGGAAAGAGAAGAAGGAAAAAGAAGGAAGAAGAAGGAGAAGTTGTTATTAACAAACGTGCAGTGCAGCCTTTGCCTTCCCCAAAAGAAGAGAAAGGAGGTGTCATCTAAGTTAGTGATGTGAGAGAAGATGTGAATTTATGGTTAAGGAGAGGCTTCTTGTGTCAGACTTCAGGGACTTAAATCCCAGCTTTGCTTTATAAGCTGAGGTCTTGTGTGAGATACCTCTAAGCCTCAGTTTCCTTGCCTTTAAATTATTGGTAACATCAGGATGGTGATACTTGGGATGTTGGGAGGATCACACGTGGTGACCCAGTGGAGGACACCTATAAAGATACTGATATTGGGGCGCCTGGGTGGCTTAGTTGGTTAAGCGTCCGACTTTCGCTTAGGTCATGATCTCGTGGTTGGTGGGTTCAAGCCCCGCGTCGGGCTCTGTGCTGACTGCCAGCTCAGAGCCTGGAGCCTGTTTCGGTCTGTGATTCCCTCTCTCTCTGACCCTCCCCTGCTCACGCTGTCTGTCTCTCTCTCTCTCCTAGAAATAAAAAAAAATAAAAAAAATAAAAGATACTGATATCATCGCCCTCCCTCCCCTCCCCCCACCATCCCCTCCATCTCTTTTACTGCTTGACCATCTTAATTACCATAATTGAGAACAAGTCATCTATACAGGACCATGAATTTCAGAATGGTCATATCTAAACCCAACTGGTGACCCCTGTTGGATAGAGTGAACTCCTCTCATAGGATGTGATTGAAACACAAAATTGACAAGAGACTTGGAACTGTCAGTTTTGCTATTATGTACTTGAGAGTATTAAACTCTGAACACAGTCTTCAAGTGCAATCCTTTAGGCCCTCAAGGAGGAGCCTTCCAGACTATGTATAGTGTGTAAGGAGATTATGTTTTTGCAAAGAAAACATAGGTGTGTAGAAAAAAGGTAGATTTTTATATCACTTCAAAAAATTAGAGTTTCTAGATAGCAGAGTTTGGCTAAAGAAATGCTTTAATTTTTGGCTAAAGAAATCTTTAAATATTTTAAATTTACTTTATTTAAGAAAATTCTTAATATCAGGGCTGTCTTGTAAATCTTGGTTATTATGTTGTTACAGAGAATAACACTTTTTTTCTCATAAGTACTTCCGAACAGTTACTATTTTCTCAGGTAGTTACAGTCCCCACAGATGTCACCTCAAACTGCCATAGTGCTCACACCATTCAATTTACCACAACTACCTGTCTCATTGTGGAAGAGGGTAAAATAGTCAATAAATTCTTACCCAGCCCCTAACATGAGCCATCGTCCATTCCAGGTTTTAGGGTTGTGATGAGTGCACAAACACGCAAGTCATCACCCTGGCACTCAAAGAACATCCAACCTGGTAGAAAACCTAATGTAATGTACACGCCAAGGTTGCCAACTTGAACAAAATTGTCACCAAAGACCCTGCTGCTCCAAAGTCAGTCACTTGGCATCTTTCAGTTTTATACGACCTTCTATCCATGGAGTTGTTTTCTGCAACAGGTGTCGATGCCATCCTCCCAAGTAGAAAGTCCAGATTGTTGGCTTGGTCAGTGGTCCTTACTTAGGTATCCACCCTAGGTCTTCTGTGTGGGTGGACATGTGGTGTTGTTCATTTCCATTTCAAATCCTACTTCTGGTATGATATTGGTGAGCTGCCTCAACTTCCAACTCCCTGGTGTCTAAGTTAATTAATTTCTCTCTTTGTTGGCTTCCTTTTCATTAATGCCATCTTCACAGATCTGAGCTCTTCTGGAAGTTTGGTATAAATCTTCTCTAGGCTTTTAAGGGTCACCTTGTTCCAAGGCCTTCTCATTGGGTACCTTCCACCCCCTTATGCTGATCAGTTAGTTATGAAGGTTCTTTTGTCTATTGTTATGAAAAAAATGTACAGAGGAAGGAAGTAGAGGATGAGCAGGTCTCAGGAGCTGTTAGATACTGCAAAGTGAGGGAATAATTTGAAGTGGCTGATGAAAGAGAATTTACTTAATAATTGTAATGGTTGACATTTAGAGAGTGCTTCCGATGCCCGGAAATGGCACCAAGCATTATAGACAGATCGTTTCACCAGTGATCTGAGGTGCTTTCATTCTCATTTTGCAGATGGGAAAAGAGAGGCACAGAGAGGTTAAGTATAACTTCAAAGACCTCTGAGCTAACAGAGCCAGGTCATCTGACCTGAGAGCTCATATGGGACCTGCCATGAGCCTCTTCTTTAAATAGGAAACTTTGCTCTTGCTTATCTACTTCATACTGGTAAATGGAAATAGTGCAAATCAGAAGAGAGTGGAAAAAATGAATGAGCAGGGTGTGATAACATGTAGTTCCATTCTGCAGGCATGCTCTAATACACTCTGATGCCACACTGAGGACTGATAAAATGTGGCAGTGGATTTTTTTTAACTGGAGAGCAGAGTTTCATCCATAGTAAGCATCTTGGGTAGAATTAGCTGTCATGAACATTTTCTCTTTCCTCCCTGCCTCTGAAAAAGCTCATACCTGGGAATTGAATGTTATTTCTGTCCAGCCCTGAAGCCCTCCCCCACAATCTCCCTCCCCTCTGCACCCTCCTGTCTCTGATGGGCCATTGTACCTGGGGAGCTACAGGCTGCCAACAGATTTCCAGAAACAAAGATGTATCGGTTTTCATTCAGATAGAAACTTGATTTATTTTGGGCCCTTGTACTTGAATCCAGCTTTCCATTTAACTTGCTTTAATTTCTGGTTTTGGACATCCATTGCTTCTCTAAAGACCAAAACAGGTGATAGACTGAAACATACATAATAAGAAAATCCTATGGCTGAATGCCTGACTCTTTTTGGTCTCTGAGGGAGAAAAAATGTACCAGTAGTTCCCAGACCTTCTATAACTACTTGTATAATTTTCCAGGCAACATGATTTCACCTTTCCAAACTGCAGTCAGTAAGAGGCCTGTGCTTTACCTCTGTCTACTGGCAAAGGAATTAGTTTGAGTTTGATTTTTTTAAGATGAAATTTTAGAGTATTTTCTATCCATTTTCTGGATGGTTTCAAAATAAAAACTCGAATTGACTCATCTATAATTCATCCATTTTTATATGAGGGAGAAGACATCAGATCACTCAATCACCATTCTGGAGAGGAATGGAAGAGAATGATCCAATTTTAGGAAATGAAGAGAATTCCAGGAATATGTCCAGCATTCTAGCCTTCCACACTTGCAAGTCTTCCTACAGTTAGTGACAATGGTCAGAAAAGTTAATCCAAGGCCATTTCAGAACTCCCATCTGGGCAAAAAAATGATGAAATAATGTTCAGCATGCTTCACTAAGTAAACAGAGTAGAGTGATATATATTTGAAAATAAGAATTTCCACTGTAAAGAATGAAACAAAGAGAGGTTATCAGGTAATCCCAAGTCAACCAGAAAATTCAATAAACCTCAAACACCTGATTTCCCTTGCTCACTACTTAATCAGTGTTACTGGACTCAGTTTGAGTGAATCCACTTACTTTTCAACCAGCTGTTTTGATATCCTGTAAATACAGCCCAAATACCAATTTCTGTAAGACAGCCAACCATAAAAATAAAATCAATCAGCAACATCATTCAATCCACAGGATTAGGATGTCCAAATGAACTATGTTATGCATTCAAGTTGGACCAGAGCCATTAATTTCATTCCATTTCTGTGTTCTCTGTGGTATTCTGTGAGCAAACTCAGGCAATCACTGCTCTGTCCATGCCATATATTCCCTTTTCCATAAAAGCCTACAAATGTTTTCTACTTCTTAATACATGCCCTAGGCTTTGAGATGTTGATTTGTAAAGTACTAAGTATTGGTATCACTTTTGCTGGAGATGGAATTGGATAATGATCAATTTACAGATCCTAATCTATATTCTGAAGACTATTTTTTTCTCTGTAGGCCAAAGAAATGAAAATGAGGGCAATAAATGCATCCCTGACCTAGGGGAGAGCTACTGAGTTCCTGTAATTTCCTTGCAGGAGGAGGTAGAAATGAGCAAAGGAGGACAGAAGACACTCTCACAATGTAGTGAGAGATGAAGAAGGAAAAAGAGAAACAAACAATTTTTTTAAAAAGAAGAAATCTAAATTTGTGATCTTTAAATTATATTTTACTTATCTGTGTATAAATAGTAGGAATGGAGTAGGAGTGAAACTCTGGAGCCAGACATGGGAGTCTGAATCCTTGTTCTATCACTTGCTGTGTGACCTTGGGTAGGTTGATTAACCTCTCTGCTTCAGTTTACTTAACTCTTTAATTAGAATAACAGTAGAACCTACTCACGGAATGTTTCTGAGGATTATGTCAGTAAAGTACTTAGTAAACATTGAATACAGACTTGTTATTATGTCATCAGGTCTGCTGAGTATTCCTTTGTTCCCTTCTGTCTTTTCTATTGCTTTCTCTTTGTCAGAGAAACAGTTGGAGACATGGTAAAGAAGTACAGTATTTTAATTATAAGAGATGAGCCACCTATTTAATAAGAATTGTGTGATGCATTCCATTACAAACTTATTTTGGCATTACAGGAAGCAGAATCAAGGTCTGCTTACTAAGGGACTGGACCTTTAATTTCTGGGCTGTTCTTATATTGCCAACCTTTGGCATGTATTGTTTTTGATTTTGTAAATTATGCTGCAGTGTGGAATTGGTTGTTGTGCCTTCAGCAGCTGAAGAGGGCCTCTTAAATAGCCTTCTTACAGAAACACGGGCTCTTGTTAGAGCTACTTGGGTTTTACTTAGATTCAACAGGAAACATTTGAATGTGGGTTTGATATGCTGTTGGGTTTGATACTCTGTGAATATAAACTTCTCTCCACTATCTCAATGTCCCCCACCTCCCAATGAAGATTTGTACTATTGTCCAGAATCCCAGAACCCAGAGGTGGAGCTTCCAGAAGTTAGCAGAAAGATCATCGCACCCTGGCAGTTCCTTTTTCCTCTTCTGAAGAGTCCAGAGACAGGAGCCCAGAGTCTTCATGTCATTCTCTGTCTTGGGCTTCTCTTTCTCTTCCTGATGTGGTCCAGAAAAACTGGACCAAGGGTGCTGGGAGCCATATTGGCCTTGCTGGATGACAGTCACAGAAAGGAAATGGTAGTGTTTGCACAGCTCCTGCCATGAGAAACAAAAACTGGTATCTCCTTCTGCTACTACTGGCTCATGTTGGAAGTGAGGCTGCTGGTATTGACCAGGCCTCACAATATTCCAGATCAGACCGATATTCCCCACACAGATTGCTCATAAGGAAAGGCATGTCCCTGCCTTTTCCAAAGAGATTTCAGATGAAAATATTGTGGATGATTGATAAAAAGCTCTTCCTAAGGGCCTTGCAGATCCAAGACTTACATAATAAAGGGGGCTTGAGTCTAGCCCTGAGTCAAAGAGGCTAATTTAGAGTTAAGGGCAGATATCTACCCCCACCCAATTGTTTCTGCTTGGAGCACTAGATGCCCCCCACCTCAAGGCATTTGTTATCAAGTATTTGGAGTGACTTATTCTGGCCTTGAGTATGCTGATTGCTCCCTGTGGAGGAACTTCTTCTTTTGTGATTATGGGAGCAGAGGTGTCTTCTGAAAGACCTGTTTGACCCCTGCTCACAGAGAAGTAACCTCCCCCTTTTATGCTAAAACCATTGTCTGATATGCTAAAGATACCTTCTTCCTCATAGGGGAAGCATCTAAATCACCTATCTCACTATTGATAAAGGTTATGCAAAGTCTTCTACAAATCTATGTTCTGGGAAATTCTTACATATCAAAGAAGTTTGTTATCAGAAATCATTGTCTAAGGCAAATGCCACTTCTGTGCCATCCTCCAAACACTTATAAAATAAAGTTGAGCCCCAGTCAGAGTGGAGATGCCTGCCTGGTGACCAGAAAGACTCTCGGGCCTCTCTCACCTCTCCCTCGCTGACACCGTGCATCCTTCAGAGACCCCTGGACCTCAGCCAGAGCCAGTCTCCGACACAAGGGCTCCTCTCAGGGAGGACAAGAAGGCAGTTCTACCATAGGTCTTAGAGAAAATACCTCAATGCCTGTGTGTCTCTCACCTCTAGTTTTGGCAAAAGAAATACTCCGTGTGCTTTTGCATCAGTTCTAACATATGGGTTGGTGATAAAGACCCAGATAAGAGTAAATAATGGTTTTTTCCTGCTGTTTTGGTAAACTGTATAAACACATTTCCCTTAGGGACCTTGCAGGGAGCCCAGATGATCATCATGATGCCTCCATCTCTCTCACTAGTCATCACCTCATTTTAATTCTGACATAAAGAAAATATTCTCCTAGCTATTAAAGATTTTATGGTCTGGCAGTGATCTTTCATTATTCTTACTTAAACATGGTCAGCTAGGTTATTATCCCTACAGAGCAAATACTATTTTCTTATGACAGTCCCTCAAGTTGAATAGCACACAATACCGTCTCTGAGGCAAGTAGTACTGACATGGAATAGGTGGTTGATCAGGTTCTGAGAGCCTTAAGATGCCTCCTTGGAAATGGATATTGATCATATCTGATGTGCTGTAATCACTCAGCGATAGAGCTGCTTAACTACTTTAGTAAATTATATAATAGCTCTCCTTGGGACTCTTATACCTAAGGAACTATTTACTGCCACAGAGAACATTTGGGTCATAAGTAACACAGCTGAAGCACTTTATTTATATTCAGAATTGCTTAGACACTTAGAAAAATTTTCAAAGGAAGGGTATGCCATATTTTGCTAATTCTTTTAGGTAGAAATTTATCGTAATGCACTGTTCCTTTCAGTTGGCAAGGAACTTTTTTTCAAGCGACAATCTTCTTATAAAAATGTTTAGATTTGCTAACTATTTTTTTCAAAAGCATTGTATGACTCAGAAAAATACAGGATCGAAACTGCAGGATAGACAACAGAAGAAACAAAAAGCACTGGCAGTGCTTAAAGTACAGTCAGTAAATAGAGGGATAATATGAGTTACAGTCAAGGATAAAGATATGCCTCGGGCAGCTGTCAGGATTTAAGTACTGAATGTACATGTTCTATGATACAGTTCTTAGGAAGTTCAGAATACTGTCATTGGGGAGAGGGAATATTTGACATCTGTTTACTTACCATAAACCAGTTGTGATTAAAGCAAATTTCCTGTCCCCACCCCCAAATTCTAGTGGAGTGGAGCAAGGGACCAGCATATTGGAAATCAGACTGCCTTTAATTCTTAGTGTATCTATGTTTGTAGTGGTGTTTATTTAAAGTTGGACAACAGTGAGAATACCAGCTTGATCAATAGAAAAAGTGTCCAGTCTCAATGAAGTGGATGTGAAGCACTTTGAGCCTTGAGTAACCAGTTCAAACTTGACTTAGATATTGGCAGCTTGGGTTGCAAAATTCCCTGTTGACTATTCAGTGTTGGCTATTTATCCCTTTAAAATCCAGAGAAGCAAAGGGTAAGAGAAATGGGCTATTTTTCTCTGAAATGGAAAGGCATGTTTGTTGCCCTGGGAGAGCCTTGAATGCTGTGCTTTTGGCAAGAAGAAGCCTGGGTTCAGCTACTGTTTGGCTGGAAAGAGAAGCCACCAGCTGGGTGGCTGTTCATTTGCCACTGGCCTGGGAACAAGACTGATTTAGCATTTTCCACCTGCAAATCTTCATGAGGGGGAATAAAGCCATGCTTCGGTTCAGATGCTCTTCAACACCACTGGCACCAATGAGCGATGTTAACTGTAGCTCATGATGGTATCTCTCTGGATTTAGGAATAAATGGATTTAGGTATAGCCTTTGAAGATCCAACCAGTTCTTCAGTAGACGAGTTTCATACAGTGTCAGTAGCCCTTAGCTGGTACAACCAAGCTGCTGGGTAGATGCAAACATGAATCAGCATGAGGCAGATTGGGAGAGCAGAGTGGTGCCAGAGAGCACTTTTCAAACTATAATGTGCTTACGAATCACCTGGAGATCTTGTTAGAATGTAGATTCTGAGTCAGTTAACCTGGGATGGAGCCTAAGTTGCTGCATTTCTAACAAGCCCCAGGTGATGTTGCTTGTTGGCTCACGCATCAAACACTGAATAGAGCAAGGCATTGGGGACATTTTTAGAAATTTACATCCCTGTCATGTTCTGTTTATCACTCCTGGCCTTGTTGGCACACACAATTAAAGGGAGTGCTGGCACTTTTTACAAGAGTATTCAAGTTATAAAAATTGAGATTGCTAAAATAGGTCTGGGTTGGATTTGTTCTTCAGTTTGAGATACCTACCAACATAGTTATCTACTGTTTTCTGTTCTTGGCTACATATATTTAAAGATGGCCTGTGCAAACATTTCCTCCCCAAGTCTGGTTTGTTTACTAAAGCATTCAGAATAATTCAAAGCTTTCTGGATGACATGGATCAGTCGTGTGTTTGGTTTTACATTCTGGCGTCGTTCACTAAGTAAGGCTGGCAACAGGCACTCATGGACATGGGATTCAGAAATGGGAATATGCACGTTTAGTGGAGATGGGTTGTCCTGCCTTCCAATTCTGCATCACAGGACTTACAACGTACGTTCCCTCTGCTTAGTTCCAGAAAAAAAAAAAATGGAGACACTGGGAATGGTTTTTAGAAATGCCCTTCTACTTGTCTAGACCAGCTTCTTCACCAAGTATGCAGTCTGCTTCTCAGGAAGTTGGCATTGGGTCAGGCTGGCACAAGACAAAGTCACACCACCGCCAGGAATGCAGCATCCATGGTCGGTACTGCCCACGGAGCCCAGGGACAAAGTCCATGTTGATGGCTTTCTTTATTTAACAATTTTAATCATCATTATCCTGTAAATATGCTTTATTCTAAGAACTTTCCTTGGCACTAATGCCTACACTGTTCTCTGAGCCATGTATTCTTTTTCCTATTTCACATCTGAGAAAACAATTCAGATAACTCAAAGTCACAGTAGTGATCAGAAGTAGAACTGCAACTCACATTTACTATTATTTTTATTATTATTATTACTATTATTATTATTATTATTATTTACAACAACTACTACTACTACTATTTGGAATTCACACTTTTCAGAGTTCCAGAGCTTTGAACTCTTAATCCTGTAACCACTTGGGGTTCCATAAGGGACATGTTATGGTTAAATTGTGTCCCCCACCAAAAGATATATTAAAGTCTTAACTCCTAGTACCTGTTAATGTGACCTTATTGGAAATAGGGTCTTAGTGAGGGAGGGACAAAGAAAGGAGGGGCAGGGGGAGCGTGGGAAAGAGGAGATGAGGAAAGAGGAGGAGAGGGAGACTGTGTTGTCCTAACAAAATAGACCTTTATACAAAGTTCAGCCAAGAGGGTCACCAACTAGAGGCACCAGCATAATGTATCTAATAAATAGATAAATGGTATCAAGTCTAAATACTTCATAAATATGATTTCAGAGAATACACACACACACACACATAGAGAACCTATCAGAAAAATACCTTTCATTGTTTTCATTTTATAGATGTGAAAATTGAGGCCTAGAGAGGTTAACTTACCCAAAGGCTTGAAAGGCGGAGCCCAGAGTCCCATCTGTCTGATGCTTCCATCTCCTGTCCTTAGCATGATGGGCAGGAAGTCATTCACTACCTGGGGAGGCTGAGGCTCTCCTGGAAAGCCCCTAAGTTGGAGGCAGAGGAGCGATGGATGCCCTGCAGTCTCCTGGGGCTTGGTCACATGTCAGCATACAGAAATGCTCACTTTAAAAAAGTGACTCACTGTCAAAGGCTTGAAATATTTTCATGCACCTGTTCAGCTATTTAGTTATGTAACTTAAGTAGGTGCAGAAAGAACAGGAATTACATAGACTGTTTTTTATCTTACTGTATTAATAAAATACTTAAAAATCTGAAAATGACTTGTCAGTTTATGCTTTTCATAGACATAGCCAATTAGATGGAGCTGATCTTTGAAAAGCAGTGAGATATCATAGTGATCTGTGAAGGTGGCCCCATATATGTGACATACAGGTGAGGTGTCAAGAGAACCCAGGAAGGGGGGCATTGCCCAGTGTCAGTGGTCCCTTTAGTGACTAGCAGAATGTTTCCTGAATGCCTTCGGTGTTGTTAAGGAATCTTGTATTTGAGAAATCTTATTCTGAATGGAGAGTCAGAGGTAATTTAGGTCACATCATATGGTTGCTGATACCTTTATAGAGTGCCACGTGCTCTGTTCTTACCTGTAGCTCTGACCTTCCTTCCCTCCACTTTCCCGCCCATGCATTACACGATCCTTTTTGCCATTCTTGGTGCCTGCCAAATTTGCATTTACCTCAGGGCCTTTGCATTTTCTATGCTCATTGTACCATTTCTGTCTTGAATGTGTTCCAAGAGATCTTTGCATGGCTTATGCCTTTTCAATATTCAATTCCACCTCAAATGTCACCTCCTCAGGAACATTTTATCAAAACTAGCAACCCCTAGGTACACTCTATCTCTGTACACTACCATGATGATTTTCTATAAACATAGCCTTTTTGTTTTTGTTTTTGGTCTTTTCCATTGAAACTTAAGCTCTGAAGGGGTAAGGATTTATTAAGGATACCATTGTACTTGACATTTTAGGAACCATTCACCAAGATGGGTGATGTGAGTGAATAACCTGGGGCAACCAAATAAAAGTGTGAGACAGTCCTGTACAGAGCTATAGAGTATGCAAAAGGGGCATTCCAGTCTTAGAGAAATTCTCAGAAAGGGTGATGATAAGTAGACTACTGAAGCCAAGGAAAGGTTGACATTAAGATAAGGAAGAGGGAAGAAGTTTCTTGCTAGAGAGAGCAGGATATTTGAGGGATTAAATGTTGGGCATGAATGTGGGGTAGATGATGACATTGGGGGTTGGGAGAGATGAGACTAGGGCAAGATATTTCATGGGCTTTGTCCCCTATGCTGATCAGTCTAGACACACAGATCCTATACAGTGTGATAGAAACCCTAGACGAATGAAGGAAAGAGCCTAGCATCTCCTTATATGTGTTCCTCATCCAGGGCAGGACCAATACCCTGCCTTTCCCCCACCCCACCCTGTCACTTAGGTAGATGCTGTCTGGTCTGGAATATTTAGTGAAGCCTTGGGTTTATCTTGTGGGTCTGGGGCTCCAGTTGGCTTTCTGATTTACTCCTTAAGGCACCTCCTGGCAAGGTCCCAGGAAATGTGAGTGACAAGGCAAAACAAGGTACCCTCAAATTACCTATAATGAAAATGACTGGTAATCTCCAGCGATTACTCTGTGTGAGTGACAGGGTTGCACTTTCTGCAAAACCTTTGCTGCAGCAAAAATGGGTCCTGTGGGGTTTCAATTTGAGAGTTTTTCCCCCCCAAACGAAAACAGCTTCAGAACTTTTGGCATCATGTATTGTTTTACCCAAATAATGAGGCTAATCATGGATATTTAGTATATATATGGAGATACACCAAACCTCTTTTAAAAATGTAAACCTAAGCTAGAATGAACGCAATAGTATAATTCTTATACTACAGTGGAGTAAGTCACCAGGGGTTCCATCTGAGGGCCTGAGTTCTTAGAACATCTCCAGGTCATGGGGATAAAGGAAGCTTGGGTTGAATGGAGGGAGAGGAACAGCCAGTGTGCCTCCTAAGGCTGGAATATGGATAATGAAAGTAGGACCCAGGACAGTCTGAGGGCCCATCTGCATGGACACATTTACTGCCCTCTATAGATGTCGGCTGCCTATTACAGAGAAAAGGGCTTCAGAAATCATGGGGAGATGCCCTTAACCTAAATTTCTCCAGACCTATGCAACGAATTGGAGAAACACCGAGATGCTCATTGAAAGTAGAAGTTTGCAAACTGTTTTGGAAACCTAACACAAATAAATACTGCCTGGGAAGCCAAAGTCTATGCCTGGTGATGGAGAGGCTGCTCTGCTTGAGCCCACACAGCCACTCTATTCCTCCCTGAGCCACTCCCTCGTGTCCTCGCACCACTTTTAGAACATGCTTTGTAAACTGCTACACACATATGTGTATTTTCCAATTAGGTATAATTTTTATATATATGTATAACTTTTACATATATCAGTGTGTATGTATATGTACATACACACACATTTATGAGGAAATAAGTCCAACCTAAGTCATGCTTAACCCCAAACCAACCCACACCTGGCCTCAGGTACTTTTTTGGATCCCTACAGGGTTGCTGAGTGAGCTGGGAGATCCAACCACAGGATGTTAGGCATCATGCTATCAAAAACGAATGGTTTCTCGCCTCCATTACCGACCTCAGATTTTCCATCTCAATCATGCCTGTCGCTCTTCCAGGCAAACATCTTTGCTCTTATGCATGAAAGTTTAGATTAGGCCTCTGTACTCTAGAGTACCTATTCCTGTATCTATAAACATAAATATACTATGCTTAGCTCCTTTATCTTATCCAACAGACTGTGTGTTTCCATCTTGTTGATGCCTTATCAGCCTTTGAGATGCAAGTCACTGTCACCACACCCAGGAAGACTTCCCTGATTTCCCCAGGCAGAATTAGGTCTTTCCTCCTCTCTGCCCCTAGAGCACTCTGCATTTTCCACACAATCAGCCATTCTACCACATTTTATAACTTTTGCCATATTTTCTTACTATCTGTACGATTATTTGTCTACTGCTTTCTGCATATCAAGCTTAAATCAATTCACTTAAACCACCAACAAAAGCAAAAAACTAGGCCTCATTCTAGATAACAATACATATCCAGAATGCATGTTCTTGATATTAAAAAGCAAAGAAACCAAAAAAAAAAAAAAAAAACCCACTGAAACAAAAACTAGACATGTGTTATGAGGATCAAGGGTAAAAAATAAAACACAAAGAGAGATTTTATGAGGGATATAAAATGACAGAAGAGACTCATTATGTCTTGTAAAATCTTATAATTGTGTGAAATTAGCCAAGACAAGTGCCCCATGAAACTCCCAGTTTTATACATCCCGCAAACTTCCATTTTTTGAATTTGGAAGTCAATAACAAGCTTGTTTTACAGAGCATGGAAAATCAGGAAAATGAATACCTTTATAGTGATATGTTCTATCGCGATGCTACAAAGACCAGATTCTACAAAGAATAAAGTTAAGTGGCAAGAAGGCCAAACCAGGAACCTCAGCATAGGAGCCCACTGTCAGAAGTCATTTACAATGGTTCTTGTAGAGAGAGCCCCTAGGGGATAGAAAAGATTAAGGGGACTCAGAACTTCTGTGGCAGAGATGGCACATGTCAGATTTGGAGGCATCTGGCCTGGGTGATTTCAAAAATTTCTGGTGACCATAAAGGCTCCACCATCTGCTAGTGTCTTATAAGTAACATTTTCATCTTCCTTTAAAATAGATGCTTCTATTAAAAAAAAAATGGCATGTGGGTAATGATGCCCACTTAACAGAGTGCTAACTTAACACAGTGCTCTTGATTAGCGTACCATCGTTTACGCATTATGTCAGGTGTCACCTCTTTGGAAACTGCTTGATTTTAGTGATTGGTAAAGTATATGCAGTCACCATGCCAAACAGGAAGCTGTCTTGCTTTTCCATTTCTCTTTTTTGTTTTTTAATTTTTTTAAATGTTTTATTTATTTCTGAGAGAGAGAGACAGAGCGTGAGCAGAGGAGGGTCAGAGAGAGAGGGAGACATAGAATCTGGAACATGCTCCAGGCTCTGAGCTAGCTGTCAGCACAGAGCCCGACGCGGGGCTTAAACCTACCAACCATGAGATCATGACCTGAGGCGAAGTTGGACGCTTAACCGACTGAGCCACCCAGGTGCCCCTGCCTTTCCATTTCCTTGTGGCTTTTCCTCAGATAGGCAGGGGGAAGACCTTAGAATCTGGCATATTAACTGACTCAGCCAGAAATGACTCAACGAAGAAACTCAGAGTTTCAAGAAAGATTAACATGGTGAAATGGGGACCAACTTCCTTTTTAGGCAGTCTCAAAGAATGCATCTTCCCCTAACTTGATCACAGGGGAGAAAGATTATGAGGACAGCAAGGAAGAACAGATACAGAAATCCTTGGAGGAAGCTTTCTATCTAACAGATACAAAACTAGTTCTGGACAAGGTAGAATCTAACCTCGGTTTATTTAATCTGCTTCTTCAGAGAAAAATCACGTATTTCTATAAGCCCATATTCCACTTCAATGCAATACCGGCTTTAACTCCATTTCTACTGCTGGTGACATAAATCATCATTTTTTGATGCCATTGGCATATTATACAGTAAAAAATTTAACCCTGTCCAAAAATAAGTGTGGCCTTTTGCTCTTGGCTCCTAGGATGTACTCTTAGTTTGCCTTGATGCCTCGGGCTAGCAGATAGGAATAGTGTGATTTAGGCGGGCCAGGCTTGGCAGGGTTTCATGCCTGGTTGACCTGGAGACTGAGTTCAATCACATACACAATCAAGCAATCAGTCTTGAGATACAATGGAGCCCCAGTGAATCTCTGAACACTGAGACTTGGTGAGCCTCTTTGGTTGACTGTGTTCTGTGTTTTCTCACACATCAATGCTAGAAAAGTAATACATCTTGACTTCATGGGGCAAGGACAATGAAAACTCCATGTCTGGTCCTCCTGGACTCTCTCCTATGCAATTCTTCTCTTGGCTGACTTTAATCTATACTCTTTCTCTTTGATAAACTGTATTGCAAGTGAAACGGCTTTCAGTGAATCTTTCTAGTAATTATCAAATCCAAAGGTGGTTTTGAGAACCCTCTAAGCTTGCACCTAGTGGGTTGTCCAGTAGAACTGAGGCTATTTTGAAGATTGCTCCCTCTAAACTTTGTAGCTGACCTAAACTCATCACATCAAGATCCCCTACTTTTGACTTCCTGCATAGAGTCATGAATATAATAAAAATAGACACAGAGATATCTTCATAAAGATCATAAAACTAATTGGCCTTTTGCATTGGAGAAATGATCAGAAATAAAATCAACTAAATTTGAATAAAACAGCTCTGTAAAGTTGAACTTGCTTACTTTTTCCATGTCTAGGGGCCACAGACGTTAATGAGTAGATAGTTAAGCACTACATTCCAAGTCACTAGAATTTTCTTATGGGTAGAGAGCGAATTCATCACAAGATCTGTTGTTTTTATCTCTAACATAGTTTATTCCCTCTACTTCTCTCCACCTCTACTACCCACTATGTAGTCAAAGCTAATAATATCACCTCAACTAATGAAATACCTCCAAACTGAACTGTCGATGTTTACATATAGCTATTCTTCTACATACTGGCTGGAGTGCTTTCTTTTAAAAAATGTAAATCGGATCATGTTGTTCCTTCTTCTCTAACTTTTGTTTAAATCTCTTCAGTGGTTTCCCTCTGCTTTTAGAACAAGGACAAGATTTCTCATTTGTTCTACATATACCTGTGTAACTTGACACTGAACACAGGCTTTCTTGAACCACACTTCCCCTGGTTCTCTTCCCTCTAGCCACACTGGTCTTTGTTCAGTCTTTCCTATTTTTCATGTCTCTATAACAGGGCCTTTGCACATGATTTATCCTAGGTGGTTTGCCTGTCACTTTTTGTTTGTCAATGTCCACACATCCTTTATGCAAACCTTTCAGAATAAAGCTACTCAAGGCCTCCATAGATAAGTTACATAGCTCCCTGTACTTATTTTTCACAGTTGCAATTTCATTTCTGTTAGCTATTATTTTATGATTTATGTTCCCAGTAGACTGAGTTCTTTGAATTTGGGTGGATCCATGGTTCTGTACTTTTCACAAGAGCCCCAGATCATTTTGGCATAGGTGGGCTTCCAAGTGGACTTGGTTCAGACAACAGCTGTCAGGTTAGATGCTGGCAGCTGTCCCTTTGGGACTGAATCTTGGTTGAATTGAGTGAGTGTCAAATAAACATAGCCACTCAAGATCATTATTTGCACCCAGGAGGTGCTTGCAGATATTTTTCCCTAGTGGATTTGTCCTAAGTCACTCTTTTCAGAAAAATGCCTTTGATGTCCAAATATGGTATGGGAATGACAGTTGGCCAATTTGTTGTCATTTGGGCTCTAGTTAAATGCATATTGTTGTAAGATATTGATCTCTTTAGACCTGGGGCAGCTATTTAAAGTTTGGGACAACCATGTCAATCATGTCTAGCCATGAGGAGCATTGTCTGTGTGTACAGGGCTCCCTTGGAAGCTTCTTTAAAAAAATTTTTTAATGTTTCTATATTTTTGAGGGAGAGAGAAAGACAGAGTGCAAGTGGGAAAGAGGCAGAGAAAGAAGGAGACACAGAATCTGAGGCAGGCTCCAGCCTCTCAGCTGTCAGCACAGAGCCCGACACAGGGCTCAAACTCACAAACCATGAGATCATGACTTGAGCCAAAGTCAGACACTTAACCAACTGAGCCACCCAAGTGCCCCTTTTGAAAGCTTCTTAAACTGAAAATGAACTGGTGACTTATCTCACTGTTCCTGTAGGCAAAGGGCACAATGAATGAAATCCAGCCCTTGCCCTTTTGCCATGGAGCATGGGCATTGAGGTACCCTCTCACCTGGATATAAGTTTTAGTATAGTGTGTGACACTGCCATGATGGACAAGAGCCCCCAAGGAGCTTTAAGAGGACTTCATTCAATTTGTGCTGAGAAAAACTTTTTATCATCTACTTACACAAAGTTTCTCATTTATGTTCTCTATCAAGAATCTGAAGAGATCATCATCAAATAGTCTCAACCAGGAAGGAATTGTTTGTACCCATTTCATGCATATAAGTGTATATGAAATATCTGTTCATGGAAGCAAGTCCAAGCTTTTATGAAAATAATGAAAATACTAAGTTTTGAAGTTAGATATAAATTCAGTCTCTTCTCTAAAACTTTTGGTTACTGTTAATATCATTATACATAAGATGTGATGTTTTTCCTGCAAGTCTGACATGGATTCCCTCCCTGAATCCACTCCAGTTTACTGAGTATGCCTTACCAGGATTATCATTTTTTACATGTGTCAAGACATGAAAAAAACACTGTTCTAATGGATATTTCGAATGCACAGTCTATTAATAGTCTTGCTATTTGATCTGCTGATCAATAGGACCCAGCAGGGATGATGAAGGGGCTAGATATTGGCTGTGAGGAACAAGGAATATTTATTTTAGAGACAAGAAAATGTAAAGCGACAGTTTTACAGGTTTTCTTAACAACAGATTATTGATTATTCTGAAAATGAATTCTCTATAGGGCTTCAAGACAAGAACTTGGTATAAATTTTGTATGAAACTGCATGACCTTGGATAATGATAAAACTTCTCTAAGCCTCAGTTTGTGCAGGAGTCCAAGGAAGGGCATAACATCCATCCCAGGTGTCATTGTCACACCTTGTGAATCATCTTCTGAAATGAGTCATCTTTTAAAATACATAGAGTCTGTTCCTGGTAAGCATCTGAAATGGAAGACATTGGGCCATGTGGTAGTGAGTTCCTATCACTAGAGATATTCAAACATAATATACATGATCACATTTTTTAAATGGCATGGTGACAATTAGATCTTTAATTAAATGTCATTAAGTTTCCTTCCATTGCTGAGATTCCCAGACTGGAGGCAGCAGAGCCAACTCTAGAATTAATACTACAGCCAAGGTTGCTGGCCACCCAGCAGATCTCCAACATGAGATCTTTCGATGGCCTCTCATAAGAATCTCTTCAGTAAGAACATTGACAAGGACCCTCATCCTCCTCAGGAAAGAATTTCTAGTAGCATGCACCTGGAAAGCTTGTTAAAGCACACATTGATAGAACTCAATCCCAGAGTTTCTGATTCAGCAGGTCAGGGAGTGAGTGGACAAGAATCTTTGTTTTTAATAAATTCTTGCATGGTGCTGATCCTGCTGGTTGTGGGACCAGAGTTGAGGATCTCTGCATTAGAGCAAGGGTTCTCAGCTCTGACTGCCATTAGACTCACTGGGGAGATGTTTGGACCACAGGTGCCTAGACTCCATCTGACCTAACTGCACAGGGTGCTGGGTGGTGAGGCCTAGGCATGGGTGTAGGTTAAAAGCGCTCCAGTTAACTCCAAAGGGCAGTCAACGCCAAGAACCACAGAGTCAGAGCATCTTTATCTCAGCCAGCGATCACAGGGCCCCTTTCACTAGACTTCAGTGTTGGATTAATATTTGCACTAGTTTTGGTATTACTATCTTTCTCTCTTGAACATTTTTTGAAATGTCATAGTGACATTTGAAAAACAAGTGTTTTGTACTCTGAGGCTGTTCCAACCATAAGTTGCACCCCTCCTCCTAATTATTCAAAAGCCAACTCACTGTTAGCAATTAGATGAAAATCTGCAGCCTCTAATTAAGATCAGTATATCTGACAGAGCAAACGGGGCTTGAATATTTTACAATTTATCTTTTTATCACTTTAGGTGTTTTCAACCATGGTACTTGCAAGAATAACCTAAAATGACTTGAAAGTGAGATGATAACTTGCCATATTTTTATATGTTTTCTGCTCAGCGAGACTGAAACACCTTCAGGTAGCAAAAGTCAGTTGAATCATGGGAAGTTTTCATGTTCACTATTTAATTATAGAGTGACTGTGTGAGGTTAGTTTAAAATGTCTGCATCTGGTTGACCCACATCTTGTATAGGGGTTAGGTTTTAAAGTCAGCATGCCTGGTAAAAAGTTAGGCACGATCAAAATTTTCCTGCACAGTTCCCTCAATCCATGTCATCTACAGTGTGGTCCAAAGGCCATCAGCATAGGCAGCACCCAGGAGCTTGTTAGAATCGCAGAGTCTGAGCAACCTATTGAATTCACACCAGCATTTTAACGAGATCCTTGGATGATCACATGGACATTAAAATTTGAGAAGCACTGCCTTCAATTATTCATTAATCGCTAAGGCCTAGGACTGCAGAAGCTGAAAAGTCCAGAAATACTTATTTGGATTCTCTTTGCATTTTTGCTGAGGCTTCACTTTTCCTTAGGAGGGGAGGCCTATCTCTAGGCTGAACAAGAAAAGCAAGGAGAGCCATTTTTCTTTCCTTCTCTTCCTCTTCTCCACCTACGCTTTTCTTCTGCAGAATCCATGTAGTTGAATTAATGTTACTTGGAAATATATGTATTGTAACTTTCATTGTATTTTATACATTAGCTCAAAAAGTGGACTGCCCGTCTAGCAAGCACCAGGCAGAAACCATGCCACGTACTGAAGCTGTAATAGCCAAGGGGGAAGAAACAGCTCCCAACTTAATAGACCTTAGTGTCTGAAACTGTCCAATTAGAGATACGATTAGCAGGTCGCATTACATGAATAATACATGAATGTGTTCCATTCAACTCAGTGTTTGGCTTCTGAATAATTTGAGTGAAGAACCTCTTTTGTTAGGAGTCCCTATTAACTGACCATCCACTCTATAGGTTGAGAGGGTATTTTCTGAGTGAAGCTCCTACTACCAGTTTAATTATACTCCCCCTACAACCTTAGGAATGCCAGAAGGGGTGGCTTGAAATAAAGGCAACCATGAGCTTCCAGATCCAGGACTCCACTAGAGAGTGGAGAATCAGTGGCATTGAGAAAAAAAGCATCTTCTGGGAATGGCTGGGCAGCATGCTGGCAAAAGTCCCATCTGCCACTCTGCCAGAGCCTCTCAGTATTGCACAGTCCCAAGCATGTCTTGGGTGGCTGTCAGTGCCACGCCCGATATCAGCAGTCCCCAAGCAGTCTGAACAATTTCATGCTCCTGCTTCCCAGAGGAAAGAGGAGAACATGCTTCGTTTTCACTGCCCTCTTGGGATTTTGTCAATTGCACTTTCTGGCTACTTGCTTTCTGTTGTTAACATCTTTCTTGGAGAGGAATGCTTTTTTTCACTTCTGAAGGGAAGGAAGGAGTCACCAATGAGATGAGCACTCATCGCCTAATCCTATGATCTGAATTTATTCCTAACATCTTAAAACTACTTCCATTCATGCTAGATGTTTGCTGTCCTTAAAATGTCACAAGGCATTGCTCAGTGTTCTCTTTCCCCAACAATGGCTGGCAGATGTTTGGGGTTTGGTGTCTTTACCTGCCTTTCATCAGTACAGACACTGTACTTTTTGTTGGCTGTTCTTCCCATACAATGGCTGCTGTGTAATGATTTATCGTGTTTAATGAGGAATTGCAGCTTGCCTCTGAATAAAATGAACAAAGAACATATTACAGGATATTTAAGTATAAATCTATTTACTATTTATGAAGACTCTAACAACTTAGCATTCTCCTTCAAATGCAAACTGTAAGCTTGGAAAAAACTACAGCTGCTTAAAATTTGAAATCCTTAGCTGAATGCCTGATCTAGACTTAAACATTCTATGTGAGTATCTTTTTTAAAACAAAGCTGTTGAAGACAACGCTGTCTATTATGTATTTCTCCCACTATGGTGCAAGCAGAGGGCCTGATGTTATTCCCAGGCGAACTGCTGACTCAGAGAGGGTGGGGTTACAGTTTCCAGCCCCCCATCAAGGGAGATGGGCTGTGGGGGCAGCTTCCTGCCCTGAGTTGAGGGAGAGTCACAAAGTGGCTGGGATCTGCTCTTGCTGAAGACAGGTTATGCCCCTCTCTGAACACAAGAAGAGTCTCCAGACATTCCAGGAAAGGTCTGATCTCACCAAAGTCCTAAATGATACTCTTAATTTCTGTACATGGAGGAATATTAATTACTGCATATCTGCCATGGGTCAGACCATATCCTGGGACCTTAGCTTGTGTCATCTCACCCAACCTCAAAAGAACCTAGTTAATGAGGTTGATCAAATCCCAGTGTTCTCATGTGAGGCAGCTGAGATGGGAAGGTGTTTTTGTCAAAATCATGCTATGTCTCTAATTCCAAAGTCCTGGACTCTGACTCAAAGGCTGGCCTTTTCTGTCAGAGATGCATTGTTTGCTTCCTCTGGGATTTGATGATTTTTCAGAGGCAATCAAGTTCTTCTTTTTAAAAATTTTCTTTTTAATTTAAATTCAAGTTAGTTATTTCTCTTAAGATAAATCTGTCTCTGAAACCACATTAGAAGCTTGGAGCTGCACTAAATTCAAAATGGCCATGGCAATCTTGTAAAGAAAGCTCAGAAAATATTCCTTTTTAATCCTTCCCAGTGTCATAACTCACTGAGAGTCAAAATAGGGAATAGAAAAGAAAGCTGATGTTTGGAGAATGGATGAAATTGTACAATTAGGCCAGTGTTTATTGCCTGAGGCACAATTCTGAATTAGATCGTTTAAAAACCATCTTTTGCTAAAAAAATTTTTTAAATATTTATTTATTTTTGAGAGAGAGAGAGACAGAGTATGAGGAGGGGAGGGGCAGAGAGAGATGGAGACAAAGAATCTGAATCAGGTTCCAGGCTCTAAGTTGTCAGTGCAGAGCTCTGTGCAGCGCTTGGACTCAAGAACTGTGAGATCATGACCTGAGCCAAGTCAGACGTTTAACTGACTGAGCCACCCAGGTGCTCCAAACCATCTCTTGTTTTATAACATGTTTCTTGTAGGATACTTAAAACTGCATAGATCTTTTTTGCTGTTTATAAAAGAGCTGCTCTAAATATGTAACTCGGTTTTAAGTTTGTCCCATATAGAGAGTTGTGGGGAGAAAACTTGTATTTTTTCCACTATTGCCAAGTGTCTAGTAAATCTTGCCCTCACTAAAGTTCACATGACTATGTTCACACTTAAAACAATGACATGGAGGGGCGCCTGGCTGGCTCAGTCGGTTAAGTGTCTGACTTCCACTCAGGTCATGATCTCACAGTTCAAGCCCCGCGTCGGGCTCTGTGCTGACAGCTCAGAGCCCGGAGCCTGTCTCAGATTCAGTGTCTCCCTCTCTCTCTCTACCCATCCCTGACTCATACTCTTTGTCTTAAAAATAAACTATAACTAAAACAACAACAACAAAAAAAACAACCAATGACATGGAATCTGACATTGGAGCTTTTTAGGAAGACTGGGTAGTCAGTTTTTCCCCCCATATCCAGAAGCTTTCTAGCTTAACATAAAACTGAGTTTTGAGCTTCCAAGTCAGGGATTGGCTGTATTCCAGGGACCACTCGGTAAAATTGTTGCCTCAGCTTTTGCACTGTTCTTAAAGATTTTCCTTTGGTATCTTTAACTTCAGGACTTTTGAACATAGAGTTCATAAAATCTGAGAATACATTCTGTTCCTAAGTTGAGAACTCCAAGTGAGCATTCTCTGTCACAGAATCTCCTGCTCTAATGATTCCTCAAGTTATCTCTTCTGCTACTCCTTAGTTATAAGACCCCAACTGGCACCTTTCTCTCTAAAGGTACATTCCCACTGCCTTCAGAATGGAATTTGAGGATATTAACAGCTCTGATATATTTCTCTGCCTTTCTTCAGCTTCACACATCATGTTTGTCCAGTAGTTTTCAGCTGGGCAAACTGTGCTCTCAGAGAACATTTGGCAGTGTCTAGAGACATTTCTGCTAGATTCATACAACTGTAGGATGGAGGTGCTACTGAACATCTGTGGGTAGAGGCCCGGGATGCTGCTAAATATTCTACAGTTCACAGGACAGCCCCCTGCAACCAAGAATTGTTCAGCTTAAAATGTCACTAGTGCCATCATTGAGAAGCCTTATGGTCTAACTATACTGGAGAATACATTTTCCTCAATGGACCGATAATTGGAAGGCATTACAGTGGTCAGAAGCATGACCTCTGATCTCAAAAGACTGAGCATATATGCAAGTTCCTCTAATTATCAGCTGTGTGACTTTGGGAAAGTTATTTAATATCTCTGTGCCTCACCTTCTTCATCTGTAATATGGGCCTAATGCAGCATATACAACATGGTTCTTAAGATTAAATGAGTTGATACATGTCAAATACTTAGAATAGTGGCTTGTGCATGGGAGGTACTCAATACCTGCTGCCCAGCACTGTTGCTAATAATGTTGCCACCATTGTATGTATGTGGACTTAACTGAAGATGATCCCTCTGTGTGGAACACCCTCTCCCATGTTGGTTCATTGTTCAAGCCACAGTTGTTAGACCGTCTTCTCGTCATCCATGAGAGCAAATGGCTACGTTCAGTCTTCATCACATACTTCTATTAATGGATCCAAGAGTCATGTCTGACAAGGACTTAGTTGTTCTTCCTTTTCTTTTCAGTTGTGAACTCCTGGAGGAGCTGTGGCTCATTCTGTGTCAGCAATATGTGTCCAGTCCCTAACGATAGTAAACACTCCCATCAGTCATGTTGGTTGGTTGGTTTGGGGTCAGGCTCCATTGACAAGAAAACTAATTGACAAAAGAAATAGTAAACTTCTCTTTCTTTTCAGACTTGGTTTAATCTCTGTAGTAAGTCTTGCAAGCTTACAAATAAGAAACCTGGATTTAAATTGGTTATATACAGGGTCTTTATAACCCATTTAGTAGAAGCTGAACAAAGTGCAAGACAAAATGCTCTTCCCTTCCATCAGACACTACATACTCATCTCCAGCCACACCAGCCTCCTGGCCTCAGGGAGATATACAGCATAAGTTGTTATCTGACATTAATAATTCATTCCTTCTCCTACAGCCATCCAACTTTATTTTCCATTCTGGCTTGAGCTATTTACCTTCCCTTGGATAAGATGACCAGTGGCTACTCAGTGCTGATAATCATCTACAAGTAGAAGAAAAAAAAGGGTGGGGGTTGGTTTTTTCCAGACTATGCTATAAATCTGAATCTTCTATGATGAGGGATTTCCCCTCCCTGGCTTAAAAATGAACTTGTCAGTCTAAAGATATTTGAGCTCTTTAAAGAGACATGGGTGTATATAAAATGGTGTCAGAATGGGTTCTAAAGCTACCTTGCGACTAATAGTTAGGATGATATTCTTAACCCCCATGAGCTGTATGATGCCATCTCCTTCAGTGTGATGTCCTGAGGATGGAATGAGGTGCTGTATGTGCAAGCACATGCCAAAATTAAACTATAAAATGGTGTATAAGGGTAAGTTGATTTTCACGGTTAATTGATGATGATGTAATTTTTAAAAATTTTATGGAATTTTCTTTTTATCTTTTCTGCATTTTTGGAACATAGACTCATTGCTACTAATCTGTAGGCAGTATTTAGCAATCAGTATAATCTCTTGTGTTATTTGTCCATTAAATAATATATAGTTTGTGTGGAAAGTTCACAAACGGAAAGAGGCAGCTTTTACTTTTCCTCTACCTTATGCAGCTATTTTACATCCTGAGTTCGGGAATGAGTGATCTGAGAAGCTAGGAGAGATCTCTCTTCAGCTGTAGTATACTAAACCAGTTGGAAGAGCTGCTGTGGGATTTAGTATACTATACTGGCTCTTGTTCCTAGCTTCCTATCCTAGTCTTACAGTAAAAGTTCTCCAGAATATAAATTGATAGCAGAGACTCCACTAGATGATATATAACATCACAAACTGTTCATGATTCACATAAAACTTCTGCTTGTTGAAAATGATAGACATCTTTTGCTTTTTGCTTGTATTTTTTCATTAGTCTCAAAAATTTACAAAGCACCGCCAGACACTGATGCCAGGGACCAACTAATGGATAGTACAAATCACTGATTAATGCATGGGACAATTCATAGGGCATGTCACTTTGACTCTAAAGGAAAAAAATCAATCATTTTTCAGACAACACCCAAATTGCAAATTTGGGTAATTACAAGTGAAAAGTTCTTGGAAAGGTGCTATTTGGTATTGGGTGAGGGCCTTTGTTCACATCCTTGAATATTTAAGTTGCTTTTCTGCTGTTGAGCAACATTGGTGTGGCAAATGAGTATGTATGTTGCTCCCATTTGGGTGGTGATTGAGAGAATCATCCTCTCCACTAGCTACAGAGTTCTACTATAAGATGTGTGATGATGACAGAGTTGCCACCTTGCCTGGTTTTCAAGAATTATGTGCAACTAGAGAATCAATAAACCCAGAACATCATAAAGAGTATATGAAAAGAATGGGGAACCTTCCCAATTGAGAGAAAACTTTCTGGAAATTTGTTGTTGTGATTGTTCACAGTATTTATTGTACATTCCACAATGTAGACCATCTTTACTAGATGCTACAAAATAAATGGACTCCAATGCTTTCAGAGTCTTTAGACTATTTTCACAGTCATTGGAAAGTGCTAAGAATAAAAGATCTCTCTTCTATAATGGATATTCCTACCTTCCTTTTTACTTTCTCTAGGTGATGGCCCAGAACACTATCCAATAGAACTTTTAGTGATGAGGATGAGTGTTTTATATCTTTGTTGTCCAGTATGGTAGTCATTAGCTATGTGTGCCTATTGACCACTTGCAATGTGGCTGGTAAAATTGAGGAACAAAATAATTTTATCTAATTCTAACTAGTTTAAATTTTTTAAAATGTTTGTTTATTTTTGAGAGAGAACATGCACACATACAAGTGGGTAAGGGGTAGAGGAGAGAGACACAGAATCTTAAGCAGGCTCCAGGCACAGAGCCTGATGTGGGGCTTGAACCCACCAAGAGATTATGACCTAAGCCAAAGTCGGATGCTTAACTGACTGAGCCACCCAGGCACTCCTAATTCTAATTTGTTTAAATGTAAACATGTCTCTTTGCCTAATAGATACCATGGGAACTGAGCAGCTACAGCTTAGTTGGTGATATTCATAAGAAGAATAACAACTAATTATTGACTGTCATATTATATACTAAACATTATGTTAAGCATACTATGTACATTTATTTAATCCTAATCACAACCTTTTGAGGTAGTTACTAATATTCTACTAATATTTGTAGAAAAGAAGTCAATGCACAGACTGAAAGGCACATGACTGAAAATTTAAAAATGGCCATCTCTTTGATAACTTCTGGGCTAATTAAATTCAGAGGTGACCTCCTAAGTACTTTGGAATGACTGCAGAAAGATGGATCAACTCCCTGGGCCTACAAAAGGCCATGACCTGTGCCCCTCTGCAGAAACTTGAAGCCATGGCCCAGCTTCTCATCTGATGTTGTCACAGAGATTCAGCCTTGAACAAAAAGATGGCGCTGTTTTCAGGTCCCAGGAATAGAGCTCAGCAATTAGCTTCGTCTTTATTTAGTTTTTAATACTAGCCTGGAAGAGTCTCTTGAGAGGAGACCTGGAAATAGCTTCTCACAGTGATAGCAGACAGCTAGAGATGATTTCCTGGGAATATCGTCGATGCCATGTGTGAGATAAACCTGAATAATTTTTCGATTTTTAAATCAGTCATTTTAATATCCTTGAAAACACTCTGCTATCTAAATGATCACCATCATATCAACACCATATTGCATGTGTTGATTATCAGGCAGGGTTTAAAGGAAAAAAGTTCCCAACTAGATGTGCATCAGAACTGTGGGGAAGCTTGCAACATTTTGATGAACACCAGGTTAGGAAACAAAAGATATAAATTAGACTGAAGTATAAATTTTAAGGCATTTCAAAAGATTTCTCCTCGATAGATTTTCTTCCATAAATAGAATTTTAAAATTACTCCTTGGTATTTCCATAAATATCTGAGTACTAACAGTAATATTTTAATGTAACATTGCCACTGTGGTGACCATGTTGAATGTATTTATGCTTAAATTCAGGAAATATGTGCTGTGTTATAAAAGTAAATGGAAGCAAAGTGTGTTTAAATGTTGTTTCACAGGTATCTCTCTTGTTAGTGCAGTGAAATTTTGGCTTTAAGACACCATTGCTCCAGAAATGATCGATACTGAACAGGTGAAAGACAAGACAGGAGATGTATTGTAACTTCAATCTGAAAATCCTGCAAATTTTTCCAGACAAAAATCAGATGCAGATGGATTACTTGCACTCTCCAACTTTATTATGTGTGGTACAGAAATAGAATGGGTACAAGAGGTCACATGGAAAAGGATCAGATTGGAATCTCCAAATTCTTTCCTAGAGGAAACACAAATAGAAAAATTCAGTTAATGTTAAGTAACCTAATAACAACACTGATGGTTAACATTTGAATAACTGCTGTGCCAAACTCTGTTCTAAGTACTTTACTTCTGTGTAGTCTTCACAGCTACCCTATGAGGTTATATTTTGCAGATGAGGAAACTGAGGCACAGAGAGATGATCTTTTCTAAAGGGTCTACATTTTGCCCACTTGCCACAAACGGCAGGGTCTCACATGCTGATCCCCTATATCACTTTCTTTTACTTTGTAGGGCAGTTAAATAGGAGCCCCCAGTGATGCTACAGTACCTGCCACTCAGTGGACTGAGAATCCACTACCCAGGGAGGGAATATTTGAAAGGGTCACATCACAGTAGATCATAGTAGGGATCTCTTTCCCAATTTGATGGTATTGATGTCTTTGGTTCTAATGGTCTAGGGTCTATAGACTTCCTTAGTGTAATGTCTTATAATTTTGGAATATTGAAAGGACATTGATGGTATGTGAGGAGGGCCACTTAGGGACTGAGCTTGCCCTGGAAACTTCATTACATTCATTGGGCTGGGTAGCAAATCTTCCTCAGGATACTTAGAAGGATGTGAAATGATACTTGCCTTGGACCACCGCCTGACTGTATGCCTGTGCAGACGGCCAGGTGTGCTTTCACTTTTCACCTGAATAGAAACAACAGCTAAAGTCTCAGTCTGGATTTGGGCACCACGGCAAATTAAAATGCAAAGGAAATTTGCAAACATGACCGAAATGAGAAAAAGAGGAATTAAGTTCCCAGAACAAAAATCTAGAATTTCTCATGCAAACCCTGGAAGGCCAGCTTAATCAAATTTTTGGCTAACACAGATGATAATGACTCTGGTGCCCAGTATATTTATGGGGCTTCACTCTGGCAAAAGCAGAGACAGAGGAAATAGCTGATGAAGCCATGGAAGGAATTAGCTTTTTGCATTTTTGTGCCAGGGAAGTACCATTTATTTTAAAATGTGAGCAAATCCTTTTCTAAGCTTAATTTTATGAGCTTTGGTTCTCATGTCACTGAATGCAGAGGGTGAGTCTGCTTATAGCCATCAATATACGATAACTTGGGACTGTAACCCTGAACAGGCTACACTCAGCCCAGGATGGCCTTGAGGTTGTTACTCAATGGATTTCAATGATTTCTCAAGAGTTAAACATTTTCAACTCTAGAAGAACCATGTTCTTGGAGCAACAACTACAGTCTTTAATTTTTCAGACCATCCAAAGAATTCAACAATAGGTGGAAAGAACACCAAATAGTCTCATCATTTGTAGTACCATCCAGGAAGAAGAAACAAGAGAGCACATCTCATTTCAAAGCAACCCTGAACTCAGATTATAATTTCTGCCTTGAAGCCCTGGAGGGCCTCTAGAATCAATTGATGAGAGCCATAAATGCTGATAAGATAGATTATGTAGACTGAAACTTGTGTCCCAATCCATTTAATTTCAGAAAAGTTGGTTAAACAGGACTCTGGCCAGAAGCCCATGTTCAGACATCCACTGTGCCGTTGGGAAGTTGTGTGTGTCACTAGAAAGTTGCTTCACTTCTCTGAACCTCAGTTTCCTCATATGTTAAGTGGGGACACTAAGTCCTCTCTCAATGGATGGTGGGTATTTTGTAAGTCTGTAGCAATAGGAATAATATGGTCGACTTATTATCATTATCCTAATTGATATTATTATTATTATTATTATTATTATTATTAAATTGCTATAAAACATTATCTGAGACCTTTGAAGACTAAGATAAACGAGCCTAGCCCTTCAAGGAAATTCTATATTTGATATAAGCTTGATAAATACCAAACTTCAAAGTACCAACAAAGATCTCTCAGGGGTTTTGTTAATTGATTTTGTTGTAGTACTGTAGCCTCTAAAGGAAACAAAATGTGTTTTCACAAGGAAAGATTAAGGGACTCTGTTCCACTCAGTCATTACTCTGTCACTCAAGACAGACCCCAAAATGATTATTTGTACTTAAAATGCTCTTCAGCTTGCCAGCCAGCGTGGAGTTACCTGTCGAAGTTAATCATATGGAGTGGTTCATGTATCAGGCAGTATGAGCCTATCTGTCCCACAGCAGCCTTGCTGAATGACTGATAGCATTCTCTGTCAATTTCACCAAGCTGAAAGACTATTACTGACCCATCAAAAGACCAAAATGACCCATCTCGAAAATAGAGCCTGTTGTACCTAGAGAAAAGGTTGCCTGACTTAATTGGCAATCTAGATGTCATTCCTTCCAACTTTGATGGTTTATTGTAAACAAAAAATTTAACCACATAAAAAAAGGAGAGAGCAAAGTCAATTAAAATAGAAAGATGATTTGGGACTAAGAGTCCTCACATATGCACATCCTTTTTAAAGAAAGACTTTTATTTACATGATTCCATTCAAGCTTCATGGCATCCCCTGGAGAAAAACATGTTCCCATCTTTTACCAGAGGAAACTGAAGATCACAGAGGATATGACTTATCAAAGATCACAGAGGTCCATGAGGTGATAAAGCTTATTCTACCTTAATTATCAGAGCCAGCATTAGGACCTTAGCCCTGCTTCCCTTTTTCTTGGCCAGAGAAAAGAAATGGCACACACAAGGTCATAACCAAAAGTTGGACCAACACTTACAGGAAGTGGGGTTGCTGATCCACGTCATGTTCTTCTAAGTGTGTGGGTCGGCTCAGCAAGAAGAGGATTCAGACACATTTGCTCAGTCCTTTTAGTGCAAGGTTGGGTCCTCAGAGGTTACTCTGAAAGAAGGCAGCAATATAAAGGGAATTTAAAACTAATCTTAAACTTGAAAAGAAAAAAAATAATGAGAATATTCATGTGGATCATAAAGAGAAATAATGATTACCTTTGATTCCTAGAGAAAGTTAATTTAAAATGCATCCAAGTTCCATTGTACAGCCAAAAAAAAAAAAAATCTGCGAAGCTGAGACATGTCTTTAGAAGGCGGAAATAAGAGTCACTGTCACTTGAGTCCTGAGAGGATGCTCATTCCAGTAATTGGGAAGAAGAAAGATTGTAGAGATTAACTGACTTTGGTTTAGGATACACAGTGTTTTCTTTTTAAATGCAAATGATACTTGAGGCCTAAAAGTCAAAATCTGTCCTAAATGCCAGTCGATAAAAAAAATTTTAAGAAAGTAAAAAGTACTTAAGAATCAGAAAAGTACAAAATTGATAATGTTTTTGTTTTTACCAAATTAGAAGTGATAACTGCTTAAAGCAAGTGCATAGGATCCATTTCCAGTGGTAAATTTAAAGTTCATGTGCACTTTGAAAGGCAAATAGGGTATCTGTATTCTATCAAAGGAAAGAAATAGGCATAAAACTTTGTTGGTTTTATACACAGGGTAGCTCATCAAAAGACACCTTAGTTAATTGAACAAGTGCAGATACAGCACTCACTGTCAGTTTTAAGAGTTTTATGTAATAACTACAGCATATTTTTGAAACCTATGACATCGGGCCAAAAAATTACCTTTTCAAGACAGTTTGTAACTTTTTCAGATTTTATCTGGAAGAATACAGTTCTACTTGTTGAATCTATAGATGGGGCATTTTGTTATTAATAATTACTTATTATTTAATGTGTACCTACTATGTTCTAGGTAAGCTTAGGAGCCTTTGGTATGTGAGGTTTACACTCCAGTCATTCCATGCATACTTATTGAGAACCTAGTATTTGCCAGGCCCTTTGCTAAAGGCACAAAGATACAGGTGACTCAGTCCCTCTACACATAGGCTGCTTTCCTGCATGTCATTCCTTGCAACTATCTTCCTCAAAGCACAATACTCCAACATCACAGAACTACTTTCTAGTCCCAGTATATACCGTATTTTTTTATACTCCTGGCTCTGTGCATACTTGATTTCTGTGTTGAGGGACTTTTCTTTATGGTTGCCTGGAGTCCTTCATGATTTGAGACCTGCTCAAACAAAACCTGCTGGGTGATGCTCTCCACCTGGAGCTTACTAGCACTTGGGACAGACCTCTTCGAAGAGGCCCTGCCAATGTCAATTATCATTTATTGCCTTTGAGTCTTCCATCAGATCTGGGCTCCCTGAGGGTATCATCCATGTCTGTCCCCAATTCCTAGTCTGTTCAGGCCTGGCCCAGAGGAGTGGTGCTTGACAAATGTTTCTTTGATGGACCCAACTTAAGAATGCCCTTAGAGTTCACACATCCTGGCCAGATGGTGTGGTGCCATGATTAAATGTAAAAGTTGACATAATTGTCGTGGCTTTGAGGCATAATGTAAATGTTTCTTTTATGCTAAGAAAGAGTACAACTTCCAGCCATGTGAACTTTCATCCCATTCTTTAAGTTGAACTGAAGTTGTAGAACTGAGGTGGCAAATATTAGTTGCTTTTTGAGGATGCTGAGATATCAAACCCCAAGAAGAGAAATAATGGTATTTCAGAGAACTCTTAGGTAGAAAGAAATAGGCCAACAAGATTTATAGCTGCATTTATTTCTAAGGTGATTCTATGTCAAAGGTCGGGTAACATATATTCTATGCTATGCTATACTTATAGAGTGTTTCAAAATGGATTTTAAATTGACAGTGTCTCCAGTTAGCGCAGAAACATCACACTGAACATGAAAGGGGGAGGGAGGTTCATAACATGATACAAAAAACTTGATCACACACTCCCAAAAAGCTTTAAAATGTAAGATAACCCCATTATAGTAACTATAAGAGATGAGATTATTGATTTTTTTTACAATACCAGTTAATAAATTATTGAAATGTCAATTATATTAGAAGCAGTGCACTTGCTAGGAGGAACATAACTTGTAAAAACAAGACTCTGGGCTATTACGTGCAAGGCTGAATTAAGTTCAAGGTTTAAAGTAAGAATACCATCCTGCAGTGTGAAAATTTACTTCCTAACAAAACAATCTGTTTTTTGACCTGGTGATGATGCTAGATTGATTGTGTTTCTCTTGCTTAATTGCATTTTAACATAAATGTCATTAGATTGATAACCCTTCTGCAGAGTTTTAAAATCCACAAACATTCAGACAAAATGCCAAATGGGCTGATTCAGCTGATGTCTGACCTGTGGTGTCTATTCTGACAGACCCCTCTGTTCAACAGAGGCAGGATAATGGAGTACCTTTTCAAGCCAGATGAGGTTCTGTGTGAATTTGGACCTGCTTCCTTCAACCTCCTACAGGTAGGTGCCTGCTTGTAGACTCTGCCTTTGCTAGGGTGTGGGGGCTAAAACTGAAGTCTTACTTCATGTGTTTACTCTTGAATCTACAAAATTTCCTTTATTGTTTTGTCTGCCTAAAAACAATGTAGAAATGGATTTGACCACACAACTTATGTGCCTTTCTTCACTGTTCTACTGAGATTTCCTGTCTTATTGTAACCTGAACAAGGCAAGTCACTCCCCTTTTCAAGTAAATGCAACTTAGACCAAATTCCCAATTATTTCAAAAAATTTTTAAAGTGTATTATTTATTTTGAGAGAGAGAGAGAGAGAGAGCGCGCACACACACAAGCAGGGAAGGGGTAGAGAGAAGGAGAGACAGAATCCCAAGCAGGCTCTGTGCCATCAGCGTACAGCCCGATACAGGGCTTGAACTCAGCAACCGTGAGATCGTGACCTGAGCCGAGATCAAAAGTCAGACGCTTAACCAACTGTGCCACCAAGGAGCCCCCAGCTTCCCAATTATTTTTTAAAGGAGCAGTATAAGATCATTATCATTCATTTGTAAAGCCACCTTTACAAATTGGCAGAAAAGGAGAGCACCCAATCAAAATCTTTGAAACAAGAGAATCCTAGCCATAAGTGTATTTTGAAACAGCACATCCTAAAAGTATTTTTTTAACTGAAAAATTGACTTAGGACATTTTCATCTTGCGTCCTTTAACCCAAAAGGCATCAACTCAGAATGGAACTAAAGAGAATTTTTAATGGATTGAGAATAATCCTATCATTTTCACCCAGGGAAAATTCCTTCTCTTTTAATCTTTAGGAAGTCTCATGTAAAAGGACTATTCAAGTGATATGTTGCAGTGTTTTGACAAGCCCTTGGTGTACAAAAACTTGAAATCTCACTGGAATATCATTATATATTCACTGGGAGAAAAGAATGCCCTATTTAAAAATTAGGACAGATCATGTTGATATGGAAAAAGGAAATTAGTATGTGAACAATATATCCCAATTTAAAGACTGAGTTGCAGCCACCCATCAAAAATCAACAGGAAATGTAATTACCCTGAAAGTACTCTTGTTCTGTCTTATAGTGCTAAATGCCCCATTTAAAAAAAAAGGGGGGGTGGGAAGGACACACAGCAATGATCTGATAAAAGTTCTATGTTAGCAACATAGAAATGAGGAAGCAGTATTTCCCCCTCCCATGATAGAACCTCTCTGTTCTCTGTTGGAATCTTTCTACAGATTTGTTTCTCTCTTTTGTAGCACAATAGCAGGTTTAAAAGCAAATCAAACGGCAACCTTCATTCACAGCCACCACATGATATTAATAACTCTACTCCATGTTTTCCACTGTTTGTTTCTCCACAGTTGGGAACACTTTGACTCCTGGATAAGGGTGTTTGTCAATACAAGGGTTGTTTTCCTCTATATTAAACTATTATGGAAGCTAAATGAGGGAACTGGTGCTACTACTAATAAATAACAAAATAATAATAAAGTCATAGCATATATCTTTTAGTGAGAGCCCCAAATAATAAACTTCAGTGATGAATCAGTGATTATTCCTATGCCTGCTCGTTCCCATGTCCAGGTCACACAGTTTGAACACTTTCGGTATTTTTTGTAATTCCTGGGTTTGACTAATGTTAACACTCATTTTACACTCTTGAGGTTTTTCATTGAAGCTTTCCTTGCTCAGTGACATGTGACACACTGAAGTTCGTTCTGTGTTTCTCTAAGGCAGAACTATGAGGCACAGATCATCTTCAATATGCTATCAAGCCCATCCAGCAATGTCTTTTCTGTCCCTTTGCTGTAAAAAAGGAACTAAGACTATTTTGGGTTTAAGATGGTAAGCCATTCATTGTTTTTTGAATGAATACATTTCTGGGAATGTATTTAATAAAAATAAACCAGGACAAATGTTTTTGCTAGGCTTGTAAAACATTCCCCTTCCTTCCCTGTAAGTTTCCACATCGGCTTCTAAAACCAGAGCATGACAACACACATTTAAAAATAATCTCTCTCCATCAGTAGTTTTAAAGTAGACCACATAACAGAGTGACCGGCACCAATTCCACCATTATTGGTTACTTGCTCAGCAAAGACAAATGTATACACATCCACATACACATTCTCCAGAAAAGAAATCAAGCCTGGACCTACAGTGCAGCTGTCTGCACTATGCTTAGCAAACAGATTGTCTTTGAAAACATGTTTCATCATATAAATGATTCACAGGTAATCATGCACAGTTTTCATGAGAACATTTCTTTTCTCAGAAGAGACATGAACATACAAAAAAATAAAAATTAGATTGTTTCTTACCTTTTAGAAAGCAGGCAAAAGCTATACTGTTGGTGGAATAGTGTACCAAGTAACAGACTTTTGTACACTCTTTCTTACTGGTGGTATACAGTCTACAGGAAAAGTAAATATATAGGTATGTATAAAATAAATGTGCAAACAATATTCCTTTTATTCTTTTATTCCCTTTTGGAGAAGAGGCTGCGATAGAGACCCTGGACGTTATGCCCACTCTCTCAGTGGGTTCAACAGACTTTGGTAGACCAGTTCACCACAATTCAGGTACCTCTGAACATGGGAGTGCTGGTGCCTCTTGATTTAAGGCAGTCGGGGTTTAATTGCTTGAGCTGGAGCAATTGAGGGAACCAGCTCCCAGATAATTTATTTATCTGATCAGAGCTTTCTATTCTTCCTTTTGCCATCCCCCTTCCTTTTTTTTTCCCCCAGCCTAGTCCAGCTATAGTGACCAGCCTACATGGTTAGTCCAGCAGGATGAAACAAATAGCATAATGTTGAGAGTGTTAGAGATCCAAACAAATGAAGAAGCAAAACAAAACAAAACCATAACAAATTAGCACAGCATGGAGCATGTTCCAGAATTTTCTAGGCATCATTACTTATGTAGGGTTTTGTGCCCACATCCATTTTCAAACAGTTTGAGTTTTTCTTTTAATCAAATACCTCCTTATATTGACAATTCAACTATTTTATATAATAATTCACTTCCTGAAGAACAGAAGGAAAAATGGTAGTAAAAAAACAGCATCAAAATACAAACTTAGATTTAAAATATCTTATTTTAGCTCTTCTATATTAGGTACAAATTATTGCTCTTCTAAAATATGCTTCCTTATAGAACGTGTTCCTTGGCCCAGTGTATGTCTAGCCTCTTTCTCAGAGTTAATCAGTCATACATTCCCACAACCAAGAAGAGGGAATCCCAAGCTATCCACCTGCCTGACATCTCTAGTTGAGTCTAAACTATCTGCAACCAGTATGGGCATTTATTCTTTCACTGCACTACCTGGGGGCATTGGCTTAGAAAATGGATGTCAGTTTAGGACAAATGTAGCTTAGGGCTGCTCATCACTTTACACTGTGATCCTTCACAAGGAGAGTATCTGACCAGAGGATAATTTGCAGTGCATCTTCTGGTTCTGACCAGTCCAGGGGAGAAAGGCAGCAATTCTTATCCACCCATCCCTATAAAGCCATGCTACCTCAGTTAATATTCATCCAACTGGAAAAGCGTCCTGGTGGCCATCAATAAGCCATCTCCCAAGCACAACCAAGTCCTCTTGTTTATTTGGCATCTATACGTTTGCCATGAACATAAATCTGCCAAGTAGCAATAGAAAGTGTAGGGAAACATGCTGCATTCAGGCTGCAGATGCAAGAACCATAGCTTGAGGTGTCCTTCTTCTTAGAAAGGAATATGGAGAAGGCATCATGGTGGCCAGATCTAAAGCTATCCAAAGTAGGTCAGGCTCTTCTGATCCTCTAGCATTAGAAATCTTGTTGGTATAAATAAAAATTTGACAAGTAGCTGAGCTACACCCCAAGTCCCCTACTGTATTTCAATCTGAATGCAGAAGCCAACTAGTCCTTGCCCAACTCTGAATATCTAATGTCCGTAGTGCAGAGATATGTTACAATTTTAAGATTTACTTTTTGTGTACTGCACATCAAAGTTTTTGTTTTTTTCAACAATGGAATTTTAAGGGAAGAAGCAACCTTAGAGGAAAACTGAGCTTCTTGGGGGAAAACTCAGGCAATGCTGGGGCAGTTGTAATTTCTGCCCATGGTAAGCCAACAAGCAAATTTGTTTTTATGTAGACATGTAGTTGCAGTGTACAGTTGGATGAGGAAAAGCATGCATGCACCAGATGGCAAGCTGCAATGACGGAGCAGAGCTGTTCAAAATGAAAACACTCAAGACTGAAATACATTGAGACTAAGTGTTTGGAGCAACAATGAAGGGGACATTTTTGTTTCATTATTTACTTTGAGGCTCATACTATAAACCCATCTTACTCTCAGATACCCTCCCTCATAGAACAGTGTACAGGATTTCCCCTTTGGAAAGACATGTTCCTTTTTCAAGTACATGGTGTATGCTTTTGTTCCTTTTTAACCAGACACCTTAATTTCAGCATATAATTCCTTTGTCTCTGTTATTGTTTAGAAATTTGAGAATATTTGGGCTATATTTGGTATTACATGGACTATAATAATATTCCTTCACATTAGAGTAGTCTTAACTGTTTATTTTCATTAATCGAACTTTTCATTACTGCTGTTACCCTACATACATACATTTTTGCATTGCTCAGGACTGGTTTTTTGAATATCATTACTATCTATGATACCACTGTTTCCAGATTAGTGGCTCCTTTTGGATCATTGAAAATAACTAATCAATTGTATTTTTATCTCATCTCAAATGTTTCATCTCTTGAAGTTGGTTTTGTCCCAGGTCAACATCGCCACTAAAATTTTGGGAGGCATTTCTAATATGTGACTTAGATAAAATCCTTTCCTATTAAGACATACTAATTTCTAGACATGGGCTTTCTGATATAGTAGCCATAAACATAAATGGCTATTTACATTGAAATTATTTAAAATAGTTTATTTCCTTAGTTAAGTAACCATATTTCAAGTGCTGGTTTGCCACTTATGACTAGAACAGTTCTGTCACTGCAGAAATCTCTATTGGACAGATTTTGTGTGGATAAAGTCATTTGATTTTTGGGAGAGGGGGATAGGAGCTGGATCATCAGAAACCCCAATGTTTGGAGGTACATGAATCTCCTCCTACGGTTCAGCAAATATCTATTCAAATTACTTCTGTTATTTTAGAGAGTGTCTACACAAAACAAAAGAACTCAAACAATTTTTAAATTGTTTTGGACTGCTTGTAAGAGGAGGACTCTATTTGATTTCATTTTCTCCCCCTGTGAACTGTTTATCTTTGCTCTGTGTAGACACCAAAAAATCATTGACAAAACCCAACAAAACTTTTTAATGGGAAGGCATCTAATGAATTCCAAACAGCATAGTTGTCATGACTAGCATAGATAATAAGTTATTTACATTTTAAATAAGTAATATGAGGCCTCTACCTGGGCAGCCTTCTTTGAACTCAAGTTACTCCTATCTTTCTAGACAACACAGCAAACAATAATACATTTCACAGCACATTTAACTCAAGAGTCTGCCACACACATCATTATTTTCTTTAGATGCAACTTGAATCACCAGTTGAGGAAGCCAAAAGAGTAATTTCTGCTTTGGAATTATGACATGCTACTTACATTGTAAGAAATAGAACAGCAAAGAGAAGCAAGCCTGGGTTTCAGTCCAACCTCCACTGCTAACTAGATGTGTGACTTTGATAATGGCACATAATCTCACTAAGCCTTGGTTTCTTCAGTAAAAAGCAATTTTCATTCTATAGAATTACTGTGAGGGATAAGAGATCTTCCGCCCAAAGCATTTTGGATAAGGCGTATTTCAAAGGGTAGCTATTGTAAGTATTATCAGTAGTATTAATATTACTATTAGTGTTAGTATTAGCATTTTACAACCATTATCATATCCAAAACAACTTCAACAAGGATAGAACCTAGTCATTAAAGTTAATAACAATAGATATGTTGTTTGAAAACTAATTATTTTTAAGTAGCAAAATACTGAATTGTCCAAATTCAAAACTTCTAACTTGGTCATTTTTTTTTTCAATACAAATAGACACTTGAGAAAATTTTCTGCTTACTGAATTTTGGACATATCTAGTTAAATTGTGTGTGTTCAGATATACATGTAAAATTGTTAATGGAATGTCTCTGGGATAAGGGTTTTAAAAAATGCAAGGGGTCCTAGAATAAACACTACAGAAGTAGAAATGTGCAGGTATATTTATCAACACAACTATGCATAAAATAGTTAAGCATATATGTTTATAGAAATATTTCTTTTCGGGCATCAGTTCTGTCTACCTCCATACAGCCTTTAACTGTACCATCACTCTACATTTACTTTTAGGCAGAGCTTTCTGCCTTTTAAGGAATAAAAAGACAATAACAATTGATGCATTATTTTCTAGATGCATAATAGGTATGACATACTTATTACATATTATTTTCTCCATTCCAAACATGAAGATGCTGAGCCTTAGGAAAGCTTAGTGATTCTCAAAGCCACATAGCTGGGAAGTGGAGTGATTGGGATTTGAACCCAGGTCTGTCTCAACCTGAAGCCTCTTCCTATCAATTACCACAGGATTCAACATCCACTTCCCCTCCTCTCTATTGACCATTTGCTCTGAAGACATAAGAACAGAGCCTATACATTGATTTTGTTTCTCTCATCTCTCAGTGTGATCCTTGTCTTTCCTCTTGCCTTGTCCCAGAATGCCTTCTATTAGAGGGTCAAAATGAAGCTCACTGTAAATAAGTCTTTGGTACCTTATCTACATATTTTCAGAGTTTCACAATATTCACTCAGCCAACTGCTTAGAAGTGGAGATGAGCCAAGATCATGGATCTCCACATAGTATTTGTCAGGAACAAAAACTCTGTTGTCTCCTGCCCTTTAAAGATCTCTCTCTTACTTGCAGAGTATAAAGAATTACCTCAGAGTATTTAGAGTAGGGATTCCTTTCTGCTTGGCAAGAAGCTTTTGTCTATGAAACAATTAGTTTATAACTGAAAAATGTCTTAAGTGATTTAATGGACAACCTAAATCCCCCTCTACTTTAAAAATAGGAAGTATGAGAATCTGCCACATCCTATTTGGAACTGGTCAATTTGTTCCTAGAAAACAAATCCTGGAAGTAATATTTTTAATCTAAAATGCACTCTTATCACCATACTGTTAGTAAATTAGCAGTGGGAATTCTATGCATTCAAGCTCTAGTTAAATGGTCTTGTTTTCTGAAAAGTATGTCCATCTTTTTGTAGTCATTTGCAGGGATCACTAAAGGCTACCCAGGGGTTGGAGATACAAGTATCAAATGCAACATTTCACCCTTCATCCGCTCCCTAATGTTTTGTCTTAGATGTTTCCTCCATGTGGGGCCATCATGAGCATGGCGGTAGATGGCCTATATACTTGGGTGTTTTCTTGTTTCTAGAAAGCTTGCTTAGTGAAGAATCCTAATGTTCTCCACATTCACATTCCAGTGGAAAGGAGTTTTGCTTTCTGAGTTACTAAATATTCCAATTTCCTTCCCACTGCTACAGTTTAATCAAGTGTTAAACTTTTCCTACTGGGAAGTTGTTCCCCTAATAGAAAAAGAGCAAGAAAGGTGGGTCACAACCTGACAGTGTGTTTATGTCACTTGAAGGGTTTGGTACTAAAGAACAAGAAAGAAGGGGTGGGAGGGAACTTCACACTTGAGAAGCAGAGCCTCTAAGAGCTTTTTTTCTCATAGGGAGCAAAAATTAAATGAAGGGAGCAAGAATGAGGTAAACTCTTAAGAGCAAAAGTTAGCATTCACCCAGGAATCCACTCGGTTAAGACAAGGATGGATATAATATTTCTGCAAAGAGAGGTAAGTTCATATTACAGTTCCTTAAGCTTCTGGATGTAGCAGGGGAAGATGAAAGGAAAGGAAAGTTACTTACTGTTCGGGTCTACGTTTTCACAGAGTTCTGTTTTTGCCTCCCCGTTGGGTCTGTCACTGGGTTTGTGTGACAGCCGTGAAGACATGGTGGCTGCCGTGACTACCGCCTTGAAGCTTCGCTTCCGCTTCTGGACATTGAGTTCAGGGTGGAAAATGATGATGTACACTTTCGGCATGTATAGCATCCCCAGCGCCACTGACGCACTTAGGTTCATGGAGATTGTAAGTGTGGTAGTTTGTATGTAGAGCTAGGAGACACAACACACAAGACACTATTACAAATAAAATGACTGCAAAGGAAGTCTGAATACTGAAGATAATGTCAGGAATGACTTTGGCTAGGAGAGGGAGCATAGCAATCTCCAGGGCCTTCTCATTAAAAAAAAAAAAAAAAAAAAAAATTAAAAAGGGAAGTCAGAATGACTCTGCACATTTATAAGAGAGTTTTTGCATATATTAATTGATCAAATGACTTTGGGTGAATCCATGTGCATGCTTTCCCTGGAGAAGTCTTCTAAATAGAAGTTTAGAGTAGATCTTTAATCAGATTAGAAATGCTTTCATCAGAATGCCACATTAATATTGAAGATATGAAAACCATAGAAATTTGTGTAACGGTGGTTATATTTTTATCCCCCATATGTATACAAAAAGATTAACACTATATAATTTCTTGCTACACAAAGACCCTGAGACCTTTAAAAGCCATGTTAGTGTATGTCCCTTTTTGTAATATTATTTTTTGAACAGATCACCTTCACTATACCTACAAAGTAGTGAGTTAAGTTGCCCTGAAAAGCAAGCCCTTTTTGCTTAGTTCTGATTTACAAAACACCAATGGCAAGGAAGCATGATCTAGTGATGTTGGTTTGTCTAGTCTCTTTACATTGACAAATTGCTAATAGAAGGCAAAACCATTCTGACACCGTGTTATTTGTAGTTTGGATGGTGTCTCTGTAACTGTTCTTGTCTCCTTCTGTTTCTTTGAAAAGTCAGTAAACAACCATTCAGTTACTGTTCAATGTGTTAAATCATTGCCTTGATTATAAACTTGAAAAGATGATGGTTGACGGGTGTGTGGAGTTGTAAAAGCAGCAAGGAGGAAGCTCCTTGCCTTTGTCCAGTTGTGTTTATGAAGTGCCCTCTGTAGTGATCCAGAACCACACCCCTATATATTTACATATGTTTGCATTTTACATGACTACTAAAGGGTAGATTAAATATGAATTGATGGATGTGTTAATTAACTTGATGTGGTAATCATTTTTCAATTATACATATATTAAATCATCACATTGTATGTCTTACCTTTTTAAGGTTGTATATAATTTTTGTCAATCATAACCTAGTAAAGCTATAAATAAATGAAAACATTCATTCATTCATTCATAAAATTTCAGTTACATTAAAAAAAAATGAAAAATGCCATGGCCTTTTATGTCAGTGGAAAGCTGACAATATATTCAATCATGGTATTCCATAACTATGCCTTCCTATTTATCAGAAAATAAAATCCTCACCCATAGTGGTGTCTGTGAGGCCCCATGTGGTCCTCTTTGTCAGACTAATTTGCCACCACTTCCTCCCACCCTGTGCCACTTTTCTCCTCATGTCACCATCCATATGGGTACTCCTTTAGGTCTTGAAGATGCTGTGCTCATTCAACCACAGAATGGGTTTTATACATGTGATATTTCTTTATTCTTGTTTTCCTCTGTATGGAATGATCTTCTGCTTCTTAGAACATCCATCCTAGGTTCCGCTCACCTCAAGTTTAGGCCAGTTTCTTTGCTTATACACTCAAAGAACTGTTTTCTTTATATCATTGGTCGCCACTTGTAATTATATACCCCTTGCCCCAATCATTTGATGGCCCATCTCTCTGGCTAGTCTCCAAGTACCATGAAGGCAGGAATAAGTGTTTGTGGTACATCATTGTGTCTGCAGTACTGGTAAACAGTAGGCACCTGAATAAATATGATAGATAAGTTCACTTGTTTGTATAATAGATGTCCTTTTCCTACCTATAACTCAGTGGTCAAGCAGCCTTTCTTTAAACATCCAAGAATTTATTTCAGACCTAATGGCTGCCTGGATATTTCTGTATTATCTTTCAAACTGAGGCTCTGGTGAAGAAATTAAGAGGTTTTGCCATCTCATGTGGAAGGAATACAGTTTTCCAAAAGCATTAATTCGAATGTGCAGGTCTTTGAATGGTTTTAAGGAGCTGCCAGTGGCTAACTGTATAATACATAATGAATGTAAAATAGAAAGACAAAACAATATTGAATTAATGATCCTTTTGGTTGTGAATCAGATCATATTTTAAAAGCTCATCTTTTCGTATACTTGTAGTCTTTGAATTCCATTCCAACATGGTAGTCTACACTATTTAAGAAAGGCTACCATAGTCACAAGGCTTTACAGACCCAGGCAAGTTTACTTCCTTCCGTCATGATGCCTGATGTTATCCTACCAGTGAGGACTTTGCAAACAATGGTTTAGCAATCCAAAAAAGAAAATAATATAATTTGACCTATGGGACCTTAGGTTTTGTTTCTCTTTCTCTGTTCATGAGCAAATTTTACAGTTGAAAAAATCATCTATAGTTTATTATTTAAATGTAACTGCAAATTATGTATGTACATATGTTAAGTATGTGTGGATACATACTTTTTCTTAACAAAGACAACTTAGCAATTTAAGACCCCAAAAGCTAGGACGTTCATTTTATGGAGTGTTTGATTTCATTATCCTCCAACCAAAGCCCATTGAGATTTGTTTTTGTTTTTTGTTTTTTGTTTTTTTTAAGTTTTGCAGTCTTGGGATGCCAGGGTGGCTTGGTTGATTAAACACCGACTTCAGCTCAGGTCATGATCTCACGGTTTGTGGGTTCAAGCCACGGGCTGGACTCAGTGATGACAGCTCGGAGCCTAGAGCCTGTTTTGGATTCTGTGTCGCCCTCTCTCTCTGCTCCTCCTGTACTTGTGCTCTATCTCCCAAATATAAACAAACACTAAAAATTTTTAAAAAATAAAGTTTTATAGTCTCTGATGACACTTCAGAACTATGTGAAAACCAACATTAATGTCTCTGACTAAATTCCTACTTCCACATTTCCTCTTTACATTGCATAGTGTTTAAAAATGAGTGGTATGGAGTTGGTCTGTGTTCAATTTCTATTTACTAGTTCTGTGACCTAAGGCAGATAATTTGTCCTCTCTATGCCTCAGCTTTTGCATCTATAAATGAGGGTGTTAATAACAGTACTTACCTCATAATGTTGTTTGATGATTGAATAAGTATTTGTAAAGTATTTAGGATCAGACCTAGAAATACTATAAAAGTATTTTGGAATAAGTACATAGATATAAAAATATGCAGGCTTTAGTCTACAGGGATCCAAAAGGTACTGGTCCTCAAGGATTCAACCCCACCAAGCCCCAAGAGAGGACCCAAGTCACTTTTTGGTCTTTGGTTGGGGGGCTCACCTTTTGACTCTGTTTTTATTTCAATATCACCTTTTAGTACATTCTTTTGGCAAATTGTAATATATTTATTTTTAGTCTCAAGGCTGTTCCTGTTTTACCTAATGTTTATTGTAAATTACATTACCCTGTTTAATCTTGAGTTTTTGACATTTTATCGTTTAGTGATACAAAGGAATCAGTGATCAATTTAGTCTCCTTCATGAAAACATAGAGGCCATTGATACATAGTTCTACTGAGATTAAGCCTCTCTCCAGGCCAGCACTCAACTAAACCTCACTGCATTCTGGCTGTCTGAGGATAATCCCCAGGAGACCAAAGTCTCCCCACTGTGGCCAGTCCTCAATGACTCAAGTCTGTGGGAAGGATGCAGATTGCCTTGGAGTTTCCATATGTTTTGATAATTAAGCCTTAATTTTATCATCACCCTAAGTGAATTTCCAGAATCTAGTTTCTGTTCTATGGTTGATCATGGCTTTTTTAACACCCATGATATATAATTCAGCTTATACAACAAAAAAGTATTTAGGCAAGGAATTTGCAGTCAAGCCAACAAAGAACTTTGCATATGTTCTAGAACAGTTTTTCTAAAGTCTGATCCATAGGGGCGCCTGGGTGGCTTAGTCGGTTAAGCGTCCGACTTTCGCTTAGGTCATGATCTCGTGGTTTGTGGGTTGGAGCCCCACGTCGGGCTCTGTGCTGACAGCCAGCTCAGAGCCTGGAGCCTATTTCAGTCTGTGACTCCCTCTCTCTCTGACCCTCCCCTGCTCACGCTGTCTCTCTCTCTCTCCTAGAAATAAATAAAACATTAAAAAAAAATAAAGTCTGATCCATGGAATTTGGTGCTGTAAGTATTCTCTCTGTCCCTTAGCTTCCTCATTTGTCAAATGAAGACAGTAATATTTCCTACCTCATATGGTGGTTTTGAACATCTAATTAATATATGAAAAATGATTAGTGTAATGCCTAGGAAGTAAGTACCCATGAAACGTTAACTACTACTATTTATATATTCTGCTTAATATTTACTTATATCAGATTATTAGGGTATAGATCTCAAGATGAGCCTTACTCTGTAACCATTTTCATATATTTTAAATTAAACAAAAATTTTTAAGTGTTTATTTTTGTGAGAGAAAGAAAGGGTGAATGGGGAAGGGATAGAGGGAGAGGGAGACACAGAATCCAAAGCAGAGTCCAGACCCTGAGCTGTTAGTGCAGAGCCTTACATGAGGCTCAAACCCACGAACTGTGAGACCATGACCTGAGCCAAAATTGGACACTTAAGCGATTGAGCCACCCAGGTGCCCCTAGACTTTTTACATATGTCTTATTGATTAACTAGGTGGTAGTGTCTAAAACACAAGGCCTATTTAAATCTGGTCTAACTGAAATGTACCACTAAGTATATTGTTAGGGTATATAGGTATATGTTAAACTTAATTCCAAGCAAAGCCCATCTGAATCTTCTCCCTGTACTTTCTCATCTTTGTCTAAGTTCATTATCAGATAAAATGTTAATGCATATTGTGAGATGCCATTGTAATCTTGTAACATGGTAGCGTTAGGGTTAGTTGAGTTCTCCTTGTCTAACTTCTTACTGCTAGGATACTAAGAAATTTGAAAAGTGGTTAGATAGTGCTCATGAACAACTTTGAGGTTTGCCAACTCTTCACTGTGAGTTTCAGAATCAGTATAATTGAACACTATTTTAAGAGATTTCAAGGCAAGCTATTAATAGTTGTAATAGTGACAGGTTTCAAACTTGGAAAATCATAGTATCTGTGATACTGTCCAAAGAATAACAAGAAAAAGAAAGAAGTAAATGCAAAATCTGCAGGGCACAGACATAGTTACAAAACTAGAACTATCAAGAAAAACTCAGTTTCATATTTTGGGGTTCATCAAAATACTCCCATCATTATTGCTGATGTCCTAGAAGTACATACTACACAAATGACCTAACAGTGTATTTATACTAATGAATTACTGTCTTTATCTGTATAAAACCTCAATTGGAAGAAGAGTTCTGAGACTGTATGATAGTGTTAAACTATTGATAGGAGGTTATTAAATCATGACCACATGCTGTAAATTCACTGTTCTATTTTGCAGATAGACTATGTGAAAGATGCCTTACTTTTCCACTGTTGGTGCATTCATCCATATGTTTGTTCTCCATTTTTCTTGAAATACTAGCAAGTGCCTTCACTGGTCCAAACACTAAGTATACCATTGTGAGGATAATAGACATTTTCCCTCCATCAGGGAGCCATATTATAGTAGGAGGAGTAAGGCAATCAAGAACCAACTAGTTCCTAATGCATTAATTGTTTGCCAAATCATTTTTCACCCAATGTGTATTTGTCCCTGCTTTCTCCTCCTCTTGGCATTTCCTTTGCTGATCTGTTGTGCCTCTGACACCTTTTTTATATTTGATGCTTAATCCCATGGTCCTTTTTACATAAAGCATTCCATGATTGCTCCAGTCAGGGGAGTTCTCCTGTTAGCCACTTTCAAAGGTACACTCCAAATAGCACATAGCCTGGTCTGCTCAGAAGAGTACAGCCAGTTAGTTGTTTTTTAACACTCGCTCTGAAAATGCAAATTCATCCCTAGGAGATTGATCTATTAGGGGACGATTTGAGTATAACACAAAGTTCATGTCTCCATGTGTGGTTTCTTCCCCACGAAATTCTAGATAAGCATAGTAAACTGCATCCAGCTGTACCAAGTCATGTAGGAATACACAGAGTGCACACACACACACACACACACACACACACCCCAAACTTTATTTGCTTGTGTCGCCTTGCACAATTTTACAATAAATCACAAGCAGCACACTTCTGGCGCCTGCTTCCACGAGCAAACTTTAACTCCTTTTTTAAAGATAAAATGCCATATTTATCGTAACACTTATGCATTTCTTTGCCATTTAATAGTTTTCTGTGTTGTTTTTCTTCTTATTATCTTAATACATTTCAAAATGATGATCTTTTTTGTGAAATCTGAATCACAGTCTTTTTGAGGGAGAGACATTTCATGAAGTTTGCTTCTATTTTGTTTGAAAGTATTCTCAAACCCCTATTTTATCTGTCATTGACTTCTATGCAAAATAGTAAGTTTTGTGCATTCCCAAGTGACAATTGAAAATTGGGGCAAGAAGGCCTTAATTGAGTCTTTAAGTGGAACGGGAGACCCATCCCTCATGACATCCCAAAGTCTTTGTAACAAAACTGAAAACTGTATCTGATTGACTCCCAGTAAAGAGGAAGGGTATGTTATTACCTGAAAGAAGTTTGAAACATTCATATGACTAAATTGAAATGAAAGTTCCTGGAAGCTAAGACCAACTTTTGCCATCCTTACCACCTGCACACCTTGTTTCCTAATTAGAGTAACCATGTATTTGAGAAAGAAATGACAACATATGGTTGGAGGTGGGAAAGGATGTTTGCGATTGGGACTTGTTCAATCATCTGGAGGGTCAAGATATTGAGGACTCTTCTTCATACTGAGCTGTCAAGTAATACATGATGATAAAAGCATTCAGTATAATTATGGGGGCAAATATTGGTTTTTGGGGGTAGAAAGAGTCACATATTCTAGAAGAATGACATTACAGAAAGAGTTAAGACCTTTGTCATTAGAAGTGATGTAAAATCTTGGCCCCAGATTGTTGGTTGGTGACTTTGGACAAGCTACTTCACCTCTGGCAAGTGATACTCAAAATTCAAGCCCCAGCAATGTGTTACCAGAGTCTCTGATATATAACTGTCTCTCACTCTACCACTACCATGGAGATCTTCTCACCATTGGAAGATTAAAGGATATCGTGTGAATAGCAGTGCACAGTATCTGGAATAGGGTGGGTGTTCAGGAAATGCAGGTGTATTTATTAGAGTAGATGACTCCATCTTCTGCAGATAATTTTGATGCTATTCTATTTAGATCTCCTATCTTTGATTAAGTAATAAAGAGGGGAGAGAGGGGGGATATACATAAAGAGATACACACACCAAATAGCATAGGCTACGTTTTGTGGATAGGAGTCTGCCATAGAAGTATAAATAATGAAGGCAACCAGATGGTTATTGGAGAAGATGTGGTTTTACTATGTTTTGTTATTGTCGCTTAGTATTTCCGGGCAGACATGATACTACATCTATACACAATCACGTTCTTTATTTGGATGGACATAAGACAAGCACTGCTGGTGAATGTAAATCAGTTTTTAGGATAAGTGATTGTGTCATGCTTGAAATCACCCACACCTCAGTTCTTTGCTCTTCTGACCAGAATCCTGGTGCTGTGTTTATTCCGGTGAGCTTCTGGTAGTGGAAGTAACCTCATGCTTGGGAAGTTCAGTATTTTGTTCCCCAGAACATCCTCAAAAACTGCAGGTCACCTCAAGAGCCAATTCTTCCAGACAGTCACTTCAGATTGCGCTGGGCAGACAAAGCACAGCCTCCACACACAGATACACACAGCTTCTTTCCTCCACCAGCCCCTCTGACTCCTCAATTTTGATTTCAAGGTGTTTTTTCCTCTATAATTACAAACAGAAGATTTGCTCTTTTTTTTATATAGCCAATCCTGGCACCATTTACCCTGTTGTGTATCTACAAGGATATTGACCATTCCTGCTGGTTTGAGGGCCCCACAATTGTTAGATAGCTGCCTTGCAGTGATTTAACATACAAAGGTAAAACGTTTTCTCCACAGTCAGCCTGGAGAAATACACTTCTGCCATATTCTATAGGCTCCCTTTGAACTCTTGGCCACATTCATCAAGAGTAACCTAACAGTGTTTTTGTAGGAAGCAATGTCAAATTCTTTCTTATAATGTGAAAATGTTTGTTCGTACCTCACTGGGGAATAAGATGATGTTCTGTGTGACTTTGCAAATAAACCAAGTGGATTTTTTAAAAAAATAACTCTGAACTTAAAGTATTCTGCTTCTAAAATTGTCATTTGGAACACTCCATTTCTGTAAGGGCAAAGCTGTGTAATCTTGCCAACTCTTAAAGTCATCTTTGTAGTTCTAATGAACATCAAGAGATAGAAATCAAATGAAAATATTGACGTCAAATTAATAGCCAAAAGAAAGAGATAATCTCTGCATTTATTGGGCATAATGTTTTTTAAGTTGGACTTGTAAAGTGTTCATTGAAACTGGACCTAAGAGTGTCATTGACAAGAAGACAAAGTCAGGCTCTTAGTAAAAGGAAATACATTCTTATCTCAGTTTTCAAAGCCATTGACAATGGCTCTCTGTTGAACTTTGACAGGTTTTGATCATCGTAACCACATAGCTTTCTCCTTTTGCTTTTTAGTCCTGGCTGTGATTTTTGTTGATCTTCCTCTGTTCCTTTTGGACTGTATGTTTCCTATCTTGCTGCTGAGCTATGGTACCTTTCTTTTTACCCTTCAAATTCATTTCCCCTTCCATTAGCTCAGTCTTCCATATATTATCTTTGCTTCTCTGCTTTTCCACTGCCACCAGTATGGTGACATGCAAGCAAATATGCCCTTGAACCTCTCCCATGACTGTAGCATGTGCCGGCACCCACTGCTGTCTTGGGCTGTGGGTAGGCAAAACACTTCAACAGCTAGGAAGTAGGACAGTTGAATTGCCCCTCGAGGGGTACCTCAATGGAACAGTGAGGGCTCCGAGACTGGGCAGAGAAATAATCCCCACCCATTCTGCCAAGAGAAATATAGCAAAAGGGAGTGGGCCTAGCTAAGGAGTAGGCACTGAATAGTTCATGCTTTTAGTCCTAACCTCACAAGATATCTTTTGGTTTGCTTTCGTTTGCAAGGTCTTGGGTCAAAGATCTCAAAACTGCTGTTTCCTATCCACTTACTCTCAAGCCTGCAGTCTGATCTCCATCATCATCTCCTCTGAGTTTATCTTCCTAATTTTCCTGGACTCCTTACCAGACATGAGAGATTTTATCCCAGGTGTCATTTCTCTTTACAACTCAGTGCTGAGGACAATACTTTTGTGGGCTTCAGCTGTCCTCCTGCATTTGCTCAACTTCACATCACATGTTGTATAAAGATAAAATCCTCAACATGTCCAGAGGAATTCTGCACTTCTGCCTTCCCTCACCTTCTCTCTGCCCTCCAAGTGTGCAGTGCTCTGTCCATCCTGACGGCCTCTCCACATGCTATTCCCTCTCTCTCAGATGCCGTTCACACTCCTAGCTGCCTTTCAGCTGTGAGTCTCACTTTTCTGACTCTCAAATGTAAAATATGACCTTCCTCTCTTGCTTGCTCCTGGAACTTATCATGCCCCTTCCTTACATTAATCACAATTTGTGAATGATTACTTATATGAGTGTTTATTTTAGAAGTATCCTGTCACTAGACTGCCCACCTGAAGGCATGGACCATAACTTTCAACTTACTATCTGTAGGTCCTAGAACATAGTAAATGCCCAAATCATAGCAGGTGAACAAATGAATACAATCTAGGAGATACTCTGCAGTCGAGAACAGCAAAGTATATGACGAGTGCACTGGAATCACAGTTAGTAATTCTGGATTTGGGTGCAGGTTCTGTTGCTTACTAACAATGATGGGATCTTGAGCACCTCACTTAGCCTTTCTAAGCCTGAATATTGCTATTAATAAAATGAGGTGAGTAATGGCATCTATTCCAGCTGTGACAAAGAAGAAATGACTTGTAAGCGCTCATACATTTTTTAAAAAATTTTAAATGTTTATTTTTTAGAGAGAGAGACAGAGCATGAGTGTGGGAAGGGCAGAGAGAGAGGGAGACACAGAATCTGATGCAGGCTCCATGCTTTGAGCTGTCAGCACAGAGCCCAACGTGGTCAAACTCAAAAGCCATGAGATCGTGACCTGAGCCAAAGTTGGATGCTTAACTGACTGAGCCACCAGGCATCTCTAAGCAGTCATACTTCTTAAACTCTAAAGCCCTGGTCAAAGTGCTCTGCTGGTAAAATTTATGCCTGTGTAGAACTGGATAATGTAACCATGTCCGGAAGCTCTTTGTCTTTGAACAACCATAATTGCTTCCCATTTTTTCAAATACTTTTTACTCTAGCGATTTCAGTGGGCTCATTTCTTTCTATAGTCCTGGACCTGGGGCACTCCTGTGGCCCAGGCATGGCATTCAGAGCTAGTAAATAGAGAAGAGAGAACATAGAGATAAATTGTCTTATATAATAGGTAGAGAACCAGAATATTTCGTAGAAGTCAGGGAGGGACAGAACATTTAGAAGTGAGCAAATCAAAGGCAGGGACAATGTTTAATTTATCTTTGCACCCTCATGCCTGGTCTAGAGAACACATTCAACTTATGTTTGATGAATGAAATGGTCTTTACTCATTTGACAAACAGCGGAAATTCAAAGGCATTTATTCATCTTTATCTCTTAGCTCATCATGTCTCCCAGCCCCTGATCTCTTTCATATCCCTGCATATGCCATGTTCTAGGCCTTTGCATATGCTTTGCATATGCTCCCCACTCCCTGGAAGGTTTCCACATCCTACCTACCTTGTATTATTTATTCTGTAGATCTCTTTTAAAGCATCACTTTTTTCAGCCAGGACTTTTCTAACCAGAACTAGCTAACATAATTCTGTCATGAGCTTTCAAAGAAATCATAAGATTCATACTTAAACGTGTGTGTGTGTGTGTGTGTGTGTGTGTGTGTGTGAGATTAATATTTGTCTCTTCCACCTGGAAGTATGACTGTTTCTCATATTGTATCCCCAGTGCCTAGCACTGGTGGGGGGTGGGGGCAAATACATGTGACTTAATTTATATTGTTAGGGAGGTAAGTCTTAGGGATACAGACATGAACATTGCATTTGCAGTCTTTGGCTCCATCCGTGTCCTTATTCTACAGGACAGGGTCAAAGGGTAACTTGTAGGTAGGAGAAAATGTGATATTTTCGTGGACTTAAACTGCCTGTAAAAGAGTGCTTCCCAAACTGTCCCAAGGGAGGAAAGGACTGTGTTGTCCCAGAGATTGCCACCTCCATTTCTTAATCCTTCTTACATGTGTTCACCAAAAGATAAATATATAAATAAATAAAAATAATAAGTATCAATAATGACTTCCTTGGACCCAGAAGTAAAAATGAATATCAATAACATTTCCCCTCTTGGAAGCATGAGAGTTTTTTCTTCAAAAAGCTTGGGCTAACACCCAGGTTAGCACCTAATTGACTCTTCACAAATGGAAAATGAAATGGTTGCTATGACAACTCAGTAAAGAGTGCATTTTCTTTTTGTTTTTATTTGACAAAAAGCTGCTGACTTTGACTTAACTGATATCACATATGCATTTTTGGTTTTACAATTCTGATCGTTCCTGGAATTTTTCAGAATCAACACTTAAGATCACTTAAAACATCCACCTCTGTAGACAGTGTAATAGCAACAAAGAGGACAGAAAAAGAGATATATTAAGAAGGAGAAATGAAAAGACATGGAATAGGTTGGGTGGGAAGAAGTAAGAAGAAGAGAGGAACTGAGGGATTCATTTTACATTTTCCCTACTTTTATGCAACCCCCATGACGGTACTATCCTAAATCTCATCAGCACTGTTCACACCCTAGAGTGAGTTTCAGCGCTCCTAAAAAAAAAAAAAAAAAAAAAAAAAAAACTGCCCCCTCTCCCAAGTAAGGGTGGACTGACTAAAAATTTTCCTGAGAGATTTGAAGTGATACCACCTTAATTAGGCCCTGGCCCCTCTTTGGGAGTGCTAGGACCCAGGCATTTATACTAGCTTTACCTCTCCCAAACCCAGTGAGCTCTGATCCTAATCTAATCAACCACACAAACCCAGTCCTTCACCCTCATTTATTTTTATGGTTAAGATTTCCTATCCAAGCTTGCATTTTATTCTTACTTGGAATTCCTAACCCACCCTTTAAAATAAAATACTTTCTTCAGAAAGCACAAAAGAGATCCGTAAAATGGTTAAGTAACAAGCTTGTGAGTAGACTGCTATTTCTCCACACGGAAAAAATATCTAGGTTCATGTTTAGAGATCTTACAATTTAAGAAAAAAATTCTAAAGTTCTGCTTCATCTGGCTCTTGAAACCATGTCACCGTTTGATTATAATTCTAAGAAAATGGGTGCTTGAATCTTACAACATAATTTTAAAGGCAAATTTTCTATTCGGTTTTGGCTTATGGAATCACCGTATGCTATTGATGGGAAGGAAGATAAAACATGAAAGGTCTTCTCCATAGTTTACTCAATGATGTCTACAGAGATTTTAGGCCCACATGTCAGAGTAACCTGCAGCAGAAGGTTCTGAGAGGGTTATGGTCATTTATATGGAACTAGATGTCCATTGTCTTTAATGTAGAGGTCATCACCTTTGCTGTCCTCATAGGCTACTGAGACAATCCTACAGACATCTCAAGTAACACTGAAAATGGAGCTTTCCCTGCAAAACCTGCCTCTGTACTAATTTTCTTTATCTCAGGAAGTGTTACCTCCATCTCCCTAGTTGCACAAATTAGAACTTTAAGGGTTGAATACTTGCATTTCCCTCACATTGTACCCTTTATATTTAGGCTTTTAGCCAGTTAGCTAATATGGTCTATAAAATATTTCTGGAAAGTTTTCCCTTCTTTTCTCACTGCACCACCCCCAAATCTTAAATATGTTTAGCCAGTTAACACATGGAAATACACAGAGCAGTGGTTACCATTTGTAAGTTCTCATCTTTAGCGATGACCATGATGGTAATCAACATATGATGATGTACTTTCACAATGTTTCTGGGGTGCTATAGTAGCATCCCAACTGGTTTTAGTACCTCCATTTTTTGGCTCCCTTTAAGCAACTTTGCACAGAGTAACCACAATGATCTTTATAAAAACTGCAAATCATATCACATGGTCTTCGGTAAAACATCTTTCAAAAACTTCTTCTTGCCATATGGTATTTGGCCTGACTACATTTACAATTTTTTAGCTAGTCTTTCTTGAATATGATTAATCTACACTGGCATTCTTGAATGTTTCAAGCTCATTTCCAGCAAAGGGACTTAGCATACACCATTCTCTCTGCCCAGATTTTTTTCTTTTGCCTGATTCTTCACCCAGGCAACTCTTTTATTTATTTTTTTATCACTTATTTGTTTGTTTATTTGAGAGAGAGAGAGAGAAATCCCAAGCAAGTTCTGTGCTGTCAGTGCAGAGCCTGATGTGGGGCTTGAACTCATGAACTATGAGATCATGATCTGAGCTGAAACCAAGAGTCAGACACTTAACTGACTGAACCACTGAAGCACCCCTCACCTAGGTAACTCTGGAACTCATCTTTTAGGTTCATCTTTTATGCAGTTTTCTCTGACATACTTTCTATAACTGCTGCTCCACGAACTTCCATGGTGTTCCGTGATGTTCTCTCATTACAGCCTGTTCTTTTTATTCATTGTACATATTATAATCAATAATCAACATAATCATGTATTCATTTATCTCAACTCTTAATTTCCTACTAGAATTTAAGCTTTACGATGGCAGAAATACGCCCATCGCAAAAAAAAAGGACTTCAAACATATTTTTTTGAATCAATGAGGGAGGATAGAAGTTAAAATAATTCTAGTTTAGAATTATGTACCTTACTTTAAGGTACATATATATGCATCCTAATGAGTAACACTGACTTTGTTTTTGAGCTTTAAATATGTTTTGGGTAGATGTTTGTTCTTGATTGAATATACTCAGAGAATATTAAGTCAAAATCCTGAGCTTCCGGAAAGGTCATCTGACTTGTCGAGTATCACAGTAATGAAGAACAAAGCCAAGATGTAAATGGAGGTCTTTTGACTCTAAAGCTCACTCTATCATATCCACATTCAACTAAAAAGCCTATTTGATAAATGAGTAGATCATAGAACTGCTTAAGTTTTTATTCCCCAAGGTTTTAATTGCCAATGCTTAGAAAAACAAACACCTCTACGTGTTTATAAAGAAAACTGACAGAAACTTCCTATTCTTTTCCATAGATTGCATACTGGTGCAAGTCTGTTTTATATTTAAGTCCATATTCCCTACAAGGATAATAAGTAAATATCCTCTACATGTGATTGAAACTGTGTCCAATTTCCTTGCCAAATTCAGCTTCCTGTCAAGAGGATAGAGTATTGTTGTCTTTCCCTCAACTGTGCAGACACTTAGACCCAGGGAGCTGCCCCATATGATAAAAGGTGTGCTCGAACAGACAGAAAAAAAAAGGATGAAAAATAACTAATACACAAATGATATATAAGTACTGTCTGAAATAAGAACAGGTTGCAAGGTCTGATGGTTCTGCTGATAGGTGTTTATTATGTATTGACTGGCTGATTTAAGAAGTTCTGGAGTAGACCAAGGATACTAGGAGAGGAGGGGAATTCAGTCATTTTGGGAGATAAATTGGAATTCTTTGATTTTCAGCAAACACTGAATGTCCCAGTATCTTTGTTTTTTCCTTTAGTAGTAGGGCTTCACCCTCCATTTGCTTTCTAACTGTTGAACATATACATAAGAGCTTAAGATGGAATAAGTAAAGGGTATTTAGCAATTCCCCTCCAGTCAGAGACTCTGTGAGTAATAACACATAAAGAGAGAATGCTGAAAGGAAACCCAGCCAGGCAGTGGGAAAGGTCTGATCCCTTTATGGACATACAGCATGGATCTAAAACATGGAATAATCATACCAGACAATGGTGACCAAGAGCTGGGGCCTTGGCGAAAGTGAGCCAAGGAATTAGGAATAGGTCAAAGGAGGATTTATTCCCCAGTGACCACAAGAGAGAGGTGGTATTGGGGGTGGCCTGCAATGGAAAGACTTCCCCATGTCAGGAACTTGAGGGGATTAGATGGCTAGGGGAGAGGAGACTTGGCTTGGGTTGGGAAATATGGCTATAACCTTAAGGAATATACTGTCCATACATCTCTCTGGGCTCTGGAATATTTGGCTGGCTGAATATATTGTGTTTAATTATAAACCATCCATCTTTCCTTCTTCTATGAAGCTGTAGTACAGGTCTTAACATACATTGGTGATGTTTATTCGTGATGTTTCAGGACAAGCAACATTGCCTTTGTCATCAGAAAAGTGATATTCTTTGTGTTAAGATTCGGGTTAATAGGTTTAATAATGGTGTAAGGTTGAGGTCATTGGACTCAGATGTCAGCATATCTGAATTTCTGTTCTGCCACTTCATAGTTTTAGGATTTGGACAAGGCCATTTGTAAATACATTTGTGACAATGTATTATCTTTACCTTTGAACCTCAGAAACATGTGTCTACTCTTCTAAGCTACCCTCATTAAAAAAAAAAAAAAAGCCAAACCCATAGTCTCCACATCATGGCATGAATTGAGGAAAGTTAAGCCATAATTTGAAGAAAATTAGATTTTGAAATCATTTGTATATTCGGAATGTATAAAAGTGATGAATGGTTATATGCCAATTATTTTATAAGCATTATAAACAATCAGTCTTGCATGACTTGTACAAAAAGTGTGAAGAACTTGTGAAAGAACAACAAGAAGCAGGGTGTAATGGATGTCATGCTACACCACCTAGCAAGATTCTCCTTCAGAACTGAGGGATTTATTCCCCTAGATGCTGCCAGCTCATATTGCCTAAGGTTCTACCCCCTTCCCGGGAGATCCTGCAATAACTAGGAGATGCTGGGGGTATATAAGCTTATCCCCTTGCCCCAGGAGGGAGCAGTTATGAAGGGCAGCTTCAGAGCTTTTCAAGAAGCATCAGCTGAGACCTTGTTGAGTCTGCATCATGCCCCAACTTTTCCCTTTTCAATCCCGTTTTTTTTCCTTCTACTTATTGTTGATACCAGGGGTACTCCTGAACAAACCTGCACTTGGGCTTCCAGGCAGAAATGCCAACCTGAGGTATCAGTTAGAATTCTTTCTTCTTTCTTTCTTTGTTTCTTTCTTTCTTTGTTTTTTCCTTCCTTCCTTCCTTCCTTCCTTCCTTCCTTCCTTCCTTCCTTCCTTCCTTCCTTCCTTTCTTTCTTTCTTTCTTTCTTTCTTTCTTTCTTTCTTTCTTTCTTTCTTTCTTTCTTTCTTTCGAGTATGCAGGGAAGAAGCACAGAGGGAAAGAGAGAAGCAGGCTCTGTGCTCTGCTCTGAGCCCTATGTGGGGTTTGATCCCATGACCTTGGGCCAAATCAAGAGTTGGATGCTCAAAAGACTGAGCCACCAGGTGTCCCTCAGAATTCTTATGGGCATCTCAGTTCCAATCACAATCAAGAATATTCTCAAAACAATTTGTTTCATAACTCCTTTTTCAGCATATACCTCAAAGTTTGAGCACCCTACGACATTTGTAGCATGTACGGGGCAAAGCCACAGCAGATCTCAGACAAAAAGTATCCCTTCCCACAACTTGTTCCTCTACTTCTATTGCCTATCTATGAGCTGAAATTGTTCCCTCTCTTGCTTTTCATACCCTTATACACATAAGTACATACACCATATGGTTTCCCCAAATTTTTATTTCAAAAACTTTATAATTTTCAGAAACTTTGACACAGGAGAAAGAATATCTGTACAGTTCTCATTGAGATCCACCCTTGTTAATATTGCACCACACTTGTGCCAAACATTTCTGTACGTATCACATTTACTACATAACCACAATAATGTTATCACACCTAAGAAATTTAACAATTAGATTATATCATCTAATACATGGTAACAAGGTCAAATTCCTCTGTTTTCCCGAAAATTCTCCTATGATTTTTCTCCAATCCCAAATTCAATCAAGTTTCATGCATTATATTTGACTATATTTATTTAGATTCTTATAGAAAAGTTTCTCTGCCTTTGTGTTTTCAATAGCTTTATTGATGTAAACAATAAACTGCACATATGTAAAAAGTAGAATTTGATGTTTTGACACATGGAAACAACAAATAAATCATTACTACAATAAAGTAGTAAACATATACCACCTCTAAAAGTTTCCTCTTGCCGCTTAATCTTTCCCCTTCTCTCCTACCCACCCCCTATCCCAAGCAACCACTGATTTGCTTTTTGTCATTGTCAATTCATTTGCATTTTATAGTTTCATATAAATAGGATCATATATAATGTACTCTTCTGTCAAGTTTTTTAAACTCAGTATAATTATTTTGAGATTCAACCATATTGTTGAATATATCAATAGCTCATTCCTTTTTTATTGCTAAGTAGTATTCCATTGTATGGTTATATCACTTTTAGGTCATCATTCACCTGTGAATGGACAATTGGGTTATTTCTAGCTTTGGCTATTACAAATAAGGCTATTATGAACATCATACCAGACTTTGTATGAACATATTTTCTACTTTTTTTATATACAACTAGGAGAGGAATGTCTGGACCATATACTAAGTATAAAAAAGATTAACTTTTGAGATACCACCTTACACCGGTCAGAGTGGCTAAAATGAGCAAATCAGAGGACTCTAGATGCTGGCGAAGATGTGGAGAAATAGGCACCCTCCTACACTGTTGGTGGGGATGTAAAGTGGTGCAGCTCCTCTGGAAAACAGTGTGGAGGTTCCTCAAAAAATTAACAATAGAACTCCCCTAGGACCCAGCAATAGCACTGCTAGGAATTTACCCAAGGGATACAGGAGTGCTGATGCATAGGGGCACATGGACCCCAATGTTCATAGCAGCACTCTCAACAATAGCCAAAACATGGAAAGAGCATAAGTGTCCATCAACAGAAGAATAGATCAAGAAGATGTGGTTTATCTATACAAAGAAATACTACATGGCAATGAGAAAGAATGAAATCTGGCCATGTGTAACAACATGGATGGAACTTGAGGGTGTTATGCTGAGCGAAATAAGTCAGGCAGAGAAAACAGGTACCATATGTTTGTATGTATAGGAGGATTAGGAGGAATTTAACAGAGGACCGTGGAGGAGAAGGAGAAAAATAGTTGGGGAGAGGGAGGGAGGCAAACCATGAGAGATTCTTGAATGCTGAGAACAAACTGGGGGCTGATGGGGGCGAGAGGGAGGGGAAGGGGAGTGATGGGCATGGAGGAGGGCACTTGGGATGAGCACTGGGTGTTATATGGAAACCAACTTGACAATAAACTATTTTAAAAAAATAAAAAATAAAAAAAAGATTAACTTTTGAAAAAATTGCTGAAGTAATTTCCAAAATAGTTAGTATCACTTTACTTTCTTAACAGCAGTGTTTGAGAGTTCCAGTTGCTCAAAATCCTCTCTAAAACTTGGTATGGTCAGTCTTTTATTTGTAGCCATTCTCATAGGTATGTAGTGAAACCTCCTTGTCAATTTATTTTTCAATTCCCAGGAGCTGATGATATTCAGCAGGTTTCATAGGATTGTTTCCTATTTGTGTATCCCCTTTGGTGACATGTTTGTTCAAATCTTTTGCCTATTTGTTTTTTATAGCGTTTCCTATTGCTAAAATTTGAGACTTTTGGATCTAGATATAGGACTTTTATTAGATACACGTTTTGCAAAGATTTTTCTCCTAGCCTGTGGCTTGTCTTTTCATTCTCTTAATACTATATTTTGAAGAGAAGTTTTAAATTTTGGTGAAGTCTATTTATTAATTTTTTTCTTTTGTAAATTATGCTTTTGGTGTGACAGCTAAGAAATCTTAGCCCAACACAAGACTGCAAAGACTTTATCCTATCTATTCTAGATGCTTCATAGTTTTAGGTGTTATGTATAGATCTATAATCCATTTTTCATTCACTTTAAACTGTCGCATTGGTTACAGATCTAAGTTTATTTTGGGGGTTGTAAATATCATTCCAGCACAATTTGTTAAAAAGGGTATCCTTTCTCTACTGTATTACCTTTGTACCTGGGTCAAAAATTAGTTATACATGTGTGGGAGGTTTTTTTTTATTTTTAATTTTTATGGACTCTCTATTCAGTATCCTTGACCTATTTACCTTTCTTTATATGAACATCATGCTAGAGCTTTATAAGAACTCTTACAATCAAATGGTACTACCCCTCTAATTTTTTTCTTTTTCTGAGTTAGTTTAGCAGTTGTAGGCTCTTTGTATTTCCAGATGAATTTTATAATCAATCTGCCAATTTCTATAAGAAGCCTTGGGGGATTTTGATTAACATTGCATTAAATTTATAGGATAATCTGTGGAGAACTGACGTTAACAATATTGAGTCTTCCAACACATCAATAATGTATATCTCTCCATGTTTTAAGTCTACTTTAATTTCTTTCAGCAATATTATGTAGTTTTTAATAGACATGTCAATCATATTTTGTTTTTCAAGGCATTGACTTTTTGGTAGATCTCAGGGCCATGCCAACATCTTATAAAGTGCCCCAGATTGTGATTTGTCTGTTTTCTCCAAATTAAATTGAGTTCATGATATCAGGGTGTCCTATTACTGGTGATGCTCTGTGATCATGTGGTTAAGATGGTGACAACCAGATCCGACCATTATAAAGGTACAATTTACCTCTGTCACTGAAAAGTAATTTAGGACTAGTACCCGGAGATAAAATTGTTTTGAAAAAATTAAACCATAAGGTTTTATTTAATACTTCTGCTCTGACATGTGATAGTTTTTATCCAATATTCTTTCTCAGTGAGCAGAATTCCAGTTTTCTCTGTAGGAAAAGTATTAGAAAGGAGATGCTAAACTTTCCTTCACTCTCCTACAAAAATTTACTAAATTTATTATTTATAGAAATAACAGGCCACTAGGAAATGTTTTCTAGCCCCAGTACCAAAAGCAGAATGACTGGCAAAGGGTGGGGTTAGTCTGTAAGAAACCTGAGATGAGCCCTCAAGACATGAAGATATGGCAGAAGAAAATCTTTCTCAGAGTGCTGAAAATACAAGTTTAATTCCTATCTCACTGAGATCTTGTCACTATGGAGCCAGCTGGGTTTCGATCAATTCTGTAGGTTTATAAGTTATGAACCAATTATATAGGCCTTCAATCAACATTAAACAAAAACAGGTGTCTTGCATAATGCTGTGCACTACGTGTGAACAGATGGGACTTCCAGTAGGTGATCACTTCCTTTCCAGACATGGTGTACTTTATATTCTGTGAGGAGAATTCATGTCTACTTTACATTCTACTTTACATCAGGCTTGGTACTATGGGATATTACATGTGTGACTGCTTTAAAATAGTCACAAATTAACCATTATAAGAGTCACAGAATGCATAGTGCCTTTAAATGGACATTGGGCTCTTTGCTTTAATCCAGGACCCCTGTTTCTTCCTCATGGGACCTCAACTCCTGTAGCTGGAAAGTATATTTTTGTAAAATACACAGTATACTGTACTATGCAATGTTTCCTCATTCCCTTGCAACCATGAAAACCTGAGTAAACAGGTGGACTAAGATTTATGGGGAAGCAGCAATATTTATTTTTGCTCATGGAGAAAATTGCCAAGATTCAGCAAGGTACAGTTAATGTTCACCTCATTTGGCTTGGATCAGAGCAGGTCCTGAAGGGAGATAGCTAGACAGAAATACGAGTAATTCATACAAAAGAGCATTCAGTTACTGGGTTGGAAAACAGTAATTACTTTTATTATTATAAGAACTTTGGTTTTCACAAGTTTTAAATCTTTGCCTAAAATGCAAAGACATGTTTGACACCAAATACTCCCAATACTGTATTTGTATATATAAATATATATAAAAATGTGTTAATCTTTTTAAAACTTTCATGCCTTATTATCTTTCATCAATTAAAAAATATAGCAAAAGGAAAAACTATAAACTATAAACAAAAACTATAATTAAAAAATGGATGGGAAATTGTTAGAATTCAAAGACATTAAATAACCGATGTTTTCATTTATTTGGGGTTTGCTATTCTGTGGACTATATTATAAACATTGATAAGGATTATTCAAAGATACATTAATACTGTTAACAGAATACTTCCCCTGCTCCTCACCCCCAATTGTTTGTTCTTAAACTATTTATACAGCATTTATCACAAAGGGCATTGTAAAGTTGATTTACATCAGCCAGTTCCCTAAAAACTGACTGTGGGTCAGTTTCACTGGATTTCATATATTTTTGTTGTTGAGACCTTTTGATGTGGCTAGCTTTTTAAAATTTAGAATATTTTTAATGTTTATTCATTTTTGAGAGACAAAGCACAAGCAGGGGAAAGACAGAGAGGGAGGGAGACACAGAACATGCTCCAGGCTCTGAGTTGTCAGCACAAAACGTGATGTGGGGCTCAAACCCATGAACTGTGAGATCATGGCCTGATCCAAAATTGGATCCTCAACTGACTGAGCCACACTAGCTAGCTTTTACTGAATGTCATAGACTGAATGAGTTGGCAAGATAAGCGACTTCTGTCTCCTAAAAAGGCTGCCATATAATGGCATTTTCCAAAACCAAACAGTTCAAGTTTCACACAAACGATTTTCCTCCCTTACTTTTTGGTATAGTCCCTATTAAATGATACACAGTGTTTCTTGGAGGTTTTGCTACTGTAGTCTCTAAATTCATTACAAATTTATCTAACTAGTTTATAAAATTTACCATAAGACCGAACAAGGTTTAACACTTCAAAGATTCATTTAAATTTCAGTATGTCCACACATACTCCTTGTTACTGCATGCATTTATAAGGAATTCCTTTTGATGCACACAAACTTGGGAATTTTAGAGAAATGTAAATAATGTTTTTCATCATTAACAACTCTGGCCCCATCATTATTTTTTTGATTAAAGACCTTAGTGATCTAGCAGAGACACATACCTGAGAGCAGAAAGTTTTCCCCAAGCCTCACTTAGTTGTTTAGTTGGAGAGATCTCTGGAGAAATGAGTGCTGGTTGTAACTTCCAGCCTGGTCTGTATATTGAGATCAATGGTCCTGCTCTCACTGGGTAGGTGTGTCAATCAAGGACCAGCTAATGTCAAGGTTTCCTCACTTCCCCTGGCAGAGTAAGGTATTCCTTCTACTATAATTAATATAACTACTAGTTTATGTATCTGTCTGCCTGCTCCCAGCCATCACCACAGTGGACTTGGAGGTTTTCTGAAGTATATGCTATTCACTCTGCTAGCCATTAATGTATGGGGATGGATTTTCAAAGTGGCGGACACTCACTAAATGTATTTTTGGGGTGGGCGAGGGAGGAAAGGAAATGGACTTTCTTTGTCTTGATATTTTACAAACTCTCCTCAATGGAAATTAACATCAAATGAAAACTTTTCTCCTCTTCAAAAGCATGTTCTAACTGCTTTAGTACTTTTCTTCTTCTGTGGCCTGGGAGCACAGCAACACAAGCCCATCACAAATGAGCTCTACCCAGACATTTATATCTGATAAAAGATTTACCATATCCATTAGTTTCCACTCAAGGTGTTCTGACACTAAAAGGTATGGCCCAAGTAATCACTATTCCTGGAATAGCTTATTTCCCCCCTAATTCTTGCTCATTTTTTCTACTTTAACATTTTTCCTCATTTAGAGAACTCCAGAATAGCACTGTTCCTGCAAGGGAATTGTGGGCTTTACAACCACATTCTGGTCATTGTTTCCAATGATGTATGCAGGAAGCATGGAAAACAGGCTTTACTTTCCTGAGAACATATGTGCCCTTCCTTTGGCACTCATTACCTGGTTAGGCTCATTAGTTCCTATAAAAACAAACATTGAGGATTTTCTACTGTTGATTTCAAAATATCTTTGTACTTCCCCCAAAGCAAATACTTACTATGTTTCAGTAGGCTAAGTTTTCAAGTGGCATTAGGTAATGTGAATTCACTTATATGCTCAATTAATAGGGAATTATGCCCATTTTAGGTGACCCAATATTTCAGTTGATAGGGATGTCCTGACATTTTTAAGGTATCGTCTGAAAGACCCAATTATTTCATTTGTTTTTCTAGGACCTCTTCTTGATCTTTTGTGAGTTTTTTGATGCTTCACTTTTCAAATGACATTTCTGAGGTAAGCTGTAATTTATACTTTTAAGTGTAGGCATCAAGGAGCTTGTCTCAGATATAAATGAATACTGATGCTCAGAGAGATGGGGTTTAACCTGGCTGTCATAGGGTCTATAAAACACTTTCTGCTTCTCTATCAGCATACATTCAGTATATGCCATTTTGTGTGTTCTAGGAAATGCACAATCACACAACACAATTTATGGACAGGATAAAAAGAAAAGCTAAAGCAAAAACATGCACTCATCACTGGAGAACCACCAAAGAATCTCTCTTTAGGTTGCTATCATATGTCAAGCATGGTGCAAGGCACTTTTATGTTATTCTCATTCTCATAGATTGTAAGTCTTTATGTAACATAAATATGGTCACATAGCATGTACACGGTGGAACACAGATCTGTCTTACACATGGTTCCTTTATAAAGAAACCATGAAAATGGATGCATTATTTTTGGATTTTTCCACATGTCCAAAATTTGCAAAGAGGGCAAGGATGAGCAGATTTCTATTCAGGGTGAGAAGTTGTTCCCACTATTAGAATCCATATGCTGCTTTGGAAAAGCAGAAGTTCATTCCTAGTCTCTCTTGTTCTGAAATTTTCCGTATCTGACAGCCATTACAACTAGCAAACATAAACTGCGGTGATAGTAATAAGGGAAAAGTCTCACCCCTAAATCTCATTCAGTGGGTATTGCCCTTTTGCAATGAAGTTCCAAGGCAGAATAGTACATTTTCAAACCTACAGGAATTCAGTTGTAAGTTTGCCATTGCAGTGAATTGTACTGTGCACACACACACACAATGTCTATCCAGGGCTTGTGAAAGTGACTTTCTTTGGCAAAAGGGTTTTTGCAGAGCTTAACATTAAAGATCTTGAGAGGAGTATGTCTTGGATTAGGGTGCCTCACATCTAATGCCAAGCATTTTGAGAAATGAAGAACAAAGGGGAAGACACTGAGAAGGTGCTATGAACATGACAGCAAGGACTGGAGTGATGTGTTTATGAGCCACAGAAGCCTAGGATGGCTGGCAGCCACTGGAATCTTGGGGAGAGCCTTGAAAAAGACCCTTCCCAGAGCCTTTGCAAGGAGCCAATCCTGGCAACACATGCATTTAGAACTTCTGGCCTTCAGAACTGTGAGAGAATAAATTCTTGCTATTTGAAGGCACCAAGTTTCTGATCATTTGAAGCCCTCAGAAACTAATGGAGCCAGTTTTAGGACCAATGGAAATCAGTTTTATCTTTTCTATTCTCAACGACTTTTCCTTTTTCTTTCTTTGTCAGCTCTAGGGTGGCATAACAAAATACCATAGCTTTAGTGGCTCAAACAAAAGAAATTTATTTTTCACAGTCTGAGAAATCTAAGATTAAGGTGGCAGAAGGTAGATTTTGTTCTTCGAACTCTTTTCTTGGCGTATAGATGGCCTCCCTTTCACTGTATGCTCAAATGAACTACTCTTTGCTTGCAAGGAGAGAGAGTAATCTCTCTCTGTACATCTTCTTATAGGGCACTAATCCCATAATTATGGCCTTCCCCTGGTAGCCTTATTTAATCTCCCAAACACCCAGTCTTCAAATACTGTCACAGTGGGAGTTAAAGCTTCAACACATGAATTTGGGCAGAGGGCCCAAATATTCAGCCCATAGCCTTCCCTTCTTTTCCTCCTCCTTTATGTCAACCTTACAGAGGTAGAATTACATACCATAAAATTCACGAATTTCAAATTCACACAGTTGTGTAATTACCACTATAATCACAGTATGGAGAATTTCCATCATCTGACAAAGTTTCTTCATGCCCCCTTTGCAGTTAAGTCTTTCTCCCCACATTCTGGCAAACACTGTTTTGCTTATTTTAATCACTAGATGTTTGCCTTTTATATAATTTCTTATAAATGGAATCATGCACTATGTTGTTTTTAGCATCTGACTCCTTATTTAGCATGATGTTTTTGAGATTCATCCATGTTCTTGTCAATAGTTTCTTCCTTTCATTGTAGATTAGTATTCTGCTGTATGGATATACTACCATCTGTTTATCCATGGAACAGTTGGGTTGTTTACAGTTTTGGGTGATTATACATAAAGCTGCTATGAACATCTATGTTCAACTTTGTGTGCACATATGTTTTCATTTTTCATACATAAATACCTAGGCGTGGAATTGCTTTTATGTTGTATTTAATTTTATAAGAACCTGTCAAACTCTTTCATTAAGTGACCCTACACTTTCCCATACCCATTAGTAGTTCATGAATGTGCTAGCTGCTCCGTGTTCTTGCCAACATTGGAACTGTCAGTGTTTTAAATCTAAGCCATTCTGGTGAGTATATAGTAGTACCCCACCAAAGAGTGGGATAGACCATATAGTAGTATATGGTCTTAATTTGCATTTCTGTACAGATTTTTCCCTTCACTTACCCCAAGGAACATTGCTGCATGTTTCATCACATTCTTATGTTAAGAGTTGAAAACTTAGGCCCTTTGGACCAAAATAGTGTTGGAAAATGGATAGACCAACCATCACACAAAATGGCCATGTGCTTATTAGTGGTTGCCCACACAGTCATCCTGTGAACAATTTTTTCGTATTTGTTCAAATGAACATATGCTTCTGATTCTCATGAAGGGGGATGCTGGGGAACATGCCTTTCTCCTTACTAGACCTTAATGTCTAATAACAGGAAAAGAGGGGTCCACACAACTGTGGTTCTTAAATCTGCATGCATACAAATTACCCAGGAACTAAGATAAAAGTGAAGATTCACTTCTAGCCTCTCTTTAGTTTAGCAGGTCTGGAATGAGACCTAGAATTTTGCATTTTTAATACTCTGATTTCTAGACTGATGCCTGTTTAACTGCATTTTGAAAGCAGTTTTCAGTGCTCCCAGGTTTCTTCTAACTTGGATATTCTATGCAGAACATGAGATGATCTATTACTCAGGCCTTTCCTCAATGTTATAAAAAATAAATAGTTTATTTATTTAATAGTTTTATTTATAAAACTATTTATTTACAAATAAATAAATAAACTATTTATAAAACTATTTATTTGACTAGTTTTATTTATTAAAAAAATAAATAAGTAAATAGATGGCTCTTGTAAAAAATTTTTTTAATGTTTGTTTATTTTTGAGAGAGAGAGGCAGAGCATGAGCCAAGGAGGGGCAGAGAGAGAGGAAGAGACAGAATCTGAAGCAGGATCCAGTCTCTGAGCTGTCGGTACAGAGCCTGATGCAGGGCTAAACCCACAAACTATGAAATCTTGATCTGAGCCAAAGTTTTACATTCAACCAACTGAGCCAACCCAGGAGCCCTGTAAGTAGTTGACTTTTGATGACTACAGATGGATAGAGAGCAATGATGGGAAATCAGTTTCAGTCATTAAATTATTACTTCCCCTGGTTTGGAGCATCCATCCCCAAAGTGTCCAGAAAAGAATGGTCGCCATTTCTTTCTAGTTAGCTCTCTGATTTCCATTAAGTATCACTTGTTTGCACCCTGCTCTACCACTCTCTTGCTGTTGGGATATGGCCAACTGCTTTATTTTTCTGAACCTGTCTCTTCATTGTCAATGGGGTGAGGAAAACCTTCAAGGATTCTGGTTGTGAAATAATTGAAATAATATAGATGGAAGATTGGATCTAGCACCTGGCATTTAGAAAATGGTCAATAAATAATAGCTTATTATTGTTTTGGTTACTGTTATTCAGAGGGAATGAAAGTCACTCTCTCTTTTAGCTATTTTTAAAGCTGGCTTCTGCACTTCTCATGCCCTTCTTCAAGGAATAGAAGCAGAGAAAGGAGATGACCCAATTTAGTCTGCAGAGGGCCGATGCTTTGAGCATACAGAAGGGGAGGAAACTAACACAGTTAGGGCTGAACTGATGATGCCACTGACAAGAGTCTGTGAGATTCACTCTTTAGAGACTTTGGAAACAAACTTTCAGCAAAACATAGGGTGATTCATTACAGAAACTAGAAGAATAGATATGCTTTTCCCAGCTTTGGGGATTTTGCTCTTCTCTATCAAATTTAGGTGTTTGACAAGAAGGCAAAGCAAAGCTACTATATTCTTTTTTTATGTGAGAACAATCTAGGAACAATCTACCTGCTTTTCTATTTACTATAAAATAACCTACCCTCAGTGTATTTTTAGTTGGAGGGTCACAAGCTGGGCTTGTCTTTAGCCAACTTATTTGACTTAAATGGATCAAATCACAGATCTGGAACTCAAGGAAATTAAGACAGTTTGTAAGAGGGTCCCTATGCAAGCTTATTGACATCCTGCTACACTGTAAAAAGAAGAGAGAGAGAGAGAAAGGTGGGAAAAAGAGGCAAAGTTTTAGTCTTCTGGAAGTAATAGAGGTGACCACAAATGGAACATACAGGTGGGCAACCCTGTGCGATTATTTTTAACACAGAATTAGAAGTCAAGTAATGGACAGTTATTCAGAGGAACAACACATCATTCATGGGTACCATGTTTGAACATTTACTATGAGCCCAGCACCATGCTCTGTATAATGTGATTTATACATTAGCTCATTTCAGCATCACTATATCAATCTCAGGCAATTCCCATTTCCTCAAATGAGACCCATAGACTCAGAAGGTGGGACCAAGCTAACTCAGCTGTCTAATAGAGGAGCTCACATTCAAATCCTGGACTTCCAAGTTCCAAAACCCAGCTCTAAACCTCTTCACTGACCTGAAAAGAAGCCCAAATAATGAAATGTGTTCTTTATAAAACAGTGCTACTCCAGGGGTGCCTGGGTGGCTTGGTCAGTTCAAATCCAACTTTGGCTGAGGTCATGATCTTGCAACTCATGGGTCTGAGCCCTGGGTCAGGTTCTGTGCTGACAGCTCAGAGCCTGGATCCTGCTTCAGATTCTGTTTCCCTCTCTCTCTCTCTGCCCACTTGTGCTCTGTCTCTCTCTCAAAAATAAACATTAAAGGGGTGCCTGAGTGGCTCAGTCAGTTGGGTGGCCGACTTTGGCTCAGGTCATGATCTCGTGGTTAGTGGGTTAGAGCCCTGCGTTGGGCTCAGTGTTGACAGCCAGCTCAGAGCCTGGAGCCTGTTTCAGATTCTGTTTCTCCCTCTCTTTCTGACCCTTCCCTGCTCATGCTGTCTCTCTCTCTCTCAAAAATAAATAAAACATTAAATTTTTTTTTAAATTAACATTAAAAATTAAAAAAAAATTTAAAAGTGTCACTCCAGTAACTAATCCAGGAAAGACAGTTTCTGGTTCTATTAGATACATTATTAATTTAAGAAGAAAGTACGTTTCTAGGGTCTTCCATTCATTTCTTAAAATGATATGGGGCTCGAACCCACCAACCATGAGATCATGACCTGATCCGAAGTTGGACACTTAACTGATGAGGCCACCCAGATTCCCCTAGGGTCTTTCATTCATAAGTAAAAGACAGAATAAGGTAGAAACAGCAATTCCAGTTGGTAATGCTTTAATCATAGAGATCACACAAGGGCTAAAGTTGTCATCCAACAGATGTGGGAGTGATAGATGAAGCTCGGTCCACCTTCTTTTATTATGTTAAGTAGGCAAGTCTGTGGACAGGCCAAACTATGGTGTGGGTTCTGGGGCATTCTCACAGTATCAATTACATTGTAACTTATTATGTATCCCCTCTATTTCCACAAAGGTTTTTTTTCCAAAGACATCTTTAAGGTGCTTACCATAAAAATAGATGAGTTCAGAGGAAAAAAAAAAACAAAACACCCCAGCAAACTAGAAGAAATGGTTGAAGGACCTGAGGGAAAACAGCTATTAGTTCCCTGGTAGACAACTGGGACAGACAGAAGCAATGTCAAATCAGGATGACTTAAGGATGGGGCTTGGGGAGCACTCTTGAAACCAGCAGTACCTGGAGTTTGCACTGCTCTGATAGCCCTGACCCTATTTTTTAGGTGAGTCATTTTGTCTACTTATATATTTTCAGAAATAGCTCCCATTCATTATTTTGGTACTCTGGCCTAGACCTCTGTTGGACTGGGTAAATGTGCTACCCTCTACGATTTTATATTCTTTTGCCCAACTGTTAGTCAAAATGTCCTATTAAGATCTTACCCAGTTCCAAAGGGATGAGGCAGGAGAAGACAGATGGGATAGTCAAGCTATTTACCATTGTAGACAGAGGCTCATAGATCAGACCATTGCCATGCAGGCATGCTTGGCCAAAGGAAGGGAATTCTTCTTCCTACCTCCACTCTTCTTTCTGTTTGCTGAAACTTTGGTTCTGAGGTGAACTTAACATATTAATGTTGCTGTTAAGCCTCTTCCTGTCTCTGAATTGCTGCTGCTTCTGTAAAATGAAGAGCTGGACTCTGGTATCTCTAAAACTCACAGCCCAGGGTATCCGCATTTGGAGCAACATAGAATGAGCACATCTTTGGACCAAATGTCCTTGGTTGAAACTCTCCCCATGGAACCAGTGATTCTTTGCACAGAGCCAGGACTGGGGATTCGTTCCCCAGGAGGTCTAATGAGATGTATGTAAATAGCTCTCCCTGCCACCAGCCTCCTCAAGTACAGAAGAGGAGCTTTGCCAGTTCAGCGGACTTCTAGAAATTCACCTCTCTGGTCCAGCAAAACAGGCATTAAGAAGCATATAAATAATCATCTTATTCCCACATCTCTGCAATAGCAGAGAGGCTGGTGCTGCAAACAAATAAATTGGCAGTTCATAGACAATGCAAATGAATACTGAAGGGTGAAGCTTGCATGATGTATTTGGAAGTAAGAGGCAGGTTGTCTTTTGTGTTTTTTTGTTTTTGTTTTTTTGGAGGAACAAAGGCAACCCCTTTTCCTCTCCTCATCCTGTTTCAATCTGTGGCTTTAATTCCTTCACCAGCATAAGGTCCAAGTCTAGGCTATCCATATCACATGCTAAAGCTAAACTTTAGGAAGAAGAAAGAAACCCTTTGGGCCCCTGAACTAGGGAACCCTGTCATTTATCAGGTGCAGACGTGTGCACCCTCTGTTATTAAGTTGCGTGTATTGAATGATAAAGAAGCTGCTTTTGGTTCCCTTCAGTTTTCTTTCAAAACCAGGACCTATAGCCAGATTTGGCGGCTGGAGTGGGATCAGGAGACTGTTTTCATGAATTTTCATTAGCACCCTTGCTGTAATGTTTTAAGGACCCTCTGACTCTGTCTTTTTGATGAGGAGAAATTACTATGGACTTGGAGTTTTCTCATTCTCTTCTTAGAAAATGACCTCTGCTTCCTCTCTGTAAGATAGATATGAATGCCACACTTCACATTCAGTGCCACAGTAATTAATAAAAACGAAATTATGGCCAAACCTTCATAGGTGACAAGCAGGATGCATTCTGCAAGGTGAAAGATATATATATATATTACCAGCAGAAAGAATTATTTAGAAATTTCCATAGGGACTGCTAAGGAGAATTGTCATCTTTTTGGTATAATAGCTAAGAGTAGGCTCTTTGCTCAGTGTTTTATCTGCAGCATCTCACTCAGTCCCTGCACACCTTAGGTGCTGGGCAGATCGGTACCATCATTACCACCAGATGTCCAATAAGAAAGGAACACTCAGAGAACTCTTATCCTTATTCAAGGTCATAGAGCCAGGGAATGGCAGAGCCAGAATCCATACCTGAGAATGTCTTCACTCCATAGCTTATGTATTTATAGCATGCAAGGCCTTGAGAAACACTAATGTTACTTAATGTCATTGGATGCAAAATAACATTAAATCATTTTTCAAATTGCCTTCTTTTCCTTATAGAGGATAAAAGATTCCCTCCCTTTAATGAATAAACTGGATAGGCAGACATAAGCATTCAAATAAAAATAATGTAGGAAAGAACACAAAAACAAATAATTCACCATCTAATTAAGTCCTCAAATTTTCCATTTGAAGCCTAGATAATGATGCGGTATAATTATTATAAAAATAACAATCTATTATCACCACTATGAAATTACCAATTATTATAGGATTCATGTTGGCTTAGAACATTTCTCCTTGTTAAAGTAGTACCCCCCATTCCCTTTTTTCACCTGTAGTAGAAATAAATTTGTGTGGAAAATGACATAGGCTGTATTATATAATGAAGAAAAGATTTGAGAAGGAGGGTAGTAAAGAGTTGGATTTACTCAGCAATCATTTTTCACTGAAATGTCAATGCTGCATATCTTCCCAAAAGAAAGACACATAAAACTGTTAAAACTGTAGTGGTGTAAAAATTGTCTCATGCAAGTAAGGCTGGCAGGCGATGGTGGGGGGAAGGGTGGTGGTGCCTCTGATACTGTGGTATCTGTGCACCTACTTTGTGCAGGTATCTCGGCTACCTTGAACCACTTAGCAAAACAAAACAAGTACCCACCTCTCAACCTTTAGGCAGTAAATTTGTCTTTTGTTTGTTTGTTTAATGTTTGTAATTTGAGAGAGAGCAAGAACTAGGGAGGGGCAGAGAGAGAGAGAGTGAAAGAGAGAGAGAGAGGGAGGGGGAAGGGAGACAGGATTCGAAGTGGGCTCTGTGCTGAGTGGAGAACCCAATGTGGGGCTCTAACCCAATTTCAGGTGCCTGGAAATTTGTCTCTTTTGAAAATCTTTACCTAAAAGGTTGGTTTTACCACCCTGGTTACATGCAATACATGGTAACTTGAAGAGAATCTTAACTTCATCAGAGGGAGTCATTTCCTTGCAAAGTGAGCCTGGCCCAGTCAGCCAGACACATAATGCCCAGTGGCTGGCATGAAGCAAGTAAGTGACTCCTTTGGTCTGTTCCATTAACCAAAGAGCAGGCCCCTCTGACTTTGAATTGTAGGGGATTCTGGCATTAGTCGGAACAAATACTATGAATACCACACTCTGACTCTCATGAACTCCCAGAAGACCTATTTTTTATCATGTCACTAAGCCTATCCCCTTGCAAGAAAGTAGAGTTTGTATGAAGCTTAGCTTTACTAAATCTGAAGAGCTGTAGATATCTTTGCAGGATGAAATGTCTGTGCTTTGACTATTATGGAAAATCAGCTCCTTCTTAATTGTTTTTAAGTTTATTTAGTTTGAAAGAGAGAGCATGCGGGGGTGGGGGGAGGAGGGAAACAGAGAGAAGCCCAAGCAGGCTCTGCAGTGTTCAGTGGGGAGCCTGATGTAGACCTTGAACCGTGAACCCCGAAATCATGACTGGAGCTGAAATCACGAGTCAGACTTAATCAACTGAGCTATCCAGGCAACCTATGGGAAATCAGCCTCTTGATCCTCACTGTGTCCCAGACCTCTATGTCTTTCTTTTCTCTATTAAGCATTTTACCTCTTTTCTACCTTCCCCACCAAAACAACCACCACCACCACCAACAACAACAAAAAAAAACCTCAACTATTTTCCTATTAAAAATATATAAAATGAACTAGACATAGTTTATAATTTAAAATCATAGCCACATAAAAAAGAAGTTAAAGTATTCTCTCATTTCTTTCTTTCTCATAACCTCCTTTGGGAGCTCCCAAACCACTTATACTCAAAGAATAAAGATTCTACATTGCTTTGGAGATCCTGTCAGACAAATAAGCTTTGTCCCAGTTTATTTCTAGGTTGGTTAGTGAGCAACTGGGGCATCATTATGAAATGGCAGATATGTCTAGTGAGCTTCAAAAGCCAAATCACCACTCCACTCTTGCTGACATTCTCTTTTTGTAGGGCTAAACAAAACAACACATATAAAAGAATAATTTCAAGTAGACTTGGGTACTTTTAATTTGTCCTCTTTCCTGCTACCTCCCCAATCTTCCTTGATCTACCCCATCTCCTTCGACAGCAAGGTCATCTGTTTAAGCAACTAATGGTCTTTCCATCCTCCCTTTCTCTGCTCCACCTCCAACCTGCAGCAAATCATGTCTATTGATTCCAAACCTATGTCTGTCTATTCAACTCTATCTCAAGGGTCATCATTATTTCTCGTCTAGAAGACTCCTGTGTGGTCTTTATTTTCACTCTTGTTCCTTCTACAATGCAAAGAGAAGGATTTTTTTTTTTACTTTAAATGAAATCATATAACCCTCATGCTTTAAAATCTTATATTGGTTTTCCATAATATCTACAGTAAATTCCATACTCCTCAACATATCCTGCACTGCTTCTGCACATTCAGGCCCCAGCCTCCTTGCAGTTTCTTCAACAATTCAGTCTCTCTTCTGGTTGAATGATTTGGGTAAGGAGGTTCAGGTGGATGTGAAATGGGGCAGAAGAAAGAAAACAAGAGAGGATGCACCTGTTCTTCCTAAGAGGAGGGAAAGGGCTGGCTCAAAGCCGACAAAGTGGGAGATCATAGTCAGGCAGAGACACTTTGATTTGGAAGCAAGAGGGGGGAAACATAGGTTTTCTAGGCTGATTCTTATAAGACAGGTGTCCATATCCACCTCATCATTCCTATTTGGGTTCTTCTTTTGGTCCATCTATATAATCATATATGTATCTATTTAGCAAACTCTCATGGAGTGCTAACCATGGTCAGACAGACAGAAAAGCCAAGAAAACATTAGGACAAAAGAAGAATGCAAATGGACAGCATGTTGGCTTGACCCAACTCATCCAAAAGTACATGCTGGTGATGTATCACCAAGACTCAGGCCCTTTCCCTATATCAGCCCTTGAAAATTATGTTGAGGATGCAGACTTTCCATAACTTCCTGAGTAAACAGTTCAGCTGTGGACTTAAACCTCTTTTGCCTAGGAGAGTGTCTTTTTTTTTTTTTTTTTTGACTAGAAAAGGGGGGGGGGCTTAATCTAGAACCATTTACTATCATAGATTCTAAGCCCACAGTCCCACTTATATACACACATGTACACAGTCCCCAAAAATAATGAAGCAGAGAGAAAATGCAGCTGGCTTTGCCGGGCATGGGGAACCAGGCAAAGGCTGTTGACAAAGACAAATTACAAGCATGTCTTTGGCCCCATGTGTACTGTGTGACACTAACAAGGCCCGTCAAAAAGTTGGATATTGGATCTGACAGAGCTAAGTGGCCTGTCATGGCCTGAAAATAGACTGTGGCCCACCCAAGCAAATACATTGGAAGGAGAGAAAAAGCAACCAGTGTGACAGCTGTGGAACAGGGATCCTGCGTGGATGCAAAGACTTGTCTTTTTTCATTAGATCAGGAAACTATTCATTAGATTTAGTCCAAAACCAGGAGAGAAAGAGAAATAAAGAGATGTAATGTCCTGATAGGTTTTTAAAGATGATTATGAGAGCTGAGCAAAAAGACCTTCTGATTTAAAACAACCAACCAGATGCTCCCCAGATGATAACAAAATAAAATAGCTTATTTATGCAGGGACAGGGTGTGATAAATTCTGTCTCAATGTACTCCCAAATAGCAGGAGGCTTTGGACACTGAAACGAAAATTGGGGTCAGATTGGGGAAGATTACCACCTGCAGAGGCTAAATGCAAAGTCTGATAGCTCAGTCATAAACGGGTCCACAGGGCTCATTTTCAATTCTCCTTCCCAGCAGCACATAGAACCGCTGCTGCTTTTTCCAGCATTACACTGAGGGAGCCAAGTTAAGACTGCATATCTTAAGACTTGGTGCCTTGTAGAAATTGGCTTATTTCAGGGGTCTGGAAGACAGAGAATGTAGACTTCCTAATTATTATTTCATCCTTTCAGGGATTAGCAAGAAATTCACTTTCTGTAGACTCTGATCCATCTAACTCAGTTCATGAAGTAGTCACTGGTATTTGAGACAAGGTCTGAGTTATTCCTCTCACCTAATGTCATACAGTGTTGTTTGGGGGAAACTTGAAAGGGAGAGCCAGGCTTAGAGAGGATGCAACCTTAAGGATATGGAAGTTTGCTCCTTTTTTCCCCCTCTTTTCCAGGCTGAGTCCATAGCTGAACAGAGCTACTGCAGAAAGATGTATTTGCTGATGAGGCTGAGGACATCCCTGTGAGTCTGACTGGAAATCCAGGCAGGGGCAGTTCAGTGAGAAAATGAGCATGGACCAGGTTTCTACCTGCTAGACCTGGCCCAGAAGGGAGAGTGAAGCCTTTGTGAATTCCTCTGGAATAAAGAAATAATTTTTCTTTTAAGCTGACAAAACTGTATAGACTGCTTGTAGACTGGCAAAGTTGTTGGAGAAATTTTCTAAATAATATGGGTCTAAAACAACCTGGAAAAATCCAGATAATTGAGGCCAAATAAGTTTCTATGGTAAATGATCTGGATAAATGGTTCACACTGTCATTTACCCCAGCTGACATTTCCAGGGCTACGCTTTCAAAGACAGTGAAGTGAGATAACATGTTATAGTATTTAGCATGGTGAGGAATAAAGACTTAGGAATAAAGAATTGTTCCTTGGTATCTGTACCTTTTAATATTCTGGGAACTTGTCTGGAAGGCAATTGAATTATTTAGATAACTTGACAAAAGGAATAAAGAAAACTCATGTTACTTTCTGACATAATGTATATCAAATCGTGACCAGGAGATAACTGAAGAATTAGGTCTGTGTTATTAGAATAGATCATTTCTGCAAATTACATTACCGGAAGGTCTGTAGTCATAGAAACATGTTCAAGCATGTCTATAGCTTCATCTGTATTCTTTCTTGTGTTCTTTCAGTATCGTGGCCATCATACATACTTAACTGTACTTTAGAATCATAATAAAGGTCATAATCGGCATATTTAAAATCTGACAATTTCCTCTTCAAAGCCCCATATAGAAAGATAAGACCATAGAGTGGCCCTGCTCCTTAGATAACCATCCAGTCGCACTTCTCACATAGGAAAGATGTGGTAGAAAAGTGAACATACTGCACCTACTGTCAGTGGGCAAATGGACTTTAAAAAGATACAGCCCTCTCTCCTCATCAAAATGTAAAACAGCTAGGCACTGGGTTACAATGATTATAATGATGATAATGATATTAATAACCCCTTACTTTTATGCTTTATGATTTATAAAGCACTTTTCACTTATATTATCTCTGACCCTTGCCACACAATCCTGAATGGTGTTATTAGCCTCATGTGACAGTCTAAAAAAAAAAAAAAAAAAAGCAAGGCTTTAAGACACAGTCCATAACCTGGTAGCCACCAGAGGCACTCATGGCATGTTTAAAAATCCTGTCACATTTAAAAATCACAGATTTTCATGTAAAACTCTGGATTTCCAGTCTCTTTGTAAAAGTCTCAAGATCTGGACACCATTTCTCTAGAACTTGGTGGGGATGACCACCCTTAAACAAAATATGGGTGCTTTTGTTTGTCACGGTCTCTACTGTGCCCTATCGCCCATGACTGCCCTGTTTCTTCACTAGGCTCCCTACCCAGTACTTGTAGAAACTAGAGTTGCCAACCAGTTCTCCAGAAAGATAAGAAATGTATTCAAGATCAAAAGGCCAATACATGATACAAGTAAAGTCTGAAATCAGAATTGTGGTACCAAGTCTATCTCAGATTATATTTCTATGGAGTTAATCTCAAAAAGAACGGTCTAATTTAGATTTTGGGATCCTAGGTAAGAGCTCCAAGAATCTGGAATTTGAACAATCACCCAAGATGTGATGTGACTGAATGCAAGAAGCGCCATCCTATATCCCCTTGGTCCTTTGACTAAACTAGTATGTTTCTCTCTCGTCAAATCATTTAAGGCTTTGGACACACATGCAGTTCTGTGCTCTCTGGCACTGGGTGATGTTGTTCTTTTAGGACCTTAGCTTCATTAATTACTTGTGGAATGGACTGATAATATTTGCCTCCTCTCTGCCATTTGGGTATTGATATTTTCCACACCTATCCATTCATCACATATTTATTGAATACCTACATGGTGATATGGACTATGCTTGGCTGTGGGGGAACCAACATCACAGTGTAGAAGTGGTTATTTAGTTGAGCTGTCTAACTATCAAATTCAAGTGAGACTGAGCTGTGGGTGTGTATTATACAAAAGGTACTTTAGTATTTAACTCATGTTGGTAGGCACAGCCTTTATCAGAGTCCACATCGAACTCACATGGTTAATAAATTCCCACGACCCCACCCCTTTTCTAGTGGCCCTCAAATACTCAGATTCATTTGACTAAAAGTCTTTTTCAAAAGTAACTCCAGGATTTCATTTTTCGGACAATGCATTATGTAAGTAGGCAACTGCTCAAATGCCAAGTTTTAACTAAAAATATTTTACTTATTTGTATGAGATTGAGAATAGCTGTAATAACTGCTCTTGTCTATGAGAATATATAGATGTATATCCCTATGTTTACACCCTCATGACCATTTGTTTTGAGATCCTTGGAGAAACAAAAGATGAATATAAGCTCTAGCCCTCTCTAAAACTTGGAAGTTGACTAAGTACTTGCTACTCAAAATGTGGTTCCAGGACTCACTCACTGGGATTTTGCTCCAAATATAGTTTCTTAGGCCTAAATTTACATTTAATAAGATCCCCAGATTACTTCTATGACAAGTGCTAAGTTAGATTCCTTGTTAATGGTTCCAATTAACCTCATTGTGATAATCATTTCTATATACATAAATCATACACACACAATGTATTTAATATACATATATCAAGTCTTCACATAGCAGAGCTGAATCTCCAGAAAGTTAGAATTAAAAAAAAAAAATCCCAAGATGTGTCTGTTTTGGTTTGTACATTTATTATAAGGACCTTTAAGATACAGAAAGGTAGGCAGTAGGAAGTGGAAAGTGTTGGAGGGTTTCTACAAACTGACCTTTCTAGAAAATATTCATGTTTTTAATGACCTTTTCCATCATTGTGATTTCAAATTAACATGATGGGAGAGTGTGGGCAAATAGAACACTATGTTGAGAACAGTGAATTTCAACATTGGTTACATAGGAGAATAACCTGGGAAGCTTTAAAAACTTTTGTATCTTGGATTTTCCCCTTCCTCCTTTAGCCCTAATGTCTTGGGCACTAAGATTTTCAAAAGCTTCCCAGATGCTTCTATTGTTCAGTCATGGTTGAGAACCATTGCCTAGAAAGTACTTCCATATAGCAAGATCAGATAATATTCAGCTTTGAGTATCTCTTATTGTTTCATGGCTTTATTCTATACCTGCATCCCTCTTTAGTTAGTTATATGGTGTGATATTGGGCTTAACCCAGGTCATATTTGCACTCATTGAACACTGTAAATTATCTTTTTCTGTCTATAATTTATCTTATTTTTTATCTTTTCAATCCAACATATAATTTGGCTCACGATCGATTTGGAGAGGACTTATTACTGCAGTAGTAAAGGGCCAGAAAGTAATACCACAGAAGTAGTACATCCAAGAAAGTTCTGGTCTCTAGGAGTTTTAGGAAGAAGCAGAAAGGAATTAGGTTTAATGTTTCATTTGTAAACAGTCACTAATGGGAACTTAGCTTTTCTCTGACTAAATTGGTTACTGATTGAATAAGACTCAACCACAGTCTTGACAATAATCACCAGAAAGGCCCAGCAGCAACTTCCTTCTCTGTCCAGAGGCTCTAAAATTCTATTCTTGAACAGTTGCTCTGTAATTAGGATTCCTCTGCTGAATCTTAGGTGGTTTTTGAATGGACAGAGAGGCTGTTAGAAGCAGACACATCTCGTGATAGTTATCACAGCTTATTTGAAAGTCAGAGGTCTTGATATTGAATTAGATAGTCCTCCCTTCAGCTTGGAGACAAAGTAATAGGCCTTTTCCCCCACAAAAGCAGCTTATATCACTGCAGAAGACTTTGCAGCCTTGGCATAATTTTCCCCTTGTCCCATAAATTTTCCTTGCCCCATTAGATTGGCACTCAGTCCTAAGACTTTAGAAGCTTAAAGTACCAGGCTCTAGCTATTGCTATAAATAATCTCTCTGCCTCTCTTTAGATTCACTTTATACATAAACTAAAAGGGCAAACACAATATATATTCCCTCAAAATATTTGCTTGACTGGCATTCAGACTTTGCATTCTTAAACTTCATCACATTCCATTATTTGGGAACAAGCTGAATTTTTGACATTTTCAACTTCATCACATTCCATTATTTGAGAACAAGCTGAATTTTTGACATTTTCATTTGAAATTTGTGGTTATATTTTTTTTTTATTTTTTTACAAATAGTTTATTGTCAAATTAGTTTCTACATAACACTCAGTGCTCATCCCCAAAGTGCCCTCCTCCATGCCCATCCCCCCTCCCCCCCACATCCATCAGTCCTCAGTTTTTGTCAGCATTCAAGAGTCTCTCATGGTTTGCCTCTCTCCCTTTCCCCCACCATTTCCGCCCTTCTTCTCCCCCTTGTTCCTCCGTCAAGTTCCTCCTAATCCTCCTATACATGCAAACATATGATATTCTTGATCTATTCATCTGTTGATGGACACTTAGGCTCTTTCCATGTGTAGCAACATGGATGGACCTTGAGGGTGTTATGCTGAGTGAAATAAGTCAGGCAGAGAAGGACAAATATCATATGTTTGCACGTATAGGAGGATTAAGAGGAACTTGATGGAGGAACAAGGGGGAGAAGGGTGGAAATGGTGGGGGAAAGGTAGAGAGGCAAACCATGAGAGACTCTTGAATGCTGACAAAAACTGAGGATTGATGGATGTGGGGGGGAGGGGGGATGGGCATGGAGGAGGACACTTGTGGGGATGAGCACTGAGTGTTATGTGGAAACTAATTTGACAATAAACTATTTGTAAAAAATAAATAAAATAAATAAAATAAAATAAAATAAAATAAAATAAAAAAAGAAATTTGTGGTCATAAAGTCCACAGAATGCAGGGCCTGGTAACCTGTCTTAGGCATATGATCTTGTCAAAAAGCAAAATTTCACTTCCCAAGACCTTGCAGATTAAATCAATTCACAGAATATAATAATGTGCTATAGATATTGCTCTACCTTCCTCTTTACATCCCACCCAGTAAAACCATAACCTCTATAAAATTCCTGTCCTGGCGGCATATAGTTTCATGTAGGATATGCTATCCTGCTAACACTTGACCTTTTCTCTTAAAGTCACATAATGACCCAAGGAAGGAATTTATCATTTGCTTAATTTAATTCAACAAATATGTATCATGTATCAAATATACTTTAAACCCTGTGTGGGGGACTGTGGGAAACAGGAGATAAATTGGTTGCACACTCTGCCTATATGAAATTACTTGTTAGGGGTGAACAAAAAATAGATAAAGGCAAGGATTTCCTATAAGATGTGGCAACAAAGTGCTCCTGGAACTCATAACTCAGGATAAATGAATGAATGAATCTCAGGAAAAGTTTAGAGTAAAACATTAGACACAAAATGGTACATACTGTATAAATTCATCTATGTGATATTCAAGAGCAGGAAGAATAATCTATGATGACTGAGTCAAAATAATGGTTATTTGGGAATTGGTACTAATTGGAACTTTCCAGGTAATGGAAATCTTTAGCTTGATGTGAGTAATGGTTATACAAGTGTCCTTTTGTCAAAATTCATCCTCAATACACTTAAGACCTGTGTATTTCACTTTGATTTATATATATATAAAATTAATATATATAATGTATATATATATAATTAAAAATAGTGAGGGCACCTGGGTGGCTCAGTAGGTTAAATGTCCAACTTCAGTTCAGGTCATGATCTCATGGTTTGTGAGCTTGAGCCCCAAATCTTCAAGTTGTGATCCTTAGGAAATCTTTTAATCTGAGCTTTAGCTTCCTCTTCTGAGAAAGATAATGATGTCTACCTTAGAGAGTTATTTTGAGTATCAACTCAATTAATTGGTGTCAAAATGCATTATATACTGTAAATCATTGAAGAAAATTGAGTAGCTGTCATTATATCTCATAATGGTGAAGTCCCTATATTTGGTGAAGCTGCTATTTCCTCCATCAGTGAATGTTTTCCCAGGATACTTCAAAGGCAGACTACTCTTTGTAAAGATTAATTTGTGACTCTGGAACTTGACCCTACCCCCTGCCAAAGGGGTGTGGATCTATTAGAGTGAGGAAGAAGTGGATAATTGTGAAACTCATAACTGAATACACTTTCAGGAGGATTTTCTTTTTCTTGGTTTCTTATCCTATGTCTCAATTCCCTTGGATATGCCAGAGAGAAGTTGTCGAGTTTACTTACGAGGGCTCTTGGTCCCTGGACATGGCAGTGCATATAGTTGGCAAACATAGCTTTTAGAGTCTTTTGAGGCCCATGTCAGAATTGTTAGATCAGGTTCTGTGATGGCTGCCCACAATTGAAGAGTGCCGCGAAGGCTCGCTCCCATGGGAGAGGATGCTCAGAACCACAGACTGTCAGTCTGTGCCTCTAAGTTTCACTGCTGATACTGCACTAGCTGTTGCTGTCACTGATGTATCAGGTTTACATAGTGTGGTGACAGAGCTACACCACTGTTCAGGTTGACCAACCTTGTCACCACAGCAAGCAGTCAGCCATCAGGTCTTCCCCAGTTAGGTGTCTTTGTATCAAATGACTTCAAGCCCTGTTTCAAAGCCAGGTGTACCTCCTTCTTACCCAATAGGTGGCATGCTCCCGCAAAGCAATTGGTTGGTTTCCTTTGGAAATGCAAAAAGGCTTATGTCTGACTGAATTTTTAATTGGGGGTGGCACCTGGCATGTTCAAATTGCCATTGTCAGAGACATGCACAGTAAAGAAAGCCATGTATTCTGAGATTAAATGGCTGGCTGAATGCGATAAATTCTTTTGCAAAAGAACATATCCTGATCAAGAATCCTAATACATCTTTTCTCAAAGTTCAGATCTTCTTTCTTGGAGTGGGCATTCTACAACTATTCCTCTTCCTAAACTCTGGATCCCATGTGCTTAACATTCTTTTGAAGTCATTTGAAAAAAAAGGACCAATAATTTAGGATGTCTCAATTCATCTGGAATATTGTCATCTCATGACCACTGAGTTAAGGGCTATTTCCATAATCAAGGGAAAAGACTATTTTGGAATATGGTCTTTGAGGAAATTATTGTATCTTATAGAAACCATTACTTTTAGTAGATGGAATGCTTAATGTTTTCATGATTTGACATAAACTGACAGGTTTGAAACCTGAAGTAGACTTGGGAATTTTGCCATAGTACAGTGGTGACCTTTAGGCACTGAAATATGTCTACATGATCTGTCAGTTTGTATATGAGTGAAGTGATTATCACTCACATTACCATGAATCCAGAGTTTTCTCTGTATCTACACAAACCTATTGTATGTCAAAATAGATATGTCGAGATGCAATAACAGACACCCTTTTAGCAATGAATATTTATAATCTGCATGGTCTGTCTTCAGTTGCTGTCCTGATATAGACAAACAGGTCTCTGCTTATTACCCTCACTGAGACCTGTCCTTTGGAATTGTTCTGGCATACTTCATGGAAATGTTCTTATAACTTTTAGAATAAATATGTATTAATTTATCAAATATTTGCAGTGTCTTTACTATGCCCAGGCTCCCATTAGATATTCAGGAAAATAAAGATGAAAAGGGGGGTGCCTGGGTGGCTCAGTCGGTTGAGCATCTGGCTTCGGCTCAGGTCATAACCTTATGGTTTTGTGGGTTCAAGCCCTGCGACTTGCTCTGCTGACAGCTAGCTCCAAGCCTGGAGCCTGCTTCAGATTCTGTATCTCCCTCTCTCTCTGACCATCCCCTGCTCACACTGTCTCTCTCTCAGAAATAAATAAAAAACATTAAAGTTTTTTTTAAAAGATGAATAGGACAGAGCCTCTATCTTCATTTGGTTGAAGTCCAGTGGCAGAGAAAGACAAGAACACTCACTCCTGTATCTCTGTTAAAATGATTGCAAGAAAGGGTAGGACTTAGGAAACTAAATCTTGAAAGATGAATAGGAGTTTTAGCCAAGTGGACAAGATAAGAAAGGGTATTTCTGGCAAAAGTTAAACACACATTAAGATAAACCATCTATAGTTAAAATTTACCACATATTGATTTTTGAAGGAATCCCTTTTTAAAATTTGCTGGTTGTGATAATGTAGCATATTTTTCAAAATGATGAAGAAGTCAGATATACTTATTGTGGCAGAGTGAATTAGCTTGTACAGGTCTGCAGCAATTTTGGCTTTGGATCATGATAGTATTACACAAAGGACTCTGGGCCTTAGATCAGTGTGAATAGCTCCTAACAAAGATCAAGTAATTATCTACTGAAGATGCTACAAGCAAATGCAGCAGGGAAGTCTATAGTTTTTAGTTGAGAAATAATGAATTTCATCTTAAACACCAGCGACGATATCATCTAGAAAAGTTAATTAAAGATGCCATTTCATTAAAGAATTAGGCTGGTGTGACAGCCCCATTCCTCAAAGTTCTGATGAAACAGACAGTGTTTAACATCCCTCAAGTTCTGCTTGACTTTAGCCAAATTTTTCTTTAGTCACTGGAGAGATTTAATCCACGTACATCTGCTGGGTGCACTCTTTGGAATTTTCAAGTCCCATCTACTCTTTGATGTTGTTTTAGGAGTTACAAATTCCTACCTTCCTCCTCTCACTTTTATTCCAGGAAACTATCTTTGGTTGTGTTGGGCTGTATGGTAGCTAATAGCCAGATGTGCTATTTAAATTTAATTAAAATTAAAGTATTTCATTTCTCAGTTATACCAATCACATTTAAAGTACTCAATAGCCACCTGAAGCTATGGTTTCTGTATTTGGTAATGCACATTAGAACACTGCCATCATCACACAAAATTCCATTGGGCACTGCTGATCAATGAATACCCACAATTAATCCCACTTAGCCATATTATAAGAATATTAGGTAATGCTCTTCAAGAAATCTTTTGGACCTCTTGCAAACTATTATTTTTTGTGAATATATTATTCAAAATCTGGTCCACTTACTATTAACCTTGAAAGATCTAGAGTTGTTTCATTTTTTTTAAGTACAAAATCAAATCCCAACCATTCTTCCCACCTTTAGTGAAAATGTGACAATGTGTTTAAAACGTAGCATATGCTTTCAGTTTGCAATGGGAAAAACACATGTAGATATTTTTATGGCTGTTTGTTTAGAAAATGGGTTCCTAATTGGCCCAGCAAAGAATAATATGATATGTGACAAATTACTTGATTATAACCAGTTGGAAGTGGTGGACAGATCAGAAGTTTGGGTAAACTGCCTGGTATAGATTAAGATTAGTTAAATGTACATGGGCTGAAACCTACTGCTGCTTTCAGATTACACTGTGACCCAAGTCATCCAAATGTCACTCTACATAGAAGACATACTTCTACATACATAGAAGAAAGGGAAATGGACATTTGGTATGATACCATGAGCTAGACACAATGTTGGCATTTCCATGTATTGAAATCTACCATGCTTTCTGAATACCAAATTAATAGCAGCATCTTTGTGAACAAAAAGCACATATATATAATATATAGGACAAATTGGGATACTTTCACTTAGGCTGCTGGCAGTGTCTATTGTTATACGTATACCAAAGGTCAAGGAGTAGGACACTGCTAATTCAGAAAGAACCCTATTTATTGGAATGTAATTAAGTTGATGAGAATGAGCTATAACAAAAGATGCAAAAAATAATTAAAAAGAAAGGGTCAGCTTGAAAGGGTCTTGTTGATAAATCATGGGGTGCATATAAAGAAATAAAGTAATGGGAATGCCTTGCAGGGAAAGAACATCAATGATAATTTGGAAATTTTTGTTAGCACCTTCTAATAGGCTAGTGTGCATAGCACAAAAAATGAAACTCGTTTGGTGTGGTTGGTAGAAGCTTCCAGGAATAGTGTAGGGTCAGAAGAGACTTCAGTACTGAAGACTGCAGTAATTCCTGTGTTATTCCCCTTTCCTCCCAACCACCTCCTCCTTTTTCACATGCACCCTGCTCTGCACACCAGCTTCCCTGGTGTTTTTCATAGCTCTTCTCTCTCTTGTTCTCCTAATTTATAGCAGCATATTTTATTTTTCTTCTTCTTATTTTTTAGTTTTTATTTATTTTTGAGAGAGAGCAAGCACAGAAGCAGGGGAGGGGCAGAGAAAGAGAGGGAGACACAGACTCTGAAGCAGGCTCTGAGGGATCAGTACAGAGCCCAACATGGGGCTCAAATCCACAAACTGAGATCATGACCTGAACCAAAGCCCAACATTTAACCAACAAAGCCATCTAGGTGCCCCTATTTCTTTTTATTAATGTAACGTTTATTTTGAGAGAGAAGAGATAATACAAGTGGGGGAGTGACAGAGAGAGGGAGACACAGAATCTGAAGCAGGTTCCAGGCCCTGATGTCTAAGGGCTATTGACACAGGGCTTGAACCTACAAATTGTGATATCATGACCTGAGCCAAAGTCTGATGCTTAACTGACCAAGCCACCCAAGCACCCCTATGGCAGTATTTGAATAGTTAAGACATTGACTCTGAAATGAAAGCACCTTATTTCAAATCCCAACTCCGTCACTTGCTAGCCATGTATCTTTGGATAAGTTATTAAACCTCACTAAGTCCTCAGTTTCCTCATCTATAAAATGAGGATAGTAATACCTACTACATCAGGTTGATAGTTCTGTTACTCATTTAATACTCCTATCATGAATAGTTCTGGGATGGAGCAACTGCTTTGTGCATGCATGCCATCATTAGCAAAATGTGCTCTCTTCAGGAAAGTTTTATGGCACTTGTTCCCAAGTTCACATTTTGGTTACATGATCATTTTAAGAACATATATCTCCTATTGCTGCAGTGGCTAGGACCATTCTAGATTTTGATGTCCATTATATTTAAGCAACTAGTTTGTACCTTCCTCATAGTAGACATCAATCTGTATTTGTGGATGAATCATTGTTTGATTCCACCATCTTGTGGTGGTAAATTAGGACACTAGTCAATTTTGTTTCTCTTTCTATCAAAGTATAATCTTATTTTCTGTGTATGGTTCTTAAGGTTATCCTGTAAAACTCAAGATTGGCTATCAACACTAAACATGGCTTTAAGGAACAAAAATGATTTACTGCAGACTTTTCTTACTCTGATTAAAAATAGACTCACTAAGATCTTTAAAAAAAATAAGTTTAAAACACGTTAAATGCAAACTTGGTAACTAAATTTAGGCTAAGGAATAGATTGTAGACTGATGGTGGTCAAGAAGAGCAAATGAATTTGAGAGACATGTAGGACAGAAAACATGATACTTAACATGGAAGAAATTGTTAAAAACAAAACAATAGGCTCCAAATAGAGTGGCTTATGCTAATCCTCATGTGTCTCCACACCAAGATTCAGTTGTAGTTTTAGCTCTCCCAGTTAATCAGTACTAGCTATGCAATCCATCTGATAGACCCCTGCCATCATCTCCCAAAGGAGACCCTTGCTACAACCAATCCACTTTGGCTAGTATAACTTTCTTGTCCCCACACCCTTCTGCTTATAAAAGTCTTTCATTTTGTATAGCTTCTTGGAGTTCCTTTCCATATGCTAGATGGGCTACTGCCCAACTCACGAATTGTTGAATAAAGCTAAAACAATTTATTCAGTAGAATTTTGGTTTATAATGAAGTTAATGTTATTGTTCTTGATAATAGTAATTAAAGTAATTATGTTCATATAGACTAAGACTTAGTCTTCATTAACAGACATTTAATATATTCTATTTTAATCCCCATCTTACACAATAGAAAGTAATCTTCAACACATTTCACACACACATCTTATCACTTAGCCATTTTGATTTTGTACCATCATCAGTTCATTTTAAGTAAAATAGAATCTAAGATCATGTTTGGTTGCAAATTAATTTTCCCAGGTCGATTGGGCTCTTGCCATATTTTCCATAGGACTCCAATTCCTTTACTTTGTATCCCCCATAAGCACAGGTGAAACATGCAGAGGGCCTTCAAACAATAAAATGAGTAATGATGCTGACTTAGCCTCTATTCCACCCCGTACCCATCAAATACATTTTCTATACCATAGGGGGAAATCTGTTGCTCCTAAAATGTCAGTCAAGTATAATATCATCTATGCTTAAAATTCTCCAAAGCCTTCCTGCCATACTTTTTAAAAATGTTTGTTTATTTTTGAAAGAGAGTGAAAGTGCAAGTGGAGGAGGGTTAGAGAGAGAGGGAGACAAAGAATCTAAAGCAGGCTCCAGGCTCTAAGTTGTCAGCAACAGAGCCCGATGCAGGGCTCAAACCCATGAACCATGAGATCATGACCTGAACCGAAGTCTGATGCTTAATGGACTAAGCCACCAAGATACCCCCTGCCACACTTATAATAAAATCCATTCTCCTATTACAGCCCCCAAGGCCCTCCATGATGTGACTTGTTTGCCCTCTAGTCCTTCTACTCACACTGGCTTGCATCATTCAGTTCCATGAATAGATCAACATGTGCCTCAAGCAGGGCCTAGGGATTGCTCTTTCTGCAACAATCCTATAGTCACCATAAACCTTCTTTAGGTCTTCTCTTAAATATCACCTCCTTAAAGATGCTGTCCCTAACCCTTTAACCTTAATTAAATCCCATTCTATGAATTTCTGTTACCTAGTGCCATATTTGTTTCCTTTGTGATATTTATAATATCTTTAAGACACACACGTACATATTTATTTGTTAGTTTCCTTATATTTTAATCTAGCTCAACCAAGGGCAAAGTCTGGAGACCTTTATTATTGTTCCAACCAGGTAAGGGAGGCTGCTACTGGAATTTGCTGATAGAGGCCAGGGATGCTGTTTAATATCTTATGAGGGCACTTTCAGGGATGAGCACTGGGTGTTATATGGAAACCAACATGACAATAAACTATTTATTTAAAAAAACTTTAAAAAATATGATGCACATGACAGTTCTACTTCTTCCCATACCCCAAAAGAATTAACCAGCATGAAATATCAATAATACTAAAGTTCAAAAATTCAGATCTAGTTCCACCATTATACGGAAGCTTCATGAAGGTTGTCCCTTCTCTGGATTATTCATCATTGTCCCACAACCCAGCAAATTATCCTAATGGATGAATTAGTGAGTAATATAAAGAAAGAGGGGAAGGTGGGTAAGATGCCCTCCAAATACAGAGCCTCAGATTCTACCAGGAGTCCCATTCCATTGGGGTGGTTCCATTGAAATAAGTATCCTCAGCTGGGATTCTCCAATACTCATCACGGCAGGTTACTTCTAGCTGAGGCACAAGTATTCCTCTGTTGGAATCTTTGTCATGTATAAAGCCAGAGATTTGTAGCAGAAACAGACTTTCCCAACGGTGAAGATCACAGGGTACAAAGAGAAAAAAGGACAGTGGGTTCCAGCCAGCTGATTGCCCACTGGTGGTCTGGTGCAATAGTGCACCATCCACCTTCTACACTAAATGGGTCATTGGAGGGGCCAGTTGTATTCCTGTTGTCTGGTCCCCACAGCTGAAAAAAATGAATGGCCTTGGCCTCATAGGTTTGAATGTTTGGCAAGCAGTTGGCTAGGAAACAGATCCAGAGGGAACTAAAATGAGGGCTTTATTGGAATTTCCCCTTTTATAACATCTAAGTATTGCAGGGATGATCATATTTGGCATTTCCAGAAAATTCCTATTATTATACAAGAATTCCTCTTTCACCTATTGGAATGGACACTTGGTGGCAACATAATCAGACAAAAATATAAAAGTCTATAGCATACATCAAATGCTGCCGAATGCCAAAATAATGTCAAATATGCAGCTATTCCCTTAGGGTCAACAGTTTTGTCCTGAATTCATATATCTATGAAATTGGGAAATAGGACATAAGCTTATATTCTTGGTAAAGTGTTACACTTCTCTTCTATAAAGAAATTGCTTGACTTCGATGATAATATCAAATGTTGTCATTAGAGTCAGAGGTCAGCTCACCAAAGCACCGAGGTAGGGTAAGGATAATAATGAATTCTAAGGGACCAGCCCAATCTGGTATTTCCAGTTCCAAGTGATTTCTAAAAGCCTTCATGAAGTGAGAGAAAACATTTTTGGATAGTAACCATCCGTCCCTTTCCCCTTGTTATTTTTCCTCCATCTGGTCAGCAGGAAGTACATCTGGCAATGCTGTCAGTGTGGTGGGTAAGCTCCACAGAGATGCAGGTCACCACTGAAATCTGATTTGGCGATCAATGGTGTTTTGTAAATTTGCACAACATTGGCCACATACTAAAAATACTGAGGTAGCTCAGTGATTCTTTTGTCATGCTTGTTTGTAACTGATCAAACATCTTAGGGAAGATTACACAGTCTGATAGAGCAGGTGAAAATTATTATCCCCCTACCTTGTCATCTGTGTTCCTAAGGAGGGGGGCGGCTTTCTTTCATGAGTCTTTCCCCACCCTCAAATTATTTAAACTTGATAATGGAAATCATCCTTTTCATTAAAGATTTGGGGGCAAAAAAATTGCACAGTATCAAGCATATGTGCAAATGACTGCACCTCAGGCTAAATTTTAGGCATCAGATTATACTAACAATGTAACTTGCTTTAAATACCACCTCATTTCTAACTCTGGAGAGAGTCTAATGATTAATTCAAATTAAACTACTCCACAGCCAAAGTTGTATGTGTTATAAAACACGAAAGCAAACTGGCTGAAAATTTTAATTTTCCCTACTTATTAGCTATCTGTTCTGGGAATAAATTGAAGGTGTTAATTTCCTGGGTTTCAAATCTATTTTAAAACGTTCTAGGCTGAGAGAAAAAAAAATGGAATGTAGAATAATCTTAAGGAATTTGGTTATCTTTTCAGAATTGTGCTGGCTTTTGAGATACTATTTTAGAGTTTAAGTGGTAATTTCTGGGTGCCTCGTCCATATCAACCTTGTGATGGGTCATATTGTCTATCCCCAAATTCACATGTTCAATCCTTCACCCCCAGTGTGACTATATTTGCAGATAGGGCCTTTGAGGAGACAATTAAGGTTAAATGAAATCATCAGGGCGGGTCGTAATTAGATGGAACTGGTGTTTTTATAAAAAATGAGACCAGATAGTTCTCTTTCTTTCTATGCATATTCAGACTTAAGACCACATGAGGACACAGCAAGAGGTGGCATCTGCAAACCAGGAAGAGAAACTGCACAAAAACCCATTCCTGCTAGCACCTTGATCTTGGAATCACCTAACCTCCAGAACTGTGAAAAAACAACAACAACAAACGTCTATTGTTTAAGCTACCCACACTATGGTATTTTGTAGCCCAAGTTAATAAACAACTCTACCTAATTCTCTGCTTTCATCATATAATACCATGTAGTACTGTAAAGTCTCACAAGGAGGTCCATTTCTTGTATAATTTCGTCTAACTGGTGAACCCAATATTTAGTAATGAAAGCAGCTATCCCAAAGTCCATTCATTTTAAGCTGTGCTATGCATGTCATTTGCTTTCTTAACAAAGTCTTTATAAATAATGCTATTCCTTTGTCTACTAGGATTACCATGCTTTTTCTAGATAGACAGGATAGGTGGAGATGCAGAATATATACCCTCATGCCTACTCTAAACCAGATAGCAATCGAAGGTGAACAAACACACAGAACAACTACTACTTAAAGGCTAGTCAGTTAATCACTGTGTGATCTGAATAATGTCACTTCATGTTCCTAGAGGTACAAACTTCATTTCAACTACAACAGAGCATCCAGGATTTGGGTCAAATTCTGGGAACACATGCTGTCACTTCTAATCCTTCCAATGCTCAAAATGCTTCTCTGCTGAATCTCAAATACTTCCTCTTCAAGAAGGCCTCTATGACTCCCCAAACCTGAGTTAGCCATGGAATTACTGAATTCAAAGTGCCCTTAGAGATTTCTGTTCCAAAACATATTTTTTAGAATTGAAGAAACTAAGGTGAATGACATTTTTGTCATAGGACCAGGACTCCTAGATACTTTTATGACACTTTTATATACCACATTAAAAGATTTACATCTAAAACAGTTTTTTCATATGTAGTTGAAAGGAAAAGGGGGATTAACTTGTAACTAAGTGCTAATAACTAAGCGCAAAGCACTGAGGATATGGAGATCAAGGAGAAATTGTTCCAGTTCTTTCTAAAGTCATAGACTGGGAGATGCTACCACAACCCCTGGGCTGGTACACAGCAGACCTTTAGGAAAAGTGTGGTGAGTGAATTAACTACTATCTACAATATAATTGAAGTGTATACCACCTATTTTAAGACAAAGGAAAGAGGACCCTAATTTCTTATTATTTTAAGGAAAAACTGCCTCAGTTTTGGTAAAAATCTTAGAAGCTATGCTTTGGAGTTCTAAAGGATAATGGTAGATATATTTTGCCTGAAGAGCATGTGAAGACAAAAGGAGAAGGTGACTGACTATCTGCAAGCTAAGGAGGAAGGTCTCAAAAGAAATCAAACCAGCACCTGGAACTTAGACTTCACACCTCCAGAACTGTCAGACAAGGCCTTTCTATTGTTTCAACCACCCAGTCTGTGGTACTTAGTTTATGGCAACTTAGCAAAGTAATAGAGTAGAAAATATATACCTTGGGATACAAGTATTTTCCAGCAAGCTACAGAAACAAGCCTTCAACTCTGACTAGTGGAGATTTTGTAGTTTTAACACTATGCAAATACCTGTCATGCTGACCTTTCTACATCTACAAAGGAAACTTTCTTATTGTCTTTATGAACATGAGATGCTTCTCTTCCACTAGAGAATATTTTCTGAGATATCCAACTTTAATAAGCTAACAAGAACATCTAAAACAGGGACATGATCTCTGTTCTACATCCACAGAAAGCTAGAGCGTTAATTTGTACTTCAGGTAACGTTTTTGAGACTAATTTGCCACCTAAGGCCATGTGCTGGATTTCAAACATATGTTGATCAATAAGAGGAAAAATAAAAATGACTTCTTCTTGGTTTTTTCTTTATGAGCTTGAAATGATAAAAATAACATTGAGTGTGGGCTTTGAGATTCCTAATATTTGAACTATCCACACCACATTTCCATTTGGATGTCCAACATTACTTCAATCTGAACCTACAAAGGCAGGCTGTACAGAAGATGAAGCAGGAGCAGATGAAGGGTATCTTCCTGTTCCTATCACTTTACCCCAGGAGTTGTGTAACCTTTTAAAAAAAAACATTTCTGAGCCTCAGTTTTCCCATCTAGGAAAGAAGCAAATGATTTATAAGGGCTTGTTCAGGTATAATATTCAGAGATTGAAATAGAAAATCAAGCTCCTGTACTAGTTGCTGTGCTTTTTGCTAGAGCTCCATTATCTTTTCTTCCCCTCCAAACTATTGGTTTTGGATTCTTTTCATTCCTATCTTCTCTAGCAAACCTTGTTTGTTATTTCTTTGCTAATCCCTTGCATATGTCTGACTCAACACTCCGGATGCATCATCCCAGAACTGGTCCTTATCACAGCTACTGGAGGCATCTCAAGAGTTTCTCTGCTCTGTAAATTTGTTCCCATTGCTCATTATCTTCAATGTTGTGTATAAACTGGCCTTTCTAAACCTTTGCTTTCCTTTCCTGCTCAGATCTTCCTAAGGTGAAATTAATACTTGGAAAAGACAAAGTGGAGAAACGGAAAAATTATCACTAATCTCACCTGTAGTGAAGTTTCTAAGACAAATTACTGTTTATTGAGCCTCTAAAACTCTTAGACCCTGCATTAGGTATTTCCCATACATTTTCTCATTAAATCCTTAAAACAACTCAGAGACATATTATATCACAGTTAGTAGAGATAATTGTGAATAGGTTAATTAATAGAACACATTTAAAATTAGTAAAGGGAAACCTTAGTAACAGAGCTGGGAGGCTCACCACCTGATGTCAATTATAGGAAGAAATGTCTACTACATACCCAAAAGATCAACAGGGAAGAATCATCAACTATAGGCCCCAGCATGGAGAAGATGTACATTGCATCTCTTATAAGAAATCAACTACCCCCACAACCTAATGAGTGAGGAACTCATCACCCTGAACTCCTACTTTTCTCAGTGGACTTTCATTCAAAAGAACCCCTCCCAATGTTGTCCTTCTTCTCCATAAAATAACATTTCTCTCCTTTGTTTGCTGGACTTGCCTATGATTTTGCTATAGCATGCATATGGCCAATACAGTTTTGTTATTTTCAGATGAGCCCGTTACTGCTGGTAAAATAATTGACAGTTTTAGTTTTAATGTTCAAAAACTGTTCTAGCAATTTCCATACATTAAAATTGTGTAGGGTTTGATTTTTCTCTTTTTCCCTCTCCTGCTCACATACTCTGTCTAAAACAAATAAAAACTTAACTAAAAAAAAAAAGGTGTCAATGGAAATTCCTGTTACCAGATTCTACAATGCTATTATCCAAATGTAACTGAATACTTATTACAAAGCAAAATATAAATGATCTGTAGTTCTGTAGTTTCTGAGTATTTTAAATTGATACAACCATGATTTTCTATGTTGAGTCCTACTTCAGATCCTTGATTCCTGAAGTCCACATGGTATCTCTCATGTGAAGATGGCTTCTTCTTGGAGAGGCCTTCATCCCACATGTGAGACACCAAGAACCCCACTCTGATCTCTCAACTTGCTTTATTTCTTTTCTTGCCAATCATCATCAGTTTACTTTCTGCATCTTTGTTTGAAAGTTACCTCTAAGAGTAGTTACTTTGTTTCATTCCTTATTATATCTAGTCCTCAAAACAACCTTGTCAGGTAGACAGTATTACTGATAGAGGAGGCAGCTAGCTAGCTATGAACTGGATACAAGGGTGATGGTAAACAATGGTTTCTTGGTTTCTCACCTCCTGGGGCCAGCAGCTCAAGAACAACAGGTGCAGAGAAAGCACTTTCCTTTCCACCCTGTGTCCTAAAATAACCTGTAACTTTATTATAATATATTTACGTTGTGATTTCCACACCACCACCACCACCACCACTCCTGCCCCCTGCCATGGGGGAAGATGGCCAAGACAATTCTGGCAAGAACCTAGTAGAACCAAAAACTCCCCCTCTTGACTGGTATGAGGAGGCCCTTGGATTACTGGAAATCTCAATCAAAAACAGCCCTAGCTATGACCCATAACCTATGCGAACATAAGTAGAAAAAACAACCCTATCCCCAGTGCTGTTGCCCCCTCTGGGCCTGCCTGCTTTCCGTCCTTGAGAGTGTACTCCTCTTAATAAACTGCTTTGTGCTTAAATACTTTCCTTCTGACTTCTTTACTGGAGTGTGGCTCCTCCAAGAACTGAGATCTCCAATGAAACAACTCAGACTCTCCCACCTGTAACATTACCTCTATATTATAAAGGGCTAAAGTCTAAAGCATTGTATTAACTTGTGCCAAGATTCTAACCTGAATCTGATAAACTGTCCCTAAGACAGTTGGACAAAGTCAACATGTTCTACTCCCCAAAACTCAAGCCAAACCAGTCTTGGTTGAAGGTTCTGAGCCTTGCTATGTGGGAAATTGCACCTGAGATCTGGCAGACATAAGTGAATTAACCGCCATGCCATTTCTTTGTTTCTGTACAATTATCTTATCTTCTGAACCTACACTCACCTCACCTTGCCCTGGATCCTTCAGCTTTGACTCCTGTGTGTGTGTGTGTACTGTTAGCTCCAATGACTCATTACCAGGTCAGAGGCAGCACACACTGACACAGGCTTCAGTCAGCCTTTAAAGACTCTAGCTTGTCCTTGCTACCCACCCCCCGCCATTTTATATGCTCTTCTGTCCTCAGAAGCCTGCCTTGTGGGCTCCAAGTTCCAGTATTAAATGCCAGGATGACAGTCTTACAGAATGTGCACATCTGGTGGCCACAACATTGTGGTAGTTCTGCCTGTCATACTGAACCCTGGCTAAGTCTTCTTCAGATATCAGCTCCACCTCTGCTTGGAACTGGATCAGTTTCACCCTAATCTGTGCTCTATAGTATAATATCCTTTCCCAAATCATTTATCATTGTTGCAAAATCCCACTTATTTGTGGCATTACATGAAGAATGTCTGCCTCCCCTACCCGACCACAGTTCTGGAAAACAAGGTCCATGTCTATTTTATTCATTGGGGTATCCTTTGCACAATGTATTTATTTAACTGATATCTCTTTAATGTATGGGCACTGAACATATTTGATGAAAGTCAAGGTTGTCTATTGTGGTGTAGGGAGGAGGATATCCGAAGGGAAGTTTCACGGCCTGGTCTTGCTCACTTTTTTATCCCACATGCCTACCACAGAGTAGGTGCTTAATAAATATGCTCGCTGAATGATTCAACCAACTGACAGTCTAAAATCCATCCCTGAGCTACTTCTGAAGCTCTGCTCTGCACTCGCAGGACAAAAATGGCCTCGGCTTAGTGATTTGGGGAAATCATTTTACCTTTCTAAGCCTTAATTGTCCCTGATAAATGGAGATCACAACACCTTCTTTCCAGGACAGAGAATATTAAGACAGGTACAGACATACAGTTACAAAGTCTGATGAGGAGAAAGGTATTGTTCCAACATTTCCCCAGATTCATAATCAGAATGTAACAACCTCATTTTAGTTTATATCAATTCACCTACCACATTCTTGCCTCTCTTCGTCAAAAGCCTATCCAACTTTCAATGATGTCAAAACATAGCTGGGATGCCACAGTTTCTCCTATGTTAGCTTTTCCCATTACAAACTCCTATTTTCAGGATCTCAGTGTGTTAGTAGAGACTCTGTGGTTTCATCATTTTTCTGTAATTGCTGTGAGCTACCACCTCCCTCCATATGACATTTCACATATTTTCCTGATATGAACTGCAACAAAAAAACCATGTTTCATTGATTAGTCTTGTTTCATTTCATTTGAGAACATATTTTAAAAATAAATTAGGAGTCTTGTAATGGGATACAGATAAGAAAAATGTATTTAGAATATATAAGCATCTCGGTTCCCTCTCACCCTCAGCTGACAGGGCTTATGCAAGACACATTTTACAGGTGCATTCCAATGGATGCTAATTTTACCCATAATTCTTTTGGCAGAGTCCAAGTTTCTGTTTAATTAACTACATGACTTGAACCATCCAATTCATGTTCCTACTAATGTATCACAATTAGAGCAAACAGTAGCCATGGAAACCAATGGCTTTGTCATAATTCCTAAAACAAGGATGGCTTTACTTTTGAGCCCATCAAATTCACAGCTCTCTGCAGCATACGTTTATGGTTATTGCTAAATGGGGATGTGGTCACTCTGGAATGCAATGTGGAACTCCTCATTTCAAACGAATGTCATTATAAGAAGTCTGTCATTTCACTTATGTTTGCCAAGTTCCAATCATTCCCAGATCCCTCATATTTATGTTCAATTAGGGAGATACTGCAGTCCATAAAAATGGATATGAATTCACTATGGGGGTGGGGAAACACATTCCTTTTTCTACAACATAAAAAGGAGAAGATAAAAATGTGTGTTGAGCTAAAACTGTGACAGCCTTGAAATTAATTATTCACCTCCTCCCCTAAGATGGGCTGTATTCCTCACACCCTTGTGGCAAGAATACTAGTTTCTGTAATTTTATCACCAGGGTCTGTTCCAAAACTGGAAAGAAAACAGAGGTACACCATTGAAATTCCAGACAAGGCTGCTATAACCTAACAGGCAAGGAGATGGAATGTGCTATTCCTGAATAGCAGTTGCTAAATGGTAGTTTACAATTTGGGTCATTTTAAAGCAATTTCTGTACTCTATAACTGGCTATAAAAATAAAGGGAAAAGTAACATGCTACATTCCTCCACCAGCATATAAAAGTCATTTTGGAAATAAAACCACATATGTATATTTATATGTAGCACATGTATAATATTAGTGCTGAGCCCAAGTGCCACAATACTGCCTGGTACAATGTACAATATAAATCAAGAATACTTGCCATTCTATTCATTTCTTGCAGTTCTGTTTCTGAAAATGAACTGTGGTTTTAAGTCATAATAGTTCATTGAGACAGCCACTCAATACTTTATCTGTCTACAATCCTGAAACTTAATCTTCCCCCATGGTGTTGCATTTAGCTGGGCAAACTGAGTTCCCAGATAAAATAGAGGACACTTAGTTAAATTTAAATTCTAGATCAACAACAGAGGCATTTTTAGTATGAATAGGTCCCATAGTACATGTTTCATATACCAAAAATAATTCAGTTTAACTAATATTCACATTTAAATGGGCATCATGTATTTTTATTTGCCAAATCTGGCAACCCTAGAAGCAAAATATTTGTAATTTTTTTTCAGTCTTGAAACACTATTAATGATGTCAAAGGCCTATTCTCCTTTTCCACTTGTTCATACTAGTGATGAATACTCAGCTCCCTGCTGAGGCCAGGCAAGTGAGGGGAGTGGGCAGTGAGATTTGGGGAAGAAAGTCTAAAACTAGGGGTTCTTTGTGGTTCATATTCAGTTGGCTGCCATTTCTATAAGAGGGCAAAGGCAGAATTTAAGAAATGGCATAGGACTACTGAGACATTTTGCTAACAGCTATCTGACTCATCATGGATAACCAAGGCCAGAAGTGATGAATGCTAAGGAAGTTGAACTTAGAACAGAAGGCATAAAATGTTGTTAGACTGTTTACAAAATATAAAGCTTTGCTGACCATTAGTCTAGGACTCTGGGCCACTTGTTCTGAGGGGAACTTTCTGGTTAGAAATTGCATTCTTTGTATCTAGCTGGAGTAAGCCCTCCACACACTGAATCCCACCATAAGTAGATACACATTCCATGGATAGATTTGCTTCCTTAAAAAGAAATCCCTGGATAGTATTCATGTTTTACTGCTCTTCTCAGAGACAAATGGACAACATAGTAGTTGCCAATAATCCTTGCAGGGAAGAACATTTCACAGCAGCTTTTGAAGCCATCTTGTTTCAAAAATGAACTAACTCAAGTCTTACTGGTTTAGTACACAGGCCCTTCATATCTTGCTTTTGGTCTTCACTCAACCTACTGAGACCATGCAGATCTTTCTATGTAATATTTCTAGGCTGATATTTTCATAAATTCCACCTATTTCTCTCTTATAGGTGCCCACATGATGACTTAGAGCCATTGCACTGTCCTATTTATTTATTTATTTATTTATTTATTTTTTGATGTTTCACAAATAGTTTATTGTCAAGTTGGTTTCCATATAACACCCGGTGCTCATCCCCACAAGTGCCCTCCTTCATGCCCATCTCCCCTCTCCCCCAAACACACCCATGAGTCCTCAGTTTGTTCTCAGCATTCAAGAGTCTCTCATGGTTTACCTCTCTCCCTTTCCCCAACCATTTCTCTCCTTCTTCTCCCCCATGGTCCTCTGTTAAGTTCCTCCCAATCCTCCTATACATGCAAACATATGATATTTGTCCTTTTCTGCCTGACTTAATTCGTTCAGCATAACACCCTCAAGGTCCATCCATGTTGCTACTTTTATTGACACCTGACATTTGAGTAATATCCGAATTCCTCAATTTCATAACTTAGGGCCAATTTAGTCTTCACATTACGCTGATGACCTAAATTGTTAGCAGAAGCTGTGCCACCATTAGTGAGGAGAAACTTGTCTTCAAATTACATTTAATTACCTTCATTAAGGATGACAGCATTCTGTGACACATATTTGCAAAGTGGGCAGACTAAAATAAGCCTGGTGCATCTCATTTCCTGAACATATCAGGCTTTTTCCTACCTCTGTCCCATCTGTGTCTAGTCATTGCCCTTTCTCGCATTATTAGGTCAAAAACAAAACTACCCATACACTCTCCAGTCAAAGATAGGACCATTTTCTGAAAATGAAACTTTTTTTTTTTTTTTGATCCCTGGACCTCTTCTGACAAAGGCTTTGATAGAGCAAAACTCATTACAGATTTGCATTTCCCTAAAGGTCTGAAAGTAGGAAATTTCTACTTGCAGATGGGTGTCCGTGGTTGAGAATCGGATCTTCAAATCAAAGTATGTTCTCTTAAATGAGTACATAGTTTGAATAAGTTGCCTGAGAACTTTTGTGAAAGAGATACGGCTTTGTGTTGGTTACCTCTGCAGGGAATTCTGGGTTACATAAAATCAAATCAGACTTTTTAAAACAATGTTCATTCAGACTCAGTTGTATGCAGTCTGCTCTCATCCTATTTGCTATATTTAATTGGGTTCTTGAAAGTCATAGTTGGCAAAAGAAAACAAACTACTTGGGCCTACATGAACTAAAGGAAGAAAACAAAAAGCACCTTGCACCCCTTTCCCACTTTTCCCCCCGCATTTCCCAAATGTTCCTTCTAACATTTGAGTAGTCCTGATTGCTACAGATATTTTTGGCTACCTAGACACAGTAGTTTTCTTTTAACAAACACTTAAATGACACTTAATCGATGCCACACAAGTTCCAAAGGCAAATGTGCTTTCTAAGTATTCACTGCACAGCTATAAAAACCCCATTGTGTAAGTACTATTATTTCTCCAACTGGCAAATGTAGAAACCGAGGCTAGAAAGGTTAAGTGATTTACTCAAGATCACCCCGAGCTCCTTCATATAGAACTGGGTTTGGATTCCTGACTCAAAAAGAAGGAATGGAAGTAAAAAGTGTATCAGCCAACAGTTATTATGCTCTTGTGTGTGCCTGTCACTGAGCTAAGCATTCTCATTTTCTTCAACACTTCTGTGTAACATATTGAACTGTGTACCCTGCCACCCCCACCTTGCATGTAAGAATACTAAGGCACAAGATGGGTTGTTACATGATTTTCCCAGGGTCTAAAGTTGGATGCATCCAGGGACAACAGCACAGAACAGGCATTTGGAACCCTGGTCTCCCCCATCCCATCCCAAATCCTACCCAGTGCTCTGAATTGTTTCTCACTGGATTGAAAAATTTTTGATATACTTAAAAGCAAATCCTTATTCTCTAATAAAAGGTCAACACTTGAAATTGCTTGTCAGGGAGACCCCCCCAAATCTCTTCCAAACCTTTTCTTATTTCTGGTAAGATACTGTCTTGCTTGTTTTCTGTCATTTGTACATATGGCTTTATCAACCATTGTCCACTCTATCTCAAAGTTGGTTTCTGTTTTGTTTTCTCTCTCCTTTATTTTATTTTGTTTTCCTTACTTGCAGGAATCTATTATATTTTCTTGTTTCTTTTAGTTGCTAATATTTGTATCCATTCTATCATTCCTGTGTTTTATTGTTTCTGGGTCACTGTTCATCTTAGAAAGTTCTTGTCTTTTTAATATTTTTCAAATTTATATTATACTTATAAATGTTTTTCTTTTTAATTTTAGCTATTTTCTTTATCTACAGTTTCCTTTGTGTGCAAGATGTTAAGTGTAAGTTGAAATATTTTTTTCCTTTCATGGAGAATATCCAGCTCATTTCACATATGCACTGAGCAGAACATCTTAACTTCGTGATTTGCAATGACACTTTTATTATAAAGCAAATTCCCATACACATAAGTTTCTCTACTCTCTATTATGTTCCACTGAGTTATTTATCCACCCTTACAATAATACTACAACACTTTAATTATGTTAGCCTTGATGGATATCTTGCCATGTGATATGATAAGCCACCAATACTACTTTTCCAAATTTGTCTTATTATTTATTTTTCTTCCATACTACCCTTCAAATTGGCTTAAACATTCTTACCAGAATTACACTGAATCCATATATAAATTTGGGACTGATAATCTTCTTCCTCTCCAAAGCCTATCTCTCAATTCATTAAGTCATCCTTTTAGTTCTTCTTCCTAAAGTCATTAATTATGGCAGTAAAACTAGAGTAAACCTATCGCCTATGTCAGCGTTTCTAAATTAATCAGTGCTTTTCATGAGTAACTTCAGGGTTTTACATTGTTAGGATAAAAAGATTTTGAGGTCCTTTTATATGTCCTACCTACTCCTTTAGAAGTTTATTATAAATATGTAGGGGAAACCAACTCTACACATGGGATAAGAAAAGCATATCATACAGAAAATAAACACAGGGTTCATCAGCTAATGAATGCTGGAGTGTGGTAGCAGGAAAGTTCAATATGCCTGCAGTCATGAAGGGTATCTGCAAAAAGGATGGGGACTTAGCTAAGTCCTGATGTACCTACTGAAATTTTGATTAGTGAGTAAAATCATCAAACTATGAGCTTAACCAGATGCAACATACATTCTATATTAGCATCTTGAGATAGAAATTTCTAGGATAGTCTATGTTAGGTGTAATAAACATACAGATCAGAGCTTGCTGTACTTGAATATATTCCAAGTTACAAATTTGTTTTTGATGGTGAGGGGGAGTATGTAGTGTTGAAGGAGCCTATGCTCTTCATTTTAGAAGCTTCAAAAATTTGTGTAAAATGTTGCCAACAGTAAAGTCTGTTAGCATACGACATTGTATTTTATCATAGTAAACATATTTATTTAACCTTTAAGTAAAGTAGTATCTAAATAAAGCATCATTAAAAGTTGTATTTCAGGACACTTATGCTAATGGCATACTCGTTATCTCAGATCAACCATTCCAATGAGGACTAGAAAAACTGAGCAAAATTGAAAACATCTGCCTACCTACCTACCTACCTACCTACCTACCTAATCTGTTTCATGTTCTTAAAGAGAAGAATTGTAAGGAGAAGATCCTAAGAAAGAAGATAAAAAATAATCCTCATATTTTGGAGGAATTTTTTTCCCGTTTTTCTATTTTGTGTTCCTCCAGGAGCCATCTTCTTATTCTGGAAAACATCATATTCATCCAGGCTTTGTTATGAGACCTCAAAGGGTCATAAGCTAGTAATAAGCACTATCTAGAAATATACCAGTCCAAACATAGCTCAGCTTAGACTTGTTTAGAACAAAAGTCAATCTTTTATACTACCTCAAATTATCTGTACAGTTTCTCCTACATAATTTTCGGTAGGTATTAATTCTTAGTTATTCAGGGTAACAGGATTGAAAACAATAGTAAATAAAAAAGTAACTCAGAATTCAGTGTATAGACTTAATGTTAAATTAGGACAGAGCTCAAAAGATTAGAAGATATGTCAGAAGATATGCCTGAGAGGCTCAGTCAGTTGAGCATTCAACTCTTGATTTTGGCTCAGGTCATGATCTCATGGTCATGGTACTAGACCCTGTGTTGGGCTATGCTGGGCATGGAGACTGCTGGGTGATATTCTCTCTCCCTCTACCTCTGCCCCTCTCACTCTCTCTCTCTCTCTCTTAAAAAAAGTTTAAAAAGAGAGTGTCAGAAGAAAGTAAAAAGAGAAAATTCAAGCAAAAAATAAGAGATTCATTAAGGCATTCTAAGTTACTTAAACTTACAGTCTCAGTATGCGCTGAAAATGAGAATGGGGAAGAAGTTATATTCCTCTTGAACTTGGCCATTCATACTAAATCCATTTGAGGAGTGGACCAAGATTGTGGATTCTGTGTTCTTATTTTCTATTGGATTCTTCAGTTTCTGCTACGAATCAAAACTTACTAAGGTGTTAGTGACAGGGGAAGGGAGACCTGGGATGCAGTAATACTCTGATTATTAAGTTGGGTGCTGGTTATCTGCATGTGTTCATTTTGTGAAAATTCACTGAGGTGCTCTTGTATTGTTCAGGTACTTTATTTAAATTAATTCATCAGCTAATTTTTTAACTATTGTTTTCCACAAGTTAAATAGCAGCATTATCAGAACTTCTAATATAAAAATAAGTTTCCTCTAACTTTCCCTCTGCCAGGACTTAGTTACGTGTAGTAGGAAGATCAGTCAAACTACCGAACATGAGGCCCTGATGACAGAAGTTGAGATTTACTACCACTGTCTTCTGAATTAGCTTAGATCATGCTATTGCACAATGTCTTGTTTAGAAGTGGTCATAGAGGTGAAACCAAGGCCCAGATAGTCTGCTGTCTCACACATAGGGCATATGTGTTTGTGAAAATGCTTGAAAGATATTCTCTCTTTCAAGAAAATTGTAAATATATTCTTCAGGTTCTAGGGAAAAACACAACTCTGTACATTTGGAAGATGAGGACATTTCCTTCTCCACTTCCCCGCCCAGGGAGAGATGGTTGCCTTATGTTTATATTCTGAGTGTCAGGGATGAATGATGCCACATATTTATGCATTCCTCAAATGCCCAATCACCATCTGGGCTGAAATCTAGCTACTTTTCCAAATGTTTTGTCAGCTATAATTGAATCTTGTTGAAATATGCTGGACATATGTATGTTACAGTTACAATGCTGAATGCATAGACTAGGCCCTATCCAGAATTTGGAGGGCATTAGTGGAAACAAATCTTTTATTGGTCAACCCAACACTTCAACTATCTCTGTCTTTATTATCTAAGCAAAATCTCATAAATCTGGTAGTCACTGATTCCAAATCCACATTCATTCAGACTAAGTGAAACAGGAAGAATTTAACTCAGCTGATGAAAAGTATTTTCCAGGCAAACTGAGAGGGTAAATACATTGGGAGATTGTTTTTAAGGTCTTTACATCACATAAATATGTTAAAGACTTAGAAACATTAATTATATATTCATGTTGCTGATAATTATATGTTCATATTATCTGTTCATTAAAGCGGCTCATTAATTTACTCTGAAAGAGTAATTGGTTCAAGTTACCATGCATATTTGAAAGAAATGAAATTCTGCTTCCTTAAAGATAAGCAATGGATCTTTTACTGAATCTAATTGGTCCTCTTCACAAGCTAATTCAAATTCATGCAGTTTTAGAGAAGCTGTCTTTAAGAATTCTTCCTGGGTGCCCAAATACATTAATCTCTCCTCTAAATCCAAGCCTTCCCAAATATTAGCAAATATGAATGTCTATTTCCAAAATTTTGAGGAGTCGTCCATTCAAAATCCCTTCTACACTTCATCTTAATTCTGCCCCTTGATGCCATATGGGGACATCCAAGCCTCTACTCTATGACAGCCCATTGTGTATTTCAAGATGTCTATTATGTCTCATTTAGCTGTCTTACCTTCAAGTTAAATATATCCCATTTCCCTCTTGAGTTAGAGCTTAGTTTTTCCATGATCTTTTTGAACTTGGCCAAAGTTCATTCTAAATCCAGACCTGCCCTGATTCCAACAGTTGACAGTAATTTCAAACTAGAGCTCCTCCCTCAAAAGAAGGGATTCTTTTTTGCTGCATATCTTAGCCTGGGGCCTGACACATGCATACCATCCAAAGGTTTTTAACACTTTATAAATACTATTTCAATTTAATTCTGAAGATCAACTCAAGAAAGTAGTGACTATTGTTTTAATGCCCATTTTATTTTTTTTTCTTAAATATTGTCAAGTTGGTTTCCATCTAACACCCAGTGCTCATCCCAACAAGTGCCCTCCCCCATGCCCATCACCCCCCTTCCCCTCTCCCCCACCCCCATTAGCCCTCAGTTTGTTCTCAGCATTCAAGAGTCTCTCATGGTTTGCCTCCCTCCCTCTCCACAACTATTTTTCCCCTTCTCTCTCATGGTCCTCCGTTAGCTTCCTCCTAATCTACCTATATGTGCAAACATATGGCATGTGTCATTCTCTGCCTGATTTATTTCGCTCAGCATAACACCCTCTAGTTCCATCCATGTTGCTACAAATGGCCAGATTTCATTCTTTCTCATTGCCATGTAGTATTCCATGGTATAGATAAACAACATCTTCTTGATCCATTCGTCAGTTGATGGACATTTAGGTTCTTTCCATGTTTTTGGTTATTGTTGAGAGAGCTACTATGAACATTGGGGTCCATGTGCCCCTATGCATCAGCACTCCTTTATCCCTTGGGTAAATTCCTAGCAGTGCTATTGCTGGGTCCTAGGGAAGTTCTATTGTTAATTTTTTGAGGAACCTCCACACTGTTTTCCAGAGGGGTTGCACCAGTTTACATTCCCACCAACAGTGTAGGAGGGGTGCCTATTTCTCCACATCCTCGCCAGCATCTAGAGTCTCCTGATTTGTTCATTTTCACCACTCTGACTGGCATGAGGTGGTATCTTCTCAAGCTATTCCAAAAAATAGAAATCGAAGGAAAACTTCCAGCCTCATTTTACGAAGCCAGAATCACTTTGATTCTAAGCCAGATAGAGACCCAGCAAAAACAGAGAACTACAAGCCAGTATCCTTGATGAATACGGATGCAAAAATCCTCAACAAGATACTTGCAAATCGAATCCAACAACACATAAAAAGAATTATCCACCATGATCAAGTGGGATTCATTCCTGGGTTACAGGGCTGGTTCAATATTCACAAATCAATCAATGTGATAAATCCCACATTAACAAAAGAAAAGATAAGAACCATATGATCCTATTGATAGATGCAAAAAAAAAGCATTTGACCAGATACAGCATCCCTTCTTAATAAAGACCCTCGAGAAAGTCGGGATAGAAGGAACTTACTTAAACATCATAAAAGCCATCTATGAGAAGCCCTCAGCTAACATCATCATCAATGGGGAAAAACTGAGAACTTTCCCCCTGAGATCAGGAACACGACAGGGATGTCCACTCTCACCACGCTTGTTTAACATAGTGCTGGAAGTCCTAGCATCAGCCATCAGACAACAAAAGGAAATAAAAGGCATCCAATTCTGGATGCCTTCTTCGTAAAGAAGAAGAAATCAAACTTTCACTTTTTGCAGACAACATGATACTCTACATAGAAAACCCGACAGACTCCACCAGAAGCCTACTATAATTGATCCATGAATTCAGCAAAGTTGAAGGGTATGAAATCAACATACAGAAATCGGTTGCATTTTTATACACCAATAATGAAGCAACAGAAAGAGAAGTCAAGAAACTGATCCCATTCACAAATGCACAAAAAAACATAAAATACCGAGGAATAAACCTAGCCAAAGGTATAGGAGATCTGTTTAATGCCCATTTTAGAGATAAAGAAACTGAGACAGAGAGGTTAAAGATACCTAAGGGCATATAACCCAATGGTAGTGAGCTAGCTAGGGCTTTGGAACTCTGGCTCTGGAGTTCAGGCTTTTTAATGTTACTCTTTAACCATTTTACCATGCTGCATTATTAATGCCAGCAATATGGAACTACAATCCAAGACTTTAAGAAAGGTCTAGGAGAGGATCTAGCAAAGCTAGACAGAAGAAGAAATGGATCCCAAAGATGACAAGAGACATTAAGGTGACAAAATTAGGATTAAAATTCCAGGCTATTGCTTTTTACTCCAAACCTCTTCCCACAATATTATTCATGAGCAATGCGAATTTCTTTAAAAAATTTTCCTTAGTTTTCTTTTTTACTTATTTATGATTGTAGCATCATCAAATTGAGTTAACTTCAATGTTCCACATCTCTAGATTTCTTTTTGCTCTGGTTTTCTGTCTTTAATGGGCATATGAATATCATCTGAATATCTTGTTAGAATGTAAGTTCTGATTCTGATTCTGATTCTCGGGTCAAGACTGGAAGTCTACATTTCGGTAGTGCTCCCACATAATGCCAGTGATTTCAGTCCATGCATGTGAATTTACAAGCAAGGACACAACTGTTCTAGTCCTTTGGGATCCAGTTTCCGTTTCCAGTCATTGAAAGACTTGGCCTTGATAATCATAAAGACTCTTTCCAACTCCAGTAAGTTTATGGTGTTTAAAAATTTTTTTAATGCTTATTTATTTTTGAAAGAGAGAGAGAGAAGAGAGAGAAGGAGGCACAGAGAGAGAGGGAGAGGGACACAAAATCCCATGGTGTTTCTTTTGGACACACCTTGTATCTTGTATCTGATTCATTTTGCCACCTTTGCAATAGCTGACTTGTGTTTTCCTAGTGTACTTCTTTTTGTTAGGCCAATTACCCAGTGAAAACTGAAAATTTCCCCCCAAATATACTGCAGATCATTTAATTCTAAGTTATATTTTCATGACCATAGCCAAGTATTTTAACAGAAATGAGAACATAAATGAAAATGCCTTATGACATTGCAAAAATTAAAAATCCTATCTGGTTGTTTCATCTGCAGGGTAATTGCTTCATTTGACTAAACTGAGACCAATGTCAGTAGGGCTATTGGAAATTCTTGTAATGGGCTGTCATATCAATTGGTATGTGTGTTGGGGAGGAGGGTTCAAATTACTTTGAAAAGCATCTCTATTAGGCTTATTCTTTACAGTTCATGAGTAGCTTTACACATTTTTGAGGAAATGATTCCTGGAGACAACTACCACCAATAGGGACTAAAATCCTATACTAATTTAGACTTAAAATCCAAGAAACTTTTAGCCTAATGCAGTTAGCCAAGAATTCTTCCAAGGTCCTTACACTGAGTAAAAGAGACATTCACTCATACTGCTTGAAGGACCACCCCTCTTTCCAAAAATTAAAACATAAACATCAAGCACGGGACAACAATGGTTGAGTCTGTTTTAAGTAAAACCAAGTCAACCAAGAAGAGTTAAAGGACTAGGAATCTATATGGCACCGGATGGCTCTATTTATAACCAATTCCTTCTATCACTATTATACTATAATAGAGTTCAGAACAGTTGTGGCAGAGACCTTACATCCTATCAACTGAAAAGATGTACTAATTGACCTGTTACAAAATAAGTTCACTGAAGCTGGGCATAGTGTTATCCATAATTTTAGTTACTGTTTAAGACACTTGTCCACAACCTTACTTCTTTTGCTTAAATCTCTTATTTTCTAGAACAGTGGATTTCAGTTAAGGGTGCTTATCAGCCTTACCTATGCAGTTTTATGAAGATGCCGTTATCTAGGTCCTATTCTAGAGTTAAGACAGTTTTGCCATATTCTTAGTATGTAATTGGCATACCATGTGTGTTATGTCTCCAGAGACACTGTGTTATGCATCAAGATTTCATTCATCTGTAAAAAGTATGGCCATTAAGTTTTATATGTAGCATCCCTTGTCTTCTTTGAAAAAAGCCTTAATCGTTATTCTTAGAGACTTTGTCTAAAACATATTTTGGATTGGCTTTGTTATCTTGTTTCTCATGCCACAGAAACAACCAAGTTTCCTTGTCATTGAATTATACTTGATGTGAATTCTCATCAGACATTTTACATTTGAAAATGGCCAGCAATAAATTAAACACAGCCACCCTAAGTCTCTCCATTTTTCTGTGACTCTTCCCTGAAGGCTCTGCAATCAGCTGCAGACCCTCTCAGAGCCCTAAGGACAAGGACCAGAGCAGATGTGGATAGCACGATTTGGACAACTTAAAGACCATACCTGGATGTCCAGAACTCCTTTTAATAAAAAAAACAGGCAGCTTCATGAAATTGCTGCTACCCAACAGTCCAAATGGAACAAAAATTGATTACATAGGACTGAATGAACTAATGAGGGAAATTTTACTCATTTGCTTGCAGTACTGTTGATGCTGGCCTTATATCCTACATTGAATAGATAAGAAGGCCATTTTCCTTCTTCTTAAGCTATCTGTAACTCATAACAATTTGGTAGGCTCTGCTTTTGTAAACTTAAATGAAACACTGGCAAATGCTCTTTCATTTTTTCCACAGTCTCCTTCCTCCAGTTCAGAAACTCTTTGAATCTCCTTACTTCATATGGCTCTATGGCTACTTCTGTAGATTCAATAAATGTCTGCCTCCCCCCTTTTTTGTTTTTACCAGACTATACTAGGAATTATTGGTTATCAATGAAAGACTTGCCTGGTGTATTATATTTGAGGATGATATTCATTTAATCAGGTATAGCAAACCACATTTAAGGAAAAATGACTTATAGACCCCTCACAAGAACATTGGTCTGGAACCTGGCTTTATGGGGTCTCTGATTACAGGTGGTAAGTAATGCTACTCTCTTGAAGACCAAGAATATTGAAGTAATTTGGGAAACTTGAGAAGAGAGAAACTTAACTAAATACACAGATACTGCATGGGAAATCTGGTAGACTTTCTTGGGCTTAACCTCCGAGCCTGAATGACAAACAATAAAGAGTCCAATATGAGATTCCTTATGAAAATTTCCAACAAAGCAAACTTACACTGTCCTAGATAATAAATTAACACTTGCTGCACCTATATAAATAACTAGGCCAAGCCTAATGAGACCAGTCTTATTTTATAATCAAGAATAATCTTTTTTTTAGATTATTAGTGGTCACAAGGAGGGAGAATTATAAGAAAATTGGGAATAAATGCATAGTTAATAAACGTCTCTGTGGGGAAATGAGGCATATTTTAGAGCAAGCCATTCCAGATTATCTGATTTGATCTTTCATTGCCTTTGGCTTCTTTGATACTCTGTAACTTGTAGTTAGGTCATAGAAATGCTAAATAATTCTTGTCTATGGACAGATCAGTTTTGTCCAGTATGTCCAGGAGTCAAACTGATTTCTCTGCCCCTACCCAATGGCAAAAGCCAGTTTTGTGTCTACTTGAATATTCCTTTCAACTTTTCTTTATTTCATATAAACTTGTGTTTCTTTGATTTCTCCTCTGAATTGGTTGTAATATATGCCTAATGCCCTCATTAATAATGCTAGGAGTTATATTAAAAAAATCTTAAACACGTATTCATTAACATTTCTTTGAGATTACTTGCAAAGTTGCACTTTTTAAGATAGTATCAAAATAACTTGCATCACACCTCCTTCCTTGACTGAAACCTATGACAGTTATAATAGTGACTATAAAACAGGTCTATCATCCTAGACCTGACACTCTAAAAGAATGGATACAAAATGAACACCAAAAGGGGAGAAGAGCAAATAAAATGAGTACATAAGCTCGTACACTTGAAAGTGACAGTGTTATGAAAAAAATACATCATTTGTATGAGCTACTATTCTGAAAATTTAACTTAATGTCATTGTCTTTCTTTAAGAGGTAACAAAACCCCAAAGGAGAATTCTTGGGATTCTAGTGCCATTTTTGGCATCTCATGGATCCTGCCTATTTTCTTTTCTTTTCTTTTATATTTTCTTTTATTTTAATTTTATAGAGAGTATGTGTATGAGTGAGGGAGAAGGGCAGAAGGATTGAGAGAAAGAAACTTAAGCTCAAACCATGCTCAAAGCAGAACCTGACACAGGGCTCAATCTCACTACTCTGGGATGAGATAGGCTGAATTTTGTTTCCATTACATAAGATTTGCACTGAACTATGTATATGTCCAACTCATTGGAGAAGAAATGTAAGCTCTGTTGTACCAACCAAAAACAGACGAGTTTGCCTGAAAGGCACATAACTGGGAAGTAGTGCAATTATTCAATGGCAACTCGAACTAGACAGATTTTCTTTGTGAGGTAAGATTTGTAGGAAATCACATGGCTACAATTTTATGTCTGATTTCCCAGTACAATGAGTTCATAAGATATCCTCCATTTTTGACAATAGATACTTTGCTTACTAGTAGCTACAATATTTAAAAGCTTAACTTACTAGCTCATACCCAATATGCCAGCAAGCCTGTGGAAATAGTATAAGTGGCTAGAAGACTTACTCATAGGTGGTAGTCCTAGCAGAATATCCTCATTTTCTATAAGAACATCAAAGACCAAACATGCAAGTCTTTAAAGAATTCCACACTGACTACCAGCCTACCTTAGAGAATTCTAACTTTATAAAAAAGTAATTTCTTCTGAAATAACTTGCTTTATTATGAAACAGTACCAGGCAAATTAACTGCAATTGCATCTTCATAAAGATTTCCATTCCAAAAGCTAAAATTTCAGGAAATCAATGGAGGGCTAATTATGCATGAGTATTCCCTGATGCCGAAGGCTGGCACACAAGGGACAGTACTGGCGAAACATGAATTGTTACCTCTCTGAGACAGTATCTCTCCTTCTGGTGGTAGGCATAGGAATCTGTACATAATTATAGGGACAAGATGACTTTAAGTTTTTTCTTTTTTAATCTCTTATGTAGATGATAATCAGAGAGACAGATAATGAATACGAAGTATAAAATATGACAACGAAAATGAACTCTGTTACATTTTGTTGTTCGTTTTATATCCTTTCTTTCACAGTGTATAAAGCCTGATTCACAATGTACCACCTGATTTGGGGGAAAGGGGGTTGATTATTCAGAAGAGTGAGATGCTTCTATTTTCCCCTGCATATTCTTGTGTGATATTCTACTCTAAAGACATTAAAAAAAAAAAACATGCTGCTTATAAGCATGATCCCCTTAGAGACTTGCTCTCCTCTACATGACCTCTGATGAGCCTCCCTCAAGAGAGGCGCATCATTCATTCTGCTCATTCCACACCTTCTATTTCTTCATTCCTATTTCTAGCATGCCTTACTGTTTATTTTTCAATCAGCCCCTCCTTAGCTGCATACAAGGATGCTTTTCAGTCTTACCCAATCAATATATGCGGTATTATGCTGGCAGCTACTCCTGGTCCAGGGAATGGCATTCATTCTAATTTGGTCCAATGAAACTGATGGGAAGAAGGTATTTTGCATGGTTGGGGGGTAAAGGTCTCTCTCTTCTAATACACAGAAACAAGGAAGCACGTGGCCCCAGTTGCTACTAGTGGCATATTATAAGCTTCACTGCCAACAGCAGAAGAGAAGCTTGGAAATAGCCTGGGTTTTTCTATGTTTCAGAGACCCTGACCACACAGTACACTAAAACTGGCCACCTTTGGACTTCATGAGTACACATATCCTTGGTACTCAAACCACCTTGAGTCAGGTTTCTGTTCTTTGCAGTCTAAATCATTATATTTTTTTTATTTTTTTAAGAGAAAAATTTTATTTATTTTTATTAAAGTTTCTTTAATGTTTTATTTATTTCTGAGAGAGAGAAAGAGATAGAGAGAGACAGTGCGAACAGGGGAGAGTCAGAGAGAGAGGGAGATACAGGATCTGAAGCAGGCTCCAGGCTCTGAGCTAGCTGTCAGCACAGAGCCCAACGTGGGGCTCGAACCCACGAACTGTGAGATCAGCACCTGAGCTGAAGTCGGATGTTTAACCAACTGAGCCACCCAGGCACCTCAGCCTAAATCATTTTAAACAGATAGAACTTTTTTTTTTTTTTCAGTTTGGATTAATCTTTATATATTGAAATATAGATCTATGTATCACTCAATTTTTTTTCTTTTTTTTTTCTTTTATTTATTTATTTATTTATTTATTTATTTATTTATTTTTACAAATAGTTTATTGTCAAATTAGTTTCTACATAACACTCAGTGCTCATCCCCAAAGTGCCCTCCTCCATGCCCATCCCCCCTCCCCCCCTAAACAGATAGAACTTTTAATGTACCTTTTTCTCTATGAATTAAGCATCAGCAGCTTATATCATGTAACTAGATCTCTCAGTGAAGAGTTATCTTCTCCAACCTTTTATTTTTTTCACTTATTCACAACATACATTTAGCATTTTCAGTCTGCTGAAAACTTCAATACACTAATCCAGCTACAGCCTCTAATTTATGGTTAAAATAGATTATCTTAAGCTCTTAGATGCCCAAGATCTTTCGGCAGTCAGTGAACACTGTGGGCACCTTCTCAGCATATTGCACAGGACAAAATACATCGAACTACAAAGTAAGCTACACATGTTAATATACAGTTATCAAAACACTTTTAAAAATTGTGACACACTCATCAACACACATGCTTCTCTATTAATGCCTTAACTAACAAGATCAAGGCAGCAAATTTAATAGCCAGCATCATTTAAAACTAATGATGAACAGAAAAGATATTTTGAGATAGCCACAACAAGTATAATGTGCTTTAAATATGTGTGTGATGTTTACCATGTGCACAGACCCTATGGCAGGACAATATATGACAAATGTGGGGGATTAAGACCAGTGTGGCTGGACCCCAGAGAGTTAGTAAAACATGATATATAAATAATTTTGATTAGGTGAATATGGATTGCTTCTCTCCCTCTTTTTCTTTCCTTTTATCTCTCCTATCCTGTGTCCTGCACACAACCTACTTATGTACACACACACACACACACAAATAACTACAGTAAGGAAATAGCACACACATTGGCTGAAATAGCAGTGAAATAACAATAGAAAGGAAACTGCAGATGTAGCTTTTGAAATGAATGGGTCCAATCATCAATTCTTTGAAACATGAATTTTTCCAGAGATACTATAATTCATATTAAATTACAATAGGAAAAAAAAAAAAAACCCTTGGTTGAGATGGTATGGGAAAATTATAAGATATTTTTATAGCTAAGAATCACAGGCTTCAGGTGATGTTAAAATCCATTTGATGGATAGGGAAACTGATGCCTGGAGAGGACAAAGTGACTGCTCAAGGTCACATGGGTAGATAGTGGCAGAGCCAGACCCAAGCCCTACAGTCCTTTCACTTGAAATTTTCAACACTCTACTTGGTTGCTTTAAAACACCCAGTTCACCAGGACAGACATAACAAGGTCATTTGTGTTGCTTACCAAGAGCTTTTATTGACAACTAAGGGCTCTAAGGAGAAATTCAAACAGAATTATCAAAATCTAAACTTGTCCCCCTGCCAGCCCCATCTCCCCACCTCAACCCCTGGGACCGAGAATGAGAATTTCATTTGGTGTGTCTCTCATCTCATCAACGTTTCTCTGTGATAAAGAAAATCCATTTCCCACTAAATTAAAATTGCTTTTTCATCCTTACAAACACTATACCCTTGATACACATCGGAATAAAAATAAATTGATTTTTAAGTATCCACTGGAAAAAAATAACAATAAGAAGCATAAAAATCATGGAGCCATTGTATGCCTTTTGAACAATTTAGCTATGAAAATGGATTCCTTTCCTGGAGACAGCCACTCTGTCTCTATGATGGCAACACTGCAGGGCAGTTCAGTGGCTCCAGTAAAATCTTCAGTCTTCTAGATGTTTTACATGAATGATGCTAAATGACCTGTTTGCTTGACATGTTGTCAAGGTGATAAGACAGTTAACAGAATATACCACTCTCTCACTCATGAAAGGGAATGACTTTAAAAAGTTTCTCAAAAACCTTTATGTCCTCACTAGAAACCCTCTAACCATGTATGTCAAGAACTAAAAACCCAGCACCCAATAGTGTGCTCCTAAAACAACAGCAGATACCTAGGTGTGTGTGTGCTCCTGAAACAACAGCAGATACCTAGGGCTGCATTGCCATGAATCCCTTGAACTTTGGGAGATCAAGATCCTTTGTCAGTTATTCTCATCTATCCTGACAACCTCTCCTCCATAATGACCCTTTAAAACACTTGCAGAGTCACTTAAGGGTGACTTCTCTATGCAGTTCTTCACTAGTCATGAAATATGCATCTTTCGATTCTGAAGCCAGCATGGGTATCTGTTGTGTTCACCTCTAGATATAAGAGCAGAGACCCATTCCCAGTACTAAAGCTCACATACCAGATGTGAGTGAAAAATTGAAGCTAATATTTTGAGGACCAGAATTTCTCATCCCTCATTCAGAATACAGGAACTAAAATTTAAACAGATGTCCATAATATATCATTAAGCGATGCTCTGAACCTCTCTGGGGATGCATAGAAACCAGTAGGAAGTACATGTATTTTAGTTTCATGGTTTAAAAAAAGAATTAGGAATCACAAAAGAATACTTAAAATTCCAAGTGTTTAATTTTGCATGGCAAACATTAATTTTATAATAAAAACATCAAGAAGAACTTCTTAAAATAATAAAAAATCCCATATGAAAAGACATGGAAGCACTCTCAGTGCATTTTGGGAAACATAATTTGCATTTGTCCCATTAAATGAAATCAATACTGCCAGTGATGATGGGCCCCTAGGCAGGTCCCTTCAAGTCTGAGTCTCTGTTCTCAGATTTGTAGAATGAAAGAGCTGGACTAGATCCTATCTACAGTTTCTCCAAGTCAATTATCTTGTGAGTTGGGAGGTTCTCTTCCAAGAGGCACATATAAAATATAGGAAACAAATGAAGTCCCGGCATCCTTGCCTTCACTCTGATAACTCTAGAAATCTTCATTATATCTGAGCTTGGAGTCCTTCTGAAAAGACAAATTCATGTTTTAAGTCATCACTGGTCCATATTTAATCTACTAAAGTCAATTATTGATTATTTCACTATTGATACAAATGCTTATTTTTTTTTCATCATCATGAAGCCCTTCTGCTTTGTGAAGAATTATCTGTGTCTAGGCCATTTTGAAATGTGCCTCATTAAATGCAGAATTGCCAAAAGGATTTTCAGAAGCTTGAGTAAAGATCACAACTTCAAAGATTAATTTTACAATTGTTTCAAGGATTAAAAATTCCTATTTGATTTAATATCATATGAAGGACAATTTCAAGACCCTTGTGATCACAGCTTATAAGCAGAAGGCCCCTTCTATGATAACTGATAACAATGTCATGAGAAAAGTTTCTTTCTTCTAAGGTAGAGGTTGGGGACACTGTGTCTTTCAAGAGCGAATCTAAATGAGTGAGGCATGTATGTGGAGTCTGCCTGTGTTATCAAAAGACACGTTGTTGGTGACATCACATACTGAGGCAAAGACAGTGCTCACCTAATATCCATGTACTCCCTTCCATCTCTCAGATACTCTCTCACTCCTCCCATGCTGTGGCAACCTTATAAGTTGTGTTACAGATAGCATCCCTGGAAGATGGAGAATGGCTGCCCAATCCTTATCATACCTTACCTTGTCAGCGGCCGCTAGGATGTAGAGATTCATCTCTTACTGTGTCATGCCCTAGCCTATATGAATGGAGTCTTGACACTGACATTTACCCAAGCATTTTGTGGTCACTACTCCTCCCCTAATCCCCTACCTTTGTGTTTCTTATCTGTGACATGTTAAATGTTGAGAACTGAAGAACAGACTCCTGGGGCACCTGGGTGGCTTAGTCGGTTAAGCGTCCGACTTTCGCTTGGGTCATGATCTCATGGTTCGTGGGTTCGAGCCCCGCGTCGGGCTCTGTGCTGACTGCCAGCTCGGAGCCTGGAGCCTGTTTCAGAGTCTGTATCTCCCTCTCTCTCTGACCCTCCCCTGATCACGCTGTCTCTCTCTCTCTCTCTCTCTCTCTCCTAGAAATAAATTTAAAAAAAAAGAACAGACTCTTGAGATTCAGAGAGGGCTCTGATGTGCATGCAAATTTCATGGCTGAACAAGGTTCAAACACATGCATCTCATAGTCCAGGGGAATTTGTTGTCTAGTCTTCCTGAGAATGAAACTCTCCCTCACTTTGCCTGTCCAGGAGGTAGAAAGAGAAGGGAGAGCCTTGCTGTCTCAAATATAAGGAGATTGTTTTCCGTCCCCAAATGACCCGGTTTCTTCATCTGTGATGTATCCTGGTCAATTGGAGACTATGCTGCTTCCTGTCCTAGCTTTCCTCCATCTCTGGTATCTACCAGCACTATCAGATCTATTCACTGAAAGTTGCAGTTCTAACTTCTCAAGCCATTCATGGTTCCAGGAATTAACATGCTTTAAAAACTCACCCTCATGGAAACAAACAACAAAGAAAATTGAGTCACACTAAGAAACAAAAGTATCCCAGATCAGAAGCCTTATGATATATTCCATCTAATAGATGGAAGCATCATACCTCCACATATGCAACAATTGTAGGTGTTAAAATAATATATCTAATTCTACTCAAGGAAGATAACCTAACAGTTAACTGGACTGTGGGAGTCAGCAAACTATGGCCAATGGACCATATCTGCCCTGTATACATAGCATATTTTTGTATTTCCCAGAAGCTAAGAATGTTTTTTGCATGTTTAAAAGACTATAACAGTTGTAAAGAACAGATAAGAAAATGAATAACACACATATCACTCTATTAGTTGATTAAGTCTTCTCTCTGGGCAAGATCCTTTGTTTTATTATCCAAACGTTTGTAAACACTCTCCCTTAGGCTTATAACCTCCACCTACCACTTGGCTCTATGCAGCTACATTTAGGTCGTTTATAGAATCCTTATAGTCAACCCCTAGAAAGCCTTCAATATGCTCACTGACATGACTCTCTCCTCTTCTACCCTCTCCTGTATCTATTCTAACCAAGCTTTCATCTCTGCCACTCTAGCACACCATTCCCCAGGGTCCCATGGGATGACCCCATTGCCCAATCTCATGTTCACATCTTTCTCAACGTTTCATCAGTACTCCAACATTCCCTTCTCCTCCCACCCTTTCTTCCCTGGGGATATGGACATCTCTATCTGTAGGTTCTTGTGCAGCTTCCTTGCCAATTCCCCTTCCTTCTTCCCTATTTCTATAAATTGGAACATTCTCAGGATCATTCCTCTGACTCTCCTGTCTCATGCCTAAATGACCTCACTGAGTCTCAAGGTTTAATGTGTCATTAGTAATCTGACAACTCCCAGCATCTCTCCTGAATTCCAGAACTGGATATCCAGCTCCTAACTGACATCTTCACCATCTTTGACAGGCATCTCAAAGTTAATGTGTCTAAAATTGCACCTTCCCTGCACCTCCAGTAGTCTCTTCCATCTTAGGAAATGACATTGCCATCTACCCAGCTGTTCTCATCAACAACTGTGGAACTCATGTGGATTCCTCTCTTATGCTAATACTTCATATAAAGGCAATCACCAAATTCTGTCCAGGTCACCTTCTTATATCCATAGTCAAATCACTTTCCACACCCACAAGAATATTATTGCAGCCCAGGAGACCATTATCTCTTGCCTAGACTGCAGTTATTGCTCCTGACTCATCTCTGCTTCCATTTTTGCTCCTAGAATCTGTTCTCCTCCTAAAGGCCACATAGTCTTTGTAAACTCTAAGTCATTCTTTTGTTCAAACCTTATATAAAATGAAGAATACAATTGAAATTCCTTTTGGTGCTCCTTTTCTAGCTCCTTATCAAACTCAACACTTAAAAAAACAAATAATCCAGTTAAGAAATGTGCAGAAGACATGAATAGACACTTCTCCAAAGAAGACATCATAGCTAACAGACACATGAAAAGATGCTCAACATCACTCATCATCAGGGAAATACAAATCAAAACTACAATGAGATACACCTCACACCTATCAAAATAGCTAACATTGACAACTCAAGAAACAACAGATGTCAGCAAGGATGCAGAGAAAGGGGAAACCTTTTGCACTGTTGGTGGGAACGCAAACTGATGCAGCCACTATAGAAAATAGTATAAAGGTTCCTCAAAAAATTAAAATTAGAACTACCCTACAACCTAGAAATTGTACTAGTAGCTATTTATCCAAAGGATAAAAAAATGCTGATTTGAAGGGGTACATGCACCCCAGGGTTTACAGCAGCACTATCAACAATAGACAAAGTATGGAAAGAGCCCAAACTTCCAATGACTGATGAATGGATAAAGAAGATTTGGTATAAATACACAATGGAATACTACTCTGTAATCAAAAAGAATGAAATCTTGCCATTTGTAACAATGTGGATGGAAGTAGAGTGTATTATACTAAACAAAACGAGTCAGCCAGAGAAAGACAAATGTCATATGATTTCACTCATATATGGAATTTAAGAAACAAAATGGATGAACATAAGGGAAGGGAAGGAAAAATAAAATAAGATAAAAACAGAGAGGGAGGCAAAACATAGAGACTCTTAAATACAGAGAATAAACTGACGGTGTTGGAGGGGAGATCGGTGCAGGATGGACTAAATGGGTGATGGGCGTTAAGGAGGGCACTTGTTGGGATGAGCACTGGGTGTAATATATAAGCGATGAATCATTGGGTTCTACTCCTGAAGCCAAGACTACACTGTATGTTAACTAATGTGAATTTAAATAAATAAATTAAAAAAAATAGAATTCTCATCATGGCCCAGGTCTAAATAATCAGGTTACTTCTCTTTCTAGTGCCCTTCCAGCCTGCTCCACCACAGACACATGAGCCCCCTGGCTCTTCCACTTGCCAGTCATGCCTCTGCCTCAGTACCTGCCCTTGCACTTGGGTGTCTCTTTGGAGCACTCCTCCCCACTGACCACCTTCCCCTGAGATTTATTCATAGCTCCTTGCTCTGCTTTGTTCTCTGCACAAATGTCACTCCCCACAAAGGCCTCCCCTGACCACATATTCTCTCTCCAACCCATCATGTCACAACATTGAAGCTACTGATATTATATTACATGTTCATTTGCTAATTAATTCAATATTTGTCTCTGCACCAGCATGAAAGTGCTATAAAAACAGGAAATTTGATTCTTTAACTCTTTTATTCCCTAAAGCGGATGCTAAATTTTGACAAAAAAGAATAAATAGAAAGGGGAAGAAGTATCTGGCACCTTAGTATGAACAAGCTTAATAGACTATGTTTTGCTCTCTCGGTCCTTCTCATCACTAAGTCAGTATAACTCACCTCCTCACTGAAGCCTTTCATGAATACAAATCTGAAGGCCCTCATATTTGTACTGCTCTCCCCAGCCACTCTCAATTCTCATTAGCCTATTTGAGTTTCTTCAGAACACGTATGACTATCTGAAATTATCTGTCAGCTGTTTTTCTCACTAAAATGAAAGCTCTAACCTTGTCAACTGAGTCTCCTCTCCAAGACATAGACAATTATATATATATATATATATATATATATATATATATATATAACATATCATATATATGATATATATATAATATATAGTCTTCTACATATATATAATATATAATTCTATGTATATATTATATATAGAGACTTTTACATATGTATATATAAAATGAATGAATCAGTAAGTCAAATGACCGAATAGATCACTCCTTTGCAGATACTCCTTTGCAGGGTATAAGATGGGAAAATGTGAACCTCAACAGGAAAACACACACACACACACACACACACACACACACATACACACACACAGAGAGAGAGAGAGAGAGAGAGAGAGAGAGAGAGAGAGAGAAAGGGACAGAGGAAGAGAGAAAGGTCAGGAAATAGAAAGTGACTTTACCCCTTCTTCCACAATGATGTTGAGTTGACCCTTTTAGCCCCGTGAGAGGTCAGGCAACTCACCATCTGCTGGTTTCTCCTAGACTGTGTACCTCATCTTGCTCATGGTGTGAGGGCCCTGAGCTTTGAGAAGAGCCTGCAGATGTTTCAGCAGAGGCCCAGATGGTGCTCAGGGATGTGTCTAGAATCTCAGATCAGCCCTGGCTGCAGCTTACCTCTGTTACCTGCTTTGATCTGAAATGTTTCTGATGGGTTTCCAGAATGTATACTGCCAGAGGTGTGTCTAGGAGACAGGTTTAGAGGTTTTGTCTTTTTGAAAATGCACCCTGTTGTTCATGCAGCCACTTCTATATTTACAGAAAAGATGCTAATAAACAAATGAACTTATTAGAGAGTCATGACAAGGACAATCATTATAACCCAGGCTCTCAGGACTGAAAAGATAATCTCTTGGTCATCATTCTATTTCCAGTGCCTAGCACAGTGGAGGCTGCAAGGTACAGTTATGTAGCCTACACACTGTACATCTCCATGGAGTGGCATTTCCATCATAGTCTGTATGAACAGCAGTCCCTGCGATTGTGCAGGATACAACCACACAGCCCAGCCCTGTGACACTGACTCACGGCATGTGGGAACATCAAGGTGCTCTGCAAAATATGCCGAATGGATGGGGGAGGAAGATATGTGGGAGGCTCATGTGCTATCAGAGAACTACTTCAGAGACCTATCTGGCAGATGGGTGGGGACTGAAACACCCACCTTTTATCAGAAGAAAAAAATCAAGAATTAGGGTCCATAATCCTGGGTAATTACCTGTAGAATTTGCCTCCATTAGGGAAGTTTTAGAACCTTGCTTACGTAAGTGAGCTGATAAAGTGGGTACCCCAAAGGTAGGAAAGTGAGATGCTTATGCTGTAAGTCAATTTTATTTCAATTTTTCATTCCATGGATTATGCCAAGAATATAGCTGGAAATCTACGTTTGCTTCTGAAACTGCTATCCGCCTCTCTGAACCCGCTCCGGGTCTTCTACAGTTTTCTCTTTACATACAGCACAAGTAGTCTTTCTAATGCATAGATAAGGCTCTGAAGACTTCTATTGTTCCCCATCTTTCTCAGAATGTATTCTATTTTTTATTAAAAAAATTTTAAGTTTAATTTTTGAGAGAGAGAGGGGAAGAGAGAGAGAGAGAAGGGAGGAGGGGCAGAGAGAGAGGGAGACACAGAATCCGAAGCAGGGTCCAGGCTCTGAGCTGTCAGCACAGAGCCCGACGTGGGGCTCAAACTCATGTACTGTGATATCATGACCTGAAGTTGGATGCTTAAACACTGAGCCACCCAGGGATCTCTCAGAATGGATTCTAACACCCTGTGTGAGCATCCCCTGTCTCCATCCCTGATCTCATTTCCCACTACCATCCTCTACAGTCCAGCTTCTATTTCTGAAGCCAATCATCCCTGAGCAACTTTGTCCATGCTGTCCCTTGGCAACTTGGCCTCTGCTATCTCATTTTATGTGTACGTCTCCTGGAACAGCACCTCCTCCAAGAAGTTCTCCCTGACCACTCCCTTCTATAACAGAGCCTCTGCAAGGTCTATTCAGACCCTCCTTTATTTCCCCCATTTCTTCCTGTCATTCCCCAGGTATTTGAATACTATCTCACTTTTTTAGCAGAAGAGAATCTCCCTGAGATCAGGGATTTGTCTTATTCTCTCTAACACCTAGAAAAGTACCTGACACATATTAGACTTTCCATAAATATTTGTGTGATGAATGAATGTTTGAAATTGGAAACTGTCAAAAACAGCAAACTTAACAAACACTGAAAATCAGGAGAAACGAAGGTTTAAAACATGGGACTATTCTTTCACTATCTGCTACTTGATTAAGTTGTACTTTAAAAAATGTTTATTCATTTATTTTAATAATAAATGCATGTGTGTGAAAGCAGAGACAGGGAAAGAGAGAGAACCCAAACAGGCTCTGTGCTGTCAGCAGAGAGAATCCCAATCTCAGGAACTGAGAGATCATGACATTACCCCAAGTCAAGAGTTGGATGCTTAATGGATAGAACCACCCAGGCTCCAAAAGTTGAACTTTAAAAAACACCATAGGAGAAATCCTATGGGGCAGTTATAAGCAATGATCTAATCAAAATAGTATTTTAAATGCAAAGATTGTTATTGCTGAATCAGTGCTAGAGAGATGGACTCATTTTAAAAGAACTTCCATAGTCTTATTAGATCCTGTATTTGCATTATTGCATAATTACATATGGAAGCCTTAACGGCTGGTCTCAGGAAGGATGTTACTGGCCTGAGGAGGTGTATTCAGGTTTAGCTGTTCCTAGGCTGAGAGCCAGGGCAAGGTTGGTATAAGAATTCAGTTTCCTTGTATTTTTCAGCACAAACTGACTTCTGTCAAGCAATGAGGAAATGGCACATACATGAACATATAATAGGATAAAGGAAGATGAGTTTTTCTTATTCTTTTAAAATATATAGTACCCCCAAAGAAATTTTAGGTATACTGAAACTAGAAGATAGATGATGATGTTAACATCACAAATAAAAATATCTAAGCTTCTTACTCCTTCTGGAGGGCAAGATGGCGGAGAAGTAAGGAGCTCCGTACTTGCACTCGCGCCCATACATCACACAGAAAAGATCTGAAGCCATTGGAAACCTTACAAAACCTGAGAGATTGGGAGAAAAAAGACGCAGAATCCACTGAGAGAGCCTTCTAACCGGACTCCGGCTCAGAACACCCTGCGGGCAAGCCCCCGCCCGTGCACGCCAGCCCCACCCAGAAAAGGAAGCAGCGATTCTGACTCCGCCCCCAGAGCTCGGCAGGGGGCCTGGAATCGCCCGAGGGGGCTGCCTGGGAAGCTGTGTCTAAGGCAACTTCAGCGGGGCGTGCGGACGGGGATTTGGAGATTGGAACTGCCCTGGGTTGAAGAGTGCAACCAACTTCGGCTGTGCCCCTGGTACGGGGAGTTTACACCCCCAAAAGAGTGAGGAGCAGCGCTTGCTTCGAGAAGGGACTGGAGCACCGTCACTCTCCTCCCCACAACCGCCGAGGCAGAGCTCCCGCCTGAGGCATTGGATCACGCCACGCCCATCCCTGCCTGAGAGGTGCTCTCCTCCCTTTTTTTTTTTT